>NW_028270140.1:97216176-97529517 GCF_037043375.1 Chiloscyllium plagiosum
CAGTAATGATGGTACATGACATTTTCTTATTTCCGTTGACAAAGTGCAGTATTTTACACCAAGAACCAATTTTCTCCTTTTCTGACATCTTTGTTGCCTAATTGCATAGGATTTTTGTTTTATTATTATTTATTCATGGAATATAGGCACCACTGGCTGAGGCAGCATTTATTGCCAATCCCTTTTGCTGAAAGGGCAGTTAAGAGTGTAGCTCACATACAGGCCAGACCAGGTAAAGATAAGAATTTCCTTCACCAAAGGGGATTCGTGCACCAAATGGTTTTTTTTACAACAATCAATGTGGTCGCCATTAAGCTAGTTCTTAGCTCCAGATTTTAAAAACAAATCATTGAATTCAGATATCATCATTAGCAATGTTGTTTTTGAAACCATGTCCCCAAAATATTAGCCTGAGGTTCTTGATATTACCATTACACCACCATTTCCCTGTTCCATCATTCCCAATGCAATCACAGCTCAAATGTCTCCAGCTATGATATCACTTCCTGTCGCTCAACCACTACTTGAGGAATCTTGGGAGAGCCATCCTAGTCTGGTTCTTCTTCCTTACTTGCACTGAAGTGTTCCTGCCACCATGACATGCTATTAGTAACAGAGAGCTTGATGGCCTGACCACTCACCAGGCAGCTGTTGAGTCAATTAAGTTGTTAACTAATACCATATCCTTTCCTCTGAGAGCATTTTTCCAGTGGTGGAGTGTCCTCTGAAGCAAGTACAACTTTTGTCACTCAGGCCTGCCCTTCTGGCTTGAACTTGAACTGGTTGAAGTCATACCTGACACATAGGAAAGTGGTTGTTGTTGTTGAAGGTCAGTCACCACCAGGACATGAGTTCCTTTGGATAGGCTCATCCCATCTTCAGCTGCTTCATCAACGACCTTCCCTCCATAAGGTAGAAGTGGGGATTGTTGCCGATGATTGCACAATATTCAGCACCTTTTGTGATTCCTGTCTATTCCAAATGTAGCAAGATCTGGACAATATTCAGCTTGGGCTGACAAGTGGCAAATGACATTCATGCCACACAAACACCAGGCAATGACTAACTTCAACAAGAGACAATCTAACCAATGCCCTTTGACATTTAATGGTGTTACCATCACTGAATACTGCATTGTCAAATTCCTGGGGATTACCATTGACTAGGAACTGAACTCGACTTGTTATATAAACACAATAGCTATAAGAGCAGGCCAGAGTCTAGAAATATTGCATTCAATAACTTACCTTCTGACTCGCCAAGCCCATTCTCTATATATAAGGCACAAGTCAGGATTATGAAGCAATACACCCCACTTGCCTGGATGGGTGCAGCTCCAGCGAAATTAGAGAAACTTGACACCATCCAGGACAAAGCAGCACACTTGATTGTCACCACATCAACAGTCAACCACTCCCTCCACCCTCAATGCACCGTAATAGCAGTGTGTATCATCTATAAGATTTATCCAGAAATTCACCAAGGTTCCTTATATAGCATCTTCCAAGCCCATGGCCACAAACATCTAGAAGGACAAGCGCAGCAGCTACATACAACAGGTATGTACACCTGAGGCAAGGCATACACCTTTTTGACTTGAAAATATACTTTTTATTCACTGCAGCTTGATCCAAAAGGTGGAACTCCCTCCATAATGACTTTGTGGGTGTACCTAAACCAAATGCACAGCAGCATTTCAAGAAGTCAGCTCACCATCACCTTCTCAAGGGCAACTAGGGACGAACACTAAATACTGGCCCAGCAGTGACTTAGACAGACATAGATCTACGTCTCCCACTTGTGATCTCAGCAGCTGGCCTTCAAGGTCCCCCAGAAAACTCAGCTCAATATACATGATTAATGATTGAAAGCATATTATCTTCTAAATCTGCTTTCATTTTGCGCTTTTCTTGTAAGATTGATGTCAATCAGTGCTGATGGAAGAGCTAATATATTTCTGTCAATATGCCTTGACTGCCTGTATTCAGAGGTACATTCATTAATTTTTTTTATTTCCCAGACTTTGGGTAGTGGAAAGACTATTGAAAGTTTTTATTGTTAAAACCTTGTTTATAATTGCATTATTGTCACACTTCCAAGATGTAGAATGGGAATGCTTCCCTTTCCTCTCAGTCCTGCCCAGAATAAAATAATATATTTCGGTCATAGGGAAGATGACGGCTGGATATTAAGCTGAAAGATGATAAGGGTAATTGGCTATTTTGTTCCCTTTTCAGCTCAGACTATCCTAAATTTGACTGTTAAATTTTGCCTTGGGCAGTTCCTGCTGAATTCATCTTCAAAATCTGAAAATCCATGAGTTCTTGCCTAAAATATATATGGCTTGTCATCCTGAAACTTGTACTTTTAATGGTTTTCTGTGAGAAGACAAAAATATATAGGAAGCAAATATTTTGAGTAAAATGAGCTTGTTCATGTTTATATTACGGACAGTGGAATTGCAAATACATTTATTTTCCTTAATGGCAATCTTCAAGCAGCATAACTTCAAGGCCGAAGAATATTCCATGGAGTAAATGAACAACGTGCTTTAAAAATATCTTCTTGTTGCTAATTTTGCTGTTTTTCCACATAAGGCAATGCAATGCAAGAAAAGATCTATTTTGAAATGAAAGAGCTATGTCAAGTTGTGGCATAAACAAACAATTTTCAGTAATGAGATAGCCTTTCACATCTGCAGTACATCTCAAAGAGCTGTCTCGCCAATTCCTTACTTTTGAAGGATGTAGATAAGCATAGCAAACCAGTCTGTGTAAAGCACAGTCCAATTAACAGCAATATATTCGTAGTCACTGAAAAAACTGCGGATGCTGTAAATCAGAAACAAAAATAGAAATTGCTGGAAAATTTGAGTAGGTCTGGCAACAATTCTGGACAGCTAACTCTGATTTCTCTCCACAGATGCTGCCATACCTGCTGAGCTTTCTCAGCAACTTCTATTTTTGTTGGTAGTCAGGTAGCTTTAGTGATTCTAGCCGAGGAACAGATGTTTACCAGAACTCTGGGAGAATTCCCATTGCTCTTTAGATAGTGCCATGGGATCTCATACATCCCTCTGAGAAAGCCAAATGAGAACTTGTTTTATCCAAAGCCATTGTGTTTTTCTCACTTCATTCATAGGTTGTGGATATCACTGGCTCGGCCAGCATTTACTGCCCATCCCTCACTGCTTTGGAGAAGCTGGTGGTATGCAGCCACCTTAAAACATTGCTGTCATTGGGGTATGGGCCACTTGATAGGAAGAAAATTCCAGCTTTCTTTTCCCAGCAACAGTGAAGAAACAGTGATTATAATTTCAAGTGAGGATGGTGTGCAGCTTGAAGAGGAACTTTCAAATGGCTCTAGTCTTTGCTGTCTCAAATTTATTTTGGTTGCTGTACAAAGGAACTTAATAGGAAAATAGTTTCATCGTAACTAAATTGGAAGTGTTTGACAGAGACGTGGAGATCAGTAGGCGGTAAATTCCACAGTTTAGAGTTCAGAAATATGAAGATGCCATTTGAACCAGGAGAAACACAAGAGGCGAGAATCAGAAGTGCAGATATCCTGGAGGGAATGTGACCTGAAACACAGAGAATGAGAGGTGTAAAGCCATGGAGGGATTTGCTGGGCCAGAAGCCAGTGCAGGGCAGTAAGCACAGAGGTGATAGGTGAATTGAACTTAGTTCAAGTAAGGACATGGGCAGCAGAGTTGTGGATGATCTCAAATTAATGCAGAGCAGAATGCAGTGCCTGGGCAAGAGTGAGGTCTAAAGATAACTAAGTTGTGAGTAGAGATATCTGTAACAGATGAGCTGAGTCAGGGCTGACACTTCTGCAGTATTTATGTGATGAAACATAGCAGCACTGGTGATGCCACAAATAAATGGTCAGAAGCTGATCTCTGGGACAAATATGACACCTAGATTACAAGTAGTCTGCTTCAGTCATAATGACGGGGAGGAATCGAGATGGTATTGAGAAAACTGAGTTTGTATTGGGCCAAAAGCAATGGCATTGACATTTCAAAAAAGGAGCAAATTTCTGTTCATCCTATATTGGTCAAGCAGTCTAATAATTTAGGTATCAGTAGGACATTAGTTATGACTTAGGTAACAGCTATTTTGGTACTAAGGCAGAGGCTGAGATTTGGTGGGAAAGGTGAAATCCTGAGAAAGATGATAAAATTGGGAGGTCACAACAAATTCAAGGGCTTTGAGGATGAAAGGGAAGTTGGAAATGTGAGGGGTAGTTTGCAAGGACAAAGGTTTCTTTGGGAAGCGGGGTGAGGAACCAATACAGCCATGATGTCAAATGACCTCCTTCCATGCTGCAAATTCTGTGGTTCCATCATTCAGTGATGGTTGATAGAAAGCAGAAATTGAAAATACCCAAGGAGGGAGATGTTATGATAATATCAGCCAACACAGGAATCAGGAAGAGAAGTTAGTTGTTCAGCAGTTTAGTTGGAGTAGGATCAAGGGAACAGGAAGCAAGTCTGAGGGGCCAAATGTTTTCTGAGAGGACATAAGAGGAGTTAGGTAAGAAATGAAAGAAAGATAACATTTTAGGTCGGGGGACTGTTAAAAGGAAGTTTGGTGAACTAGTAGAACAGCTGACCAGATAGCTTTGATCTTAGAGATAAAGAAGACCAAGAAGTCTACGCACTTCTGCTTGGAAATGATGGCGAAGGAAACGGATAGTCTGGAGTAGAGAGAAAAAAAAAGCAACGAGTTATTTGTGCATTCCAGGATGGTCTTATAGGAATGAATAGTTTCGCAGAACACGATCTGATAATGATATACCTCATCCAGCCAGATCTGGCAGTGAATAACTAAATCAAATCCATTCAAGTTCAAGTTCAACTGTGCCCCTCAGAAGTTTTGATGCCGTTGCTATTGATATGATTTTTGAGGCATAATTTATGGACAGATACACAGGGGTTAATTTCACAGGCTACTGTTGATTTGGGTGGGGGGAGGGGTGTTGTGATCACAGCTACAACAAGCGTAAATTTGTGGTCATGGTCATAGGCAGTTGACAGCTAGGAATGTTCTGACAGTTTAACTGGCAACAGCAGTTAAAATGTCATATATTAGTTAGTTAGGTAAAGAAAGTATGACAGTGACAGAGGTTCATTGAGATGCAGAGTACAGAAACAGACCCTTTGGTCCAACTTGTCCATGCTGACCAGATATCCTAAATTAATATCATCTCATTTGCCAGCATTTGGCCCATATCCCTCCAAACCTTTCCTATTCACATAGCCATCCAGATGCCTTTTAAATGTTGTAATTGTACCAGCCTCTACCACTTCCTCTGGCAGCTCATTCTGTACACGTACCACTCTATGTAAAAAAAGTTGCCCCTTTGCTCCCTTTTCAATCTTTCCCCTCTCACCTTAAACCTATGCCCTCTAGCTGTGGACTCCCAACCTTAGGGAACACACCTTGACTGTAAGGTAGTGCCATTTATATTGTGTCTCTATATTCTCTCTACACAATATATCACCTCACAATTCTCTGCGTTGAACTTCATCCGCCACCTATCGGCCCATTTCACCAACTTATCAATGTTCTTTTGTAGTTCTAAACTGTCCTCCTGACAGTTTACAAAGTTTCCAGGTTTTGTATCATCCACTATCTTGAAAATTGTTTCCTGCATGCCAAGGTCTAGATCATTCACATCAGGAAAAGCAAGAGCCCCAATCCCAAAAAGCTCTACTTCTAAACTTTCTCCAGCCTACAAACTAAAGTACTTTCCTGTTTCCTATCACTCCGCTAAGTCAGCCTGCAAAATAACCTGACAATTCAACAGACAGTGTAACACAACAAACATCATTAACTCGAGGGCTAAGGCTAAGGTGGCAGAATTGTTGTTCAAAGTTTGGGAGAAGATTTGTAGCTCGGGTGCTCATTGTTGTGGTTCTGTTCGCCGAGCTGGGAATTTGTGTTGCAGACGTTTCGTCCCCTGTCTAGGTGACATCCTCAGTGCTTGGGAGCCTCCTGTGAAGCGCTTCTGTGAAGTTTCCTCCGGCATTTATAGTGATCTATAAATCACTATAAATGCCAGAGGAAAGATCACAGAAGCGCTTCACAGGAGGCTCCCAAGCACTGAGGATGTCACCCAGACAGGGGACGAAACGTCTGCAACACAAATTCCCAGCTCGGCGAACAGAACCACAACAAGAATTGTTGTTGTTTATTTCTCTCAGAACTGGATCCTGAGTAGCCTCAAATATAACATGGGGAGAGAAGCAGTTACTGGACAGTGGAAAGGATTAGATTACCTACAGTATAGAAACAGGCCCTTCGGCCCAACAAGTCCACACCGACCCTCTGAAAAGTAACCCATCTAGACCCATTTCCTTACCCTATATTTACCCCTGACTTGGCAATTTAGCATGGCCAATTCACCAGACTTGCACATCTTTGGACTGAGAGAGGAAACCAGAGCACCCAGAGGAAACCCCCGCACAGACACAGGGAGAATGTCTGTGGAGTTGCACAGTCACCCGATGCAGGAATCAAACCCGGGTCCCTAGTGCTCTGAGGCAGCAGTGCTAACCACTGAGCCATTGTGCTGCCCCAAATGCAGGAGACCACGAAGCTGTGGCTCGAATATTAGCCTGTAGTGAAAGCCGTGTGGGAGAAAAAAAAACCACTAGTAAGAACTATACACCACAATACAATGTTGCACTGGTGGATTATTCTGAAGGAAAAATTGAGCTATGCTGCTGCAGTGCACATATTTGCTGTAAGCATTTGAGCCAGGACATTTTGTGCATTGGCATTTTACACTCTGTTTCCAGATGATTGAAATGTTCTATTGTTGTTCATTTGAAGCCAAAAACAGCTTATTTCAGGATAGTTATATGTGAACACAAAGGATACATTTCTTAAAGGGTATCTGCTTAGATTCTTATTCACACTGAAGTGCTAACTTCATTCTAAATCAAACAATGTTGTGAGAGTTGAAGATTTGGTTTTCATCTTTTTCCTTCAGATCAGACTGGAGGGAAAATCATATTTGGATTTTGTCATGTTTTGTGAAGATCTAGAATTTACATTCCAGGTTCTGAAGGATTTACAGTGCAGTCTGCAGTGTAGAAGAGCTACAACTTGCAAATTCCTAAAATCATTACTATGTGTGAAAAAAAACTAAACAGTGAACTTTTGAATCCCTTTGACCTTAATATTCACAAACAGAGAACATTTTCACTAATGAGATGACTGTGTCAGTGATTCCCTGGTGTTAATTAAACATCTCACCTCATTAACTCTCTTGGAACTGGTTTTAGTCGACAGGTTTCAGCTTCATTGATCATTCCAATCATTTCCTAAAAACCTTATTTAATTCAGACTAAATAGATTAACCTGAATGCTATTTTCAGACAAACAATCCAGATATTTGTCTTCATAAATAATTAATCTGCTTTATGGAGTGAAAAACATCAAGTCAAGTGATCAAAGGACTCAGAACACGGCACGGTGGCAGTGGGCGGCACGGTGGCACAGTGGTTAGCACTGCTGCCTCACAGCGCCAGAGACCCGGGTTCAATTCCCGACTCAGGCGACTGACTGTGTGGAGTTTGCACATTCTCCCCGTGTCTGCGTGGGTTTCCTCCGGGTGCTCCGGTTTCCTCCCACAGTCCAAAAGATGTGCGGGTCAGGTGAATTGGCCATGCTAAATTGCCCATAGTGTTAGGTTAAAGGGGTAAATGTAGGGGTATGGGTGGGTTGCGCTTCGGCGGGTCGGTGTGGACTTGTTGGGCCGAAGGGCCTGTTTCCACACTGTAAGTAATCTAATCTAATCTAATCTAATCTAAGAACATGTTTTGATTGAAAATGGAGAGAAAATATGTGAAAATACACATTTTTCTTTTTTCCCTGCCGCAAGTTACCTAATATTACTTATCTGATTTTATTTCCTATTTGCTCAATATGACAATGGCTATTATTTTGCTAGAAATTCTGTTAGAAATACCCAGTTTCTGATTTTTACCAGTTCCATTATTTCTTGCTGCCGCTTTGAATATGAAGAGAGTGAAACTGCAGAATATAGAACAACAGCAGAACTGGATCAAATTAGCAGTAAAAATGGAAACTGCTGGAAATACTCAGCAGGTCAGGCAGTATCTTTGGAGAGAAAACCAAATATAATGCTTACAGATTGATGACTTTATGTCAGAATTCAGATTAGTGATACATGTGGAATATGGTATGGTATAGTTCTTGAAACTTAGTGGAAGTGTCTGGCTAATACAAATGAAATGTACAACCCATGTTTTTGGATTGTTGAAAATAGAAATTGCTCTTGATCTTGCATTTGGTTACAATGTTACTGTTCCATTCACATGCATATAATCCAGGATATGGTAGAAAACACTGTGTACACTTACACAATACATGTAAGTACACTTCCAAACATCTAACGACAGGTCCCTAATAATGTAAATATTGAGCGAGGGTTTAGAAGCCGTATTGAGCCAATTCGTCAAGATTTACTGCTACACATCTCAGTGACGGAGGCTTGAAACAACCTTGCTGTTATAAAGTGTACATCTGCGTATAAGATGAGAGAATAGCAGAAGTCACAGCAGAACATTTATGTACATTGCATCAGCATTGGTTGAATATATTATCCCCCATTTTCACCTCACTTCCTGTGCCCCTCAGTATCCTTCATTTACAGTGTATTCTTTTTCTTTTGTCCTCATTACATTTGTGACTTTATACTTTTCCAGGCTGAATTCCATTTGTCACTTTTGCACCCACACATTCACACCATGGATACTTGCAGTTGACAGCCAGCTTCTTCACAGTCAACTGCACAGCCAGTTTTTGTGTCACTAGCAAATTTCCCAATCATGCCTCCCACACACAAATGTAAATCATCAATCTAAACCTTAAACAGCAAACACTGAGCCTTGGCGATGATCACTGGAAACCATTTTCTATTTGCACATTTGTTGCCCAAGTACCCTTTGTTTCCTGTCAATGAGCCAATTTTGGATTTAACTCACCACATTTCCCTGTATTCCATGGGCTTTTATTTTTCTGATCACAATGCCATGTGAGATCTTTCAAATGTCTTGTCAAAATCCATACAAACAACATCCACTGCACAATCCTCAAATTTCCTTGTTACTTCTTCAAAAAAACATAAATTGTGTTAGTAATACATGACATTCCTTTTAAAAAAAATCAATGCCGATTATCCCAGATTAATCTGTACCTTTGTTTGTAACAGTTAGTTGCCTTTCTCATTATTGATTCAAATAATTTAACTAAGTCTGTCCCTCATCCCGTTTTTACATAAGAACCTGTCATTGATATAAATATGAAGTGTCAGCAGTATGAATATGACCTAGCTCAGTAATTTATTTTAATAAGATGAACATCACTCTGTAATGTTGCTTCTTCATGTCAAATGTAAGCCAGATTGGGGACAAAAGCTGCTTTTTTTTAACCTGGATATACCTATTTGCATAGCACTGCTCCAGACATGATGTGTATCAGAAGTTGTTTATTAGTTCTGTTTCTATGGAATAGTTTTGGGTACATTATTCTAACCTCAGTCTGAATTTTATTTTGGGAGTAGAAGCATATTTCAGTAAACAAAGGTAACATTTAGATACTATTTGGAGGAAATCTGATTTTTCCCATGCAGGATATGAACATATAATGTTCAAACACCCAACCCCGTTAACCTTAGGTTTCCAATTCTAAATGGGGGATCAGAATCTGATTTCCTTTTGTAAACCACCTTCATCTGACAGTGCTGGTTTTGGGAGATCACTAAAAGCAGACTACATTTGATAGCTTGTGAACAAACTGGAAAGTCTACCACGGAGCTAGGAATATTTTAAAATTTGAATGTAACATGCTTTCACACATTCAATTGTCACTGTTTGGTGCTGTATTCTATGTCATTGTGTTTTTAATTCAATGATCTATCATGGACATCTGTCCTGGAATGGTAACTTGGTTTTACATTGATCATGATTGTCTCATGTTCAGGTCTGTTACAGTATTCTTTCCAAGGGAGAAAGTACCATAAGGTATTAAAAATGTAAGGCATGTCCTTGGAGTGAGCTAGACTAGCAAATTTTGCCATTTGTGAAAATAACTGCTTTTGAAAGTAGAAAATAATGGCTTGCACCTGTACCCCACCCCCCACCCCATTCATTCCTAGCTTTAAAATGGGAATGGTAACTGTTTGATTAGTGGAGCAAAATAAACTCTTTTGTTATGACCGATGATCTAATGAGATAGCTTGTCAGGATTTCAAAAGCTTTGACCAACAGCTAGTCTTCTTGACCCATAAACTAATGAAAACTTGGAGCCTGTATTAGAATATGTTATTCATGTGGAGTTCTGGTTGTTTGCAAACTAACAGAAACTTCAAGGATTGCATTCTTTTTCCTTTGGGTTTACTGGTTCAGTGTTAATGATAATGAATTTGAATTCAGGGTTTTCTTTGGTTTTTAGAGGGTGTCATGGATTT
The DNA here is from genome assembly GCF_037043375.1 of Chiloscyllium plagiosum. Taxonomy (NCBI): domain Eukaryota; kingdom Metazoa; phylum Chordata; class Chondrichthyes; order Orectolobiformes; family Hemiscylliidae; genus Chiloscyllium; species Chiloscyllium plagiosum. The sequence continues at coordinate 97,226,686 of NW_028270140.1, forward strand.
TATAAATGTTTTTAAAATAATTTAATTGCCACTGCATAGCTCATGAGATGGGTTGAGGGATGTGAAATAGCATGATATGCATGGGGGCATATAGGTGGTGTAGATATTTGGAGGAGCATGGGAATGGATTGGAGTGCAGTGATGAGTAGTTAGTTTTAGGGGGACTTTAAGTAATGTTGAGAGCTGGACTACAGTGTTGAAACAGCAAGATGAGTTAGCCCACAGTAATTTGTTCTAATAAGATGAACATCACTCTGTAATGTTGCCTCTTCACGCTAAATGTAAGCCAGATTGGGGACAAAAAGCTGCTCTTTTTACCTGGATGTATCTATTTGGATAGTACTAGATCAGACATCCTATGTATCTGAAGTTGTTTATTTCTTCTGTTTCTGTGGAGTAGTTTCGGCACATTATTCTAACTGGCCCATATCTACAGCACACTCCTTACATGCTTCACCGTTGCTCGCAAAACGTAATGCAAACCTGACACCTGTGTGGAAAATGTCTACAATCCTAAATTGGTCATTTTGCAAGCTGCAAACGCACACAGGCCAGGTATTCCCAAGCTGAGGCAGAAATTTGGCCCTTTATTTGCCAGTCATCAAACTACATTTCTGGCTTAAACATGATTCTCCTTTGTGAAGATCATGAATTCTAGTTCTGATAATAAGGTACTTACAAAGTTTGTGCGAAGATTTGTAGCTCGGGTGCTTGTTGTTGTGGTTCTGTTCGCCGAGCTGGAAGTTTTTGTTGCAAACGTTTCATCCCCTGGCTAGGCGACATCATCAGTGCTTGGGAGCCTCCTGCGAAGCGCTTCTTTGATGTTTCCTCTGGTGTTTATAGTGGTCTGTCCCTGCCACTTCCGGTTGTCAGTTTCAGCTGTCCGCTGTAGTGGTTGGTATATTGGGTCCAGGTTGATGTGTTTGTTGATGGAGTTTGTGGATGAATGCCATGCCTCTAGGAATTCCCTGGCTGTTCTCTGTCTGGCTTGCCCTATGATAGTAGTGTTGTCCCAGTCAAATTCATGTTGCTTGTTGTCTGTGTGTGTGGCTACTAAGGATAGCTGGTCGTGTCGTTTCGTGGCTAGTTGATGTTCATGTATGCGGATTGTTAGCTGTCTTCCTGTTTGTCCTATATAGTGTTTAGTGCAGTCCTTGCATGGTGTTTTGTACACTACACTACATAAGGTACTTACATTAAGTGGAATTCTCCTACACATTAAATCATTCTAGATATTCATGATTACAGACTGGTACAACAGACCACAACCCTACAGTTAAGATTTATGGCCAAATGTTTCAGTTTCTCTTTTTCTCCTTTTTTATTTAACAATTAAACTGAAAACTTGTTTTCTTTGACAATTGAGTCTAACATTGCTTTGGAATTAAATTTACAAATTACATATGGTGAATGTCCTGAATATATGCTACTGTATATCATTTCTCAGAAAAATGGTACACTTGTTAGCACTTCTCTTTTTTATAGGTATTTGTCTGCAAATAGAGCTACTTCAGGACAGTGCAATTTATTATGTTGATATCAATGAATTAATATACAAATCTGATTCATAAATGCATACATCATCATCTTAATTGACTGATGTCAAAATAATGGTCAGGCTAATGGTGCTTGCAACTATTTATCCATAAATGGTAACTGTTTAATTAGTGGAGCGAAACACTTGTATCAGAGGACACATTAAATGCCAAACCCCAAAAGCTGTCTTCTGACTTAGCAACGTGAAAACAATGTTTTGCTGTCTGCGTCACTACTGAAGGGTGTTGAATATCATGCAGGTGCTATATTGCATGATGAGTTTGAACTAAGCTCACCAAAAGGAGGTTTAGTATCATTATAAGAGTTAATACTCTTCTAACAAGGTGACAAGTGTAAATTAATGCTGTATAATCTCTACGGCACAGAAAATTAATGACTACAACTGAGTAGTCTATTTCTGCAGAAGAATTAATGCTGGATGTGTAAGCAAAGTCAACTTTAATTTATTTTTACTTTTCATCTCTATCTCTTTTTTTTCCATCTGTTCTTTATTTTCCTTGCTTTGTTTATTTTCCTCTACCTGATTTGGTGTTAAATGCATCCAGCTTAATTTCCAATTCCCTCTCCATCGTTCCTTTTAATTTGTCAATACATTGATCTAATTAGTTAGGGAGATACTCAGCTCATAGCCTTATTCACTCAGGATGCCCATTTCCCTCACTCCAAAAGGATCATCTTGCACTTTCAGCAACTAGCCACGCAAAGTGATGATACAGAAATGTGCACAAAGAAGTCTAACTAGCAACAAAGTCTGGGCTGAGAAGTATTAATGTAGTAAACAAGGACCATGACTTTCAATTGGATAACTAGTTGAATCACAACCCCTATATGCAAAAGAAGAATACTGGAATTGGGTACTGATAACTGACTTGCATTGTCTCTAGTGAACATAATTGTCGCTAGTATGTGATTAATTGACAATTTTTATAATTACTGTTGTCTACAGCTCTTCATTAGACTCCAGGAAGATGTTAATTTTCTTGAAAATTAACAGTCATTTGGAACAAAAGTGTCTAACTCTCTGAAATATTTGGGACATCCTGATGTCATAAAAGACACACTAGAGATACAAATCTTTTGGAGCAAATGACTAACTTGTTAAAAACAATGTTTTGTGAATAACTCAAAAAGAAAAAAGAAAATGAATAATATGTATTTACTTCACTGAAGAGGATGCTGATTCTTCCAGACATCACTTTTCCACATTCCAATCTTTAGTCAAGCTGAAAATAAAAAAAAGACAATAAAAACCAAGTTTTATTTAAAATATTTGCATGTTACAGTTAGCTTTTCTGAATTGGCATCACACCTTCAGGACACTTAAGAGTTATCCAGAATCAGTTGAGTTACTTATGAAGTGTAGAGTCATAGATTCACAGAAATGTTATGATCACCATCACTGTTCTGTTGGCATAGGTAACATTACAATAGTATTTACACTTCAAAAATATCTAAGTGGGATGTCCTGAAGTCATAAAAGACAACAGAAATATAAAACCTTTTATTCCTTTCATTACTGTGAAGCTGTCTTCTTGCAATATTGCTCTTCAGAGTATGTATCCTGTCAGTGTTTCAGAAACTTTACAAAGCTGTGCTTTTTCCAGGATTTAATTAAAATGTTAAATGTTGCATGTGCTATTATGGTTTGAGTTGGGGGTGGAGAAGGAAATCAGATCAGCTAATTGGATAACTTTGACTTTTACATGTTAATATTTGGAGCATAAAATCCAACTGTTTATGCAGTTATTTCTCTTCCAGGAAGTGTTTAAATCTTGAACTGGGATTTTACTTTAGCGGTGTAAGTGAGATATTATAGTGACCAGTCACATTGCACATCAACAGTGACAACTCAATGGGGATTCCTAGAGACTTTATTTTATAAAAGGAAGCTGCTACACAAATATTTGAAGCCATCCTGTTGAAGTAACTTGTAAATAGCACATTAAGAAAATGTTCACCAACTAATTAAATGCAAACAAGAACAGAAATTGCTGGTTAAATGCAGCAGGTCTGGCAACATCTGTGGGGAGAAAACAGAGTTAACGTTTCAAGCCCGGTGACTCATCATCAGAACCATGATGGGGAAGTTAGGAACTATTGGAACTAAAGATACCTGTTCTTCGCAAATTTATCATATATTGTACTTTTAATTGCTCAAATACAGTTTTCTGGAAAAGGAATATCTGTCTAATTTGTACTTGAATGGCTAAATGATAACTAATTCTATTGTCTCTCCTGGGAGGCAGTTCCACAGGTTGACCAGTCCTCACTCAAATGAAAGAACATTTTCACCCTCGAAAATGGGTGTGCCTGATTAAAGTGGGATTATTCAACATTGTGCCTTCCATGTTTAATTTCATTGAAAGTGGGGTGTGGTCGGCAATCAAACAGCTCGAAGTGGGCAGTTTGATCACTTACTTACTGTTATGAGGCAGCCTACCTCTGAATGAGCCACCACTTAATAATTAATTCCCAGCTGACTTGATTTCCACCACTTATCTGCTGGCATCAGGTATTCCACCATAACTGAACAATGGTCTGAACCTTCCAGTCTTTCCTTGATCCCTCTGCTCTGCCACCCTATCTTTCCCCACCTCCGACTTTTGATGTCTTGTCTGACTTCTCACCTTCCTCCCAGTTTTCTCCTCTTTAAAACTTCAGCTATATTCTGAGGTTGACATTCTATCCATCTGACAGCCAGCAGGTGTTTGGCTACACCCAGGAAATATATGTAAAATACAGTGAGGAGGTTCTGTCATTAAATTCAATAGGATTGAAAAAATGGCCTCCTCTTCTCTTTCTTCACTACTGAGATAAGATTGATGTCAGTGTCTAGTAGATTCTAGCAAGGCCTTTGACAAAGTCCCACATGGGAAATTGATAAAGAACATAAAAGTTGGATCCAAAATTGGTTTGGTGACTGAAGACAGAGGGTAAAGGTCGAAGGCTGGATCCCTTCTTGTTTATAATGTTAAAAAATGATGAGAATTTGGGGGTGGGGGGTGGGGATGGTGGTGATAAGTAAATTTGCAGATGACACAAAGATTGGTTGGTGGTTGATGGTGAAGAGGAAGGTATTAGGTTACAGGAGGATAGAAATGGATTGATCAGATCGGCGGAAAATGGAATTTAACCCTGATAAGTGTGAGGTTATGAACTTTGGAAGATAAAACAAGACAAAGGAATACTTTGTGAATGGCAGAACACTAGGAAGCTCAGAGGAACAGAGGGAATTTGAGGTGCTTGTCTCGACATCCCTGATAGTGACAGGACAGGTTAATAGGGCAGTTAAGAAGGCATAGAAGGTGCTTGCCTTTATCAGTTATGACATATAAGAGCAGTGAGATCATGTTAAAGCTATACAAAACTTTGGTTATGTCACAGCTGGAGTACTGTGTGCAGTTCTGGTCACCGCACTGTAGGATGTGATTGCACTGGAGGAGGTACGAAGGAGATTGACCAAGCTACCAAATTTTCCTGGTTGCTCTCAGTACTGGTAAAGAGTCACTGGATTTAAAATGTTCACTCTGCTTTCTTCCCACAGTTGCTGCCAGACCTGCTGAGTTTCGCCAATAGTTTTTGCTTTTGTTTCAGATCTCCAGTATCCAGTTCTTTATTTTATTCACCAGGATATTGCCTGGGATGGAGCATTTTAGCTAAGAAGAGAGACTGAATAGCCTCAGATTGTTTTCTTTTGGAGCAGAGAAGGTTGCAGGACAACTTGATGGAGGTGTATAAGATTATGAGGAGCAGGGATCTGGTGAATAGAAAGCAGTTGTTCTGCTTAGTTGAAGAGTCAATTAGAAAGGGCATAATTTTAATGAAGGGCAGCAGGTTTGGAGGGGATTTGAAGAAGTATGTTTTCACCCAGAGGGTAGTGGGTATCTGGAATGCAGGAGGGTAGTTGAGGTGAGAAACCTCAATCTTTGGAAAGTACTTGAATGAGCACTTGAAGTCTCATAATAATCAAGGCTTTAGGCCTAGTGCGAGAGAGTGGGACTAGTGTCGGGAGTTGTGTATTTTTGGTGGTACAGACTTGAAGAGTCAAAGAATCGCTTTTGTACTGTATGATTTTGTGATTCTACAATTACATGTCTGAGAGGGGGTCAGTTGCAGACAGGACAGTGACAGGATATACTGAATCCATCAGGAAGGTTTCTGACGTGATGAAACAAAGGGATCGGTTAAAGTGTCTGCTTTAATGCAAGGAGTGTCCGGAATAAGAGTGACAAACTTAGAGTATGGATTAGTACTTGGGGCTATGATGTTGTGGCCATAACAGAGACATGGGTTTCACAGGGGCAGGGATGGTTGCTTGATATTCTAGGGTATAGAACATTTAAAAAGAACAGGGAGGGTGAAAAAGAGGAGGGGTGTAGCATTGCTAATCAGAGAGTGCATCACAGCTACAGAAACGAAGGTTGTTGAGGAAGGTTTGTCTACTGAGTCAGTATGGATGGAAGTTAGGAACAGCAAGGGAACAGCCACTGCATTGGGGGTTTTCTACAGACCACCTAATAACAGTAGAGAGATTGAAGATCTCATATGCGGAAAGATTCTGGAAAAATGCAAAAGTAGCAGGGTTGTTGTTATGGGAGATTTCAACTTTCCCAATATCGACTGGAACCTCCAAAGTGCAGATGGTTTGGATGGAGCAGTTTTTGTCAGGTGTGTTCAGGAGTGTTTCCTTACTCGGTATGTTGATAAACCGACGAGGGGAGAGGCCATTTTGGATTTGGTGCTCGGCAACGAGCCATGACAGGTGTCAGATCTCACGGTGGGGGAGCACTTTGGTGGCAGTGATCATAACTGCCTCACATTTAGCATAGCCTTGGAGAGTGAAAGGTGCAGTTACCGAGGGAAGATATTTAATTGGGGAAAAGGAAATTATGACGCTATTAGACAGAAATTGGGAAGTACAGACTGGGAATAATTGTTCCACAGAAATGGCACAGCAGACATGTGGAGACTATTTAAGGAGCAGTGGTTGAGAGTGATGCACAAATTTGATCCTCTGAGACACGTAAGAAGAGGTAAGTTTAAGGAACCTTGGATGATGAGAACAGAGGAGCTTCTCGTCAAAAGGAAGAAGGCAGCTTATGTAAAGGTGGAAGAAGCAAGGATCTAGCACAGCTTTAGAGGATTACAGGCTTGCTAGAAAGGAGCTCAGAAATGGACTGAGGAGAGCCAGGAGGGGCACAAAAAAGGCTTGGGAGAACCCAAAGGCGCTTTACTCATACGTGAGGAATAAGAGAATGATCAGGGAAAAGGTAGGGCCGATCAGGGATAGCGGAGGGAACCTGTGCATGGAGTCTGAGTAGATGGGAAAGCCCTAAATGAGTTTTTTCTTCAGTTTTCACCAAGGAGAGGGAACTTGTTGTAAATGAAAGCTCAGAGGAGCTGGGATACAGTCTTGACCAGATCAAGATTGATGAAGAAGATTTGTTAGAAATTTTGGAAAATATTAAGATTGATAAGTCCCCAGGGCCAGACCATATTTATCCTAGGCTGCTCTGGGAAGTGAGAAAGGAGGTTGCTAAGTCACTGGCGAGGATCTTTGCCTCCTCACTCTCCACAGGAGTCGTACCCGAGGATTGGAAGGAAGCGAATGTTGTTCCACTTTTCAAGAAGGGTAAGAGGGAAATCCCTGGCAATTACCGACCAGTCAGTCTCACGTCTATGGTCAGCAAAGTTGTGGAAAGAAGTCTGAGCGATAGGATTTATGATTATTTGGCAAAGCATAGTGTGATTAAAGGCAGTCAGCGTGGCTTTGAGAGGGGCAGGTCATGCCTTACAAATATTATTGAGTTCTTGGAGGAGGTGTCAAGCCAGGTCGATGATGGTCGAGCAGTGGATGTGGTGTATATGGACTTCAGCAAGGCATTTGATAAGGTTCCCCATGGTAGGCTCATTCATAAAGTCAGGAAGTATGGAAGAAGGGAGATTTGGCTATCTGGATTCAGAATTGGCTGGCTGACAGAAGAGTGTGGTTGTAAATGGAAAGTATTCTGCCTGAAAGACAGTGTTGAGTGGGGTCCCGCAGGGCTCTGTTCTTGGGCTTCTGCTCTTTGTAGTTTTTATAAATGACTTGGATGAGGAGGTGGAGGGGTGGGTTAGCAAATTTGCAGATGACAAAAGGTTGGAGGTGTCGTTGATAGTATAGAGGGCTACTGCAGGCTGCAGCATGACATAGACAGGATGCAGAGCTGGGCTGAGAAATGGCAGATGGAGTTCAACCTGGATAAATGCGAAGTGATGCATTTTGTAAGGTTGAACTCGAATGCTGAATATAGGATTAAAGACAGGATCCTTGGCAGTGTGGAGGAACAGAGGGATCTGGGTGTGCAAGTACATTGATCCCTCAAAGTTGCCACCCAAGTGGGTAGGGTTGTTAAGAAAGCATATGGTGTTTTGGCTTTCATTAACAGGGGCATTGAGTTTAAGAGCTGGGAGGTTTTGCTGCAGCTCTACAAGTCTCTGGTGAGGCCACACTTGGAATATTGTGTCCAGTTCTGGTCGCCCTACCATAGGAAAGATACAGAGGCTTTAGAGAGGGTGCAAAGAAGGTTTACCAGGATGCTACCTGGACTGGAGGGCTTTCCTTATGAAGAAAGGATGAATAAGCTCAGACTTTTCTCTCTAGAAAGAAGGAGGAAGAGAGGAGATCTGATTGAGGCGTACAAAATAATGGAGAGGAATAAATAGAGTCAATAGCCAGAGACTTTTCCCCAGGGCAGGATCGACTGGTACGAGAAGTCATAGTTTGAAGATATTAGGAGGAAGGTATAAAGGAGACATCAGAGGTAGGTTCTTTATGCAGAGAGTTGTGAATGCACGGAATACATTGCCAGCTGAGGTAGTTGAAGCAAAGTCATTGGGGACATTTAAGTGACTGCTGGACATGCACATGGATAGCAGTGAGTTGAGGGGTGTGTAGGTTAAGTTACTATATTTTTCATTAGGATTAAGTCTCGGCACAACATCATGGGCCTAAGGGCCTGTTCTGTGCTGTACTTTTCTATGTTCTAATTACTTATAGATTTACCTCCATCTTAATTGCAGGCTGTGTCCTCTGGTGCTGCACAAGGTGAAATAGCTTGTTGAGGCCCACATTATCCAGTCTGTTTAGAAAAACATCAATTATATCAGCTTCCAAGCTTCTCTTTTCTTAAGTGAAACTCTTCACTCCTTCATCCGCCTTAATCATTTTGTTCTTATTTGTCTTTTCAATAACTGTAATAACCTCTTTACAGTGGTGACCAGGACTGTACACAATCTTTTTCTTGATTTAGAAATGATATTTAAAACAATCTCTCATTTGGAGATGTTATAACCAGGTGGAATTTGAACCTCTACCTACTGGCTCAGTTAGGAACACTACCATTATACTCCTAAATGACAAAATTATGTCAATATTTTGGTTCTATATTGGCCTTTTAATTTATATTTTAACATCTGGTCTTTCAATACCACATTACTTGCTGCCACTGAGCAATTATGACAACTTTCATATAATATTAATCATATAATCATAGAAATCCTACAGTGTGAAACAGGCCATTCAGCCCATCGAGTCTCACCGACACTCTAAAGACCATCCCAATTAGATTCACTCCCTACCCCTTCCCTGTAACCCTGCATTTCCCACAGCTAATCCACCTCGCCTGCACATCCTTGGAAACTGTGGGCAATTTAGCATGGCTATTCCACCTAACCTGCACACCTTTGGACTGTGGGAGAAAACCGGAGCACCTGGAGGAAACGCATGCAGACAGTCAGCAGAGGCTCAAATCAAACCTGGGTTCCTGGTGCTGTGAGGCAGCAGTGCTAATGTTGTGTAATCAGGTCTATTAGATAAACCAGCCATTGGCATAGGCCAGCCATCTATATCAGTACTGGTTCCCAGCTGGATATATGGGGAGGATGAATGGCAGGAATAACATCCACCTCTTTAAAAAAAATCTACTTAACAATTGCAAAAGTGAAGATTAATATGAAGGTGATCAATCAGCAAGTGGGAAATACATGTAACAGAGTCATAGAGATGTACGCCACGGAAACAGACCCTTTGGTCCAACCCGTCCATGCCAACCAGATATCCCAACCCAATCTAGTCCCACCTGCCAGTACCTGGCCCATATCCCTCCAAACCCTTCCTATTCATGTACTCATCCAGATGCCTTTTAAATGTTGCGATTGCACCAGCCAGCACTACTTCCTGTGGCAGCTCATTCCATACACATACCACCCTCTGCGTGAAAATGTTGGCCCTTAGGTCTCTTTTTTTTTGGATTAAATTACTTACAGTATGGAAACAGGCCCTTCAGCCCAACAAGTCCACACCAACCCTCCGAAGAGCAACCCACCCAGATCCATTCCCCTACACCTTACATTATGGGCAATTTAGCATGGCCAATTCACCTAACCTGCACGTCTTTCCCCTCTCATCCTAAAACCATGCTCTCTAGTTCTGGACTCCCTGACCCCAGAGAAAAGACATTATCTATTTATCCTATCATGCCCCTCATAATTTTGTAAACCTCTATAAAGGTCACCCCTCAGCCTCCGACGCTCCAGGGAAAACAGCCCCAGCCTGTTCAGCCTCTGCCTACAGCTCAAATCCTCCAACCCTGGCAACATCCTTGTAAATCGTTTCTGAACCCTTTCAAGTTTCACAACATCTTTCCGACAGGAAGGAGTCCAGAATTGTACGCAATATTCCAAAAGTGACCTAACCAATGTCCTGTACAGCCGCAACATGACCTCCCAACTCCTGTACTCAATGCTTGAACCAATAAAAGGAAATCATACCAAACGACTTCTTCACTATCCTATCTACCTGTGTACTTTCAAGGAGCTATGAACCTGCACTCCAAGGTCTTTGTTCAGCAACACTCCCTAGGACCTTACCATTCAGTCCTGCTAAAGAAAAAGGCCAAAGAGAAACCAAAACAGGAGTCAGGATGCTTAGATTCCTTTGGTTTTTTTGTGCACATAATTTTCTTATAATTTATATCAAGAGCCTTCCTGGATTATTTTTCCCCTTGAAAAGTACTCCAATTCTATTCATTAAATCTCATTGTTTTTTTGCCAACCTGCCCAATTCCTAAACATATTTAGCTCCACGTGTAGCATATACCATTCACCTTTAGAGACTTCTTCCTTCACTAGCTTAGTCTTCTTTGTGATTTAACTTTTATATTTGTGACATGTACCGCCTGATCATTTATGATCATTTTAAACAGATTAGATGCCAAAACAGAACATTGTGGAATCCCACTGGGTCATGTTATTTTTGGCTATTGACATTCTTGAACTATCACGTTGTAGGCTTTAATGGTCGTCCAATTATATATCTGTGATAAGTTATTTCCATTGTCTCCTGCTTTCTTTATTTTCAAACCAGCCGTTAATATCAAAGGCTTTTTGAAATCCAATGTAAGTCCTTATCCACTTTATTCCCATCCAACTCCTTTGTTATACCCATAAGGAAAAGCTTTCAGTTAGATCAAGAAGTTCTTTTATGATTTTATTGCTTCTCTTCAAATGGATTTTTACAAAACTTTACCTATTATTGACATCAGATTGGTCTGTGGTTTTCCAGATGAAGAAAGAAAAATGGGGACAACATCTCTATGTAACCAGTCACAGAAAGCTCTTCAATAACAAGAAATGTTTGGATGATGTGTGCCAAATTTCCTGTCAGAAATAGAAGACTTCATAATTACTTTATCCTCGACTTTTTCATTTAACATTTCCTTTCTTTTTATCTCTACATTATTTATAAGTTCCATTATAATATTAAATTGCTTTGTTCATTATATTTCTTCAGTTGTATGCAGTTTGTTTTCTTTCTCCTCTCAAACTGATGAGCTGGAACAGTGGGATGGAGAGTGTCCAAGAACTAAACCCCTATGATTCGTTCCAGCTGTCAACAGCCGAGTGGTTACAAATAGCAGCCAAAGTTCGGTCTCGGCAACACCTCAGTAGTGTTTTTGCAGGAAACCTTTGTGGGATTTGTCATTAGCCAGTAGGCCAAACTGCCTCTATTTTCTTCGGATAGGATATGATCACAATATCCCCAAAGGTAAAATTGAACAAACCTAAAACAAAAATGACAGTAATATTAGAATCTGGTATATTGCTGAATACTGTGCTGCAGTATTTAGTTTTTAATATTTCATAAATAGTTGTGTAAAGAAGTCCTAGCTTGAGGACAGTTCTTGATCTTGCCTTATCCCTGTTAGGCCTGACTTGAACCTTAAACTCAGATGTGACATAAATATAAATGAATATAATTTACTATTCATTTTGCGTAGAATTCTTGTACCAATTAACCTGGATTTTCACATAGTCGAGGTGACTTGAGAGCTCTTTATAATAGTGGGTTGGTCACAGTTCCAGGATTCCTGACCTCATTACTGGGCTTTCTGACTTTTCTGGTGTTTCTTTAAGGATGTTGGTTGATTCGGGTCATCAACCGGGCACTTCTGATTTGGCTGGCTACAATATAGTGATAGACTTGTCCGAATCTACAATTTTCATAGAGTTTAGCCAATTTTTAAACTTGTGGTCTGGATTTTAAACTGGGAACATGGGACATAGATTGAAGACTATTACTGAAGAAATAAAAGGAAAGATCCAAACATATTTGCACATCAGAATCATTAGAGGATGGAATATTTTACCACACAGCTTATGAGGCAGCAACTTTAAATGTTATATATAGTGCTTGGTAGTATTAGTTTCATGGCTGTAGTTCACAAGTTCAATAAATATAATTTTACTATTTCTATTTATAAGAGCAGTTGCTTTAGTTGTTATTTGAGAATGTGAATTGAAATCTATTAGTCTCTCGGATAGCACCAGAAAATGACTGAAAGTTGAAAAACTGGTGTTGAAACCTAACTGGTTCACTGGTATCCTTCATAACTCTTTTGTTATGTGGTTTTGTACCACATTTCTGAGTTTAGGTTCAAGTCAGATCTGTCAGGGAGAAAATCAATTAGGTGAAAGTGAGTACTGCAGATGCTGGAGATTAGAGTCAAGATTAGAGTGGTGCTGGAAAAGCACAGCAGGTCAGGCAGCATCTGAGGAGCAGGAAAGTCGATGTTGTTTCGGACAAAAGCCCTTCATCAGGAATGAGGCTGGGAGCCTCAAGGGTGGAGAGAGGAATATCAGAGAGAAGGCAAGGTCAATAACGGTTCTTAGACTTGGCTGCTTTACACCGCTGTTTAGTAAATATTAAAACTAAATACTATGAACATAATATTCAGCGATATACCATGTTTTCATTTTACTGTTACACTATTCCATAAACCAGTCTGCCTAATGTAACTCCGTCTACCCAATGCGATCTCTTGCATGGATTTCCAACATTCAGATGGCTAGATTTCAGGCTTCTGTCTAGCTCTCCGCATGTTTCTCTTTTCTATCTTTACTCTTCCCACACTGTGCTATCTATGCCCAGTGAGGAGTAGCATCATTGCAACATCATTGCAAGGTTGCTCCACGGTCCTAAAACCCTTACACAAATTGATCTGTCTGATCTGGCCCACATCTGACTTCAGTTTAGAGTCAGTTCCTTGGTTCTACGCAATTAAATGGGCAGCAAGCCTCAGACCTCTGAACCAATCCTTCACAGTTACTTTTATTCAGGCCAGGTAGCATCCACTGTTGAAGGTCTTCCTTAAATATATACTTCACCAAATCTTCTTTGGCTCGTCCCATCTTCTTATTGCAATTTTGTTGTGCTGATTTTACCCTCATTCTGGTGGGCATATGCCCAGGATTCAAAATTCCTGCTGTGCTGGTGTCAGTCTTCTTTTTGTCAAAATGTTCTGTAGGCATCTGTGATCAGTCCTCCGAGCACTTCTTTATTGGTGACATTGTCTCTCCAAGTGGATCATTCAAAAGAAGTGGTGGTGAAAGATGTTCAACTTATGTGTCATCTTTGCTGTTCTCTTCCATATCTGCAGTTCATAGATAGTGGTAGGTATTATACTGGATTGTAGAATTGTAACTTAAAAATTGTTAAGCTGATGATTTTGGATGCACATTGTACTCCTCAACATATTGAAAACAGGTAGATCATATTCCAAGCAGATTTTTACTATCAGAAATATCATAAAACAGGACATTGAGTATCAGAAGCCACTTGTTTGCAATTTCTTTGATTTCAAGAGTACTTTCAATTACATCCAACACTCTGGTACATCATACCACAGTGTTCAACCTGGGCAGCATAGTAACATCTTCAAAGATTTAGGCAATCACAGTAGCTGCACTAAGACCAGTATGGGGACCATAGACATACAACAGCACAGATGTAGACTTTTCTTTACTTCTTGGTTACTAGTTTTGTCATTAGGAAGATGATGAGCACACACCTTGGCATCTTATTGCATCATGGCTGATTAATAAACCTGGATTTCACAGACCACATCATCTTACCACCTGAAAACTTGTATGTGCTTCAAGATATGCCCTCCAGTCTTGTGTGCAATGGTTTCAAGGTTGATCTGTTATCAACAGTAAGAAAACCAGGACAATGTTGACTGGACAACAACAAGGCCCCTTTATTGGGCAATAGAAGAACAAGGCTATCAATCACTACCCCGACTCTGAAGCAACATTTCCAAAGAGGGTGGTTCAGCAATTGACGTCCACACAAGAATAAGTAAAGCAAAATTGATTTTCCAGTGACGACATGTGATAATGATTGTTGACATGACTTAGTAAGCCACCCTTTTTACACGAATAATTGAAATGAAACTGAAGGCTATTATCTTTCATCAGGGTAGGCATTAAAGGTGAACATGTCACTGTCATTCATATCCTGAGAAAATATATCAATATACTTTATAGAGAACTGGAGAACTATTTTGAACTGAAGAATGTAAACCTTATTAGAATAAAAAAGGTTGAAATGGAATGGGTAGCTCCAGTTGAAAACTATAACCCCTAGCACAGATATTATGGATTGAATAGACATTTTTATTTTCTACTGTTCTACTGAGTACAGAATGAAAAGAGGTTCATCAAATTTGAATATGGTTGGCAATAATAGTTTAAATTACAGTTTGGAACATTATACCTAATATGTGATGTCCTTTCACTTGTGATCTACATGCTTCAGAGTAAACAGTAAAACAAGATGAATAATTGTGCTATCCACAACCAAATATTTAGATCCCTTCTAGTTTTGATAAAATGTATTTAACCAAAAAACAAAATTTTATTTTATGACGTACTCTAGGGCGTTGAAAATTCGGAACATTTCACTGGAATTAGTCATGCAGTTAAACACAGTACTTCAGCATGTTAATGTTGCTTTGGCTTTGCCTCATCACACAGGAAGCAATCAATGTGCTAAGTGCTGAAGAACAGCTGCCTAACCATTTATTCTAGTAAAAATGAATACATTGAAAAATAGATCAAGGAAAAATAGGATCAAAGGGCAGCAGAGCCCAGTATGCAGAAAAAAACCTATTTAAATCCTTTTTAAATGTGCATTCATGGAAAAAGAATTCATTCAGGCAAATGGTATGGAATCTTCTGGCTGGACAATAGTGATCATGATTATATATGACTGACATACGCTAACAAAATTAGTACTAGACCTGTTAGTGGTTTTTGTTGAAAGCTCTTAGGTAAAAGCATGTATTCAAGAGTCTTAACATGTTACTGGTAGAACAACAGAAGTGTGAGGTGAGCACGGATAATGAAAGTGTACTTAATCAACTTACTTAGCATCTTATTACATCTCAGAAATATTTTACTACCATTCTGATATTGCAGTATTCTGTGGAGTGTCAGCTTAGTAAATGTATTCAAGCGCTGGCTTGGAGCTCGAACACAGAACATACTCAGAGTGTCAACTCAGCCAAACGGATACAACAGTGATTAACATTTGTGCAATAATACTGAAAATACTTGTATCTGATTGTGCTCTGAAAGTGCTTCATTTCGCTGATTCAACCATCTACGATTGAAAATCATTAGTACAAACAAAATAGGGAAGGTCAGTGGACAGAATTTAATCCAGTTGATGAGAGTTTGACCCACGAGCTGGAGAGTTGGCGACAGCCCCAGTTTGGTTGAGGAAGACCCACCCTTTACTTGTGCAAAATGCATTTAATTGGTCAATGTTACATCTTCCCTGAGTTTAAGTGATTTGGGAAAGGGGATATAGGAATGAATCCCTGTGCCAATGAGAACTGCCGTCAGTTAGAGGCTGGTGGTACTCCAATACAGACAGCACCACAGAGCTTGTAATTACTGCAATTCAGCCACCAAAGGCTCAGAGTCAACAAGGAAGCTGAGGCCAAAGTTGAGTGAAGGCAGGATTGGAGTTGCAGGGAAGAGGGAAGGCTGTGTCAAAGGCAAGGGCAACAATTTAGGTGTGTCTGGATGGTGAGGTGGGAGAAAGTAAGTGGCCAAATGTTGCATCTTCTGTGATTGCATTGGAAGGTGCTGTGGGGTTGTGAGGTGGTGTTGGGAGTGGAGGAGGAGTGGACCAGATTGTCTCAGAGGGAATAGTCCTGGAGGAATGCTGAGAAGGAGATGTGCATATGTATCCCACTGAGGTGGCAGCTTATGATTCTTTTGAAATGGAGGTTGGTGAGGTGATAAGCCATCACCAGGAAGACCCTATTGTTATTGTGGGAGGGAAGGGAAGGGATGAGGGCAGAAGTGCAGGAAATGGTTCAGACATGGCTAAGGGTTCTGTCAACTATGGTGGTGGGGAATTCCTTGGTTAAGGAAAAAAATTGAACATTTCTGAAGCCCCCTGCTTGGTGTTGTTCTTCCAGCTTGCATTGAGCCTCTCTGGAGCTCGGTAGCAGGCCTGAGACTGAGATGTTGGCCAGGAAACTGTGGAAGGTAGTATCATCAGTACAGATGCAATGGAGACGGAGAAACTGGGAGAATGGAATAGAGTCTTTAAAGGAAGCAGATTGTAAGGATATATAGTTGAGGCAACTGTAGGAGTTGGTGAATTTGTAGTGGATATTGGTGGCCAGCCTATCCCCAGAGGTGGAAACAAATGAAGAGGAAGGGAAGGGAGGAGTCATGGCCACTTTTAATCTGAAGAAAGGATTAAAGGAAAGTTAAAGTGAGGACAAGCTCGGCCAGTTGCAGGAGGGTGGTACTCTATGGGGACAGTTCAGGCCTTCTCTCAAGGAAGAGGCGGACAGCTATCAGACCATCCCGATGGGAGATTTATGTTAGAGGGATCACATGCCCATGGTGAAGAGGAGGCAGCTAATGTAAGCAAACTGGAAATTTTGAAACTAATGTAAAGCATTAGATGAATCACAGATGTAAGTTGAAAAGGACTGGACACGAGGAGTCAAAATTGAGCCAGGGTAGGGAAAAATAAATACAGTGAGGCAGGAACAATGTAAAACAGTGGATCTGTCTGGGCAGTTCTGTTTGTGTGTTTTGGGAAGGAGATAGATTTAGCAAGAGATTGCTCCACCCAACTGTACTTCTCTATTTCCCACATTTCAGTAAATGTGGTGATTCAACAATATTATTTTGATGAAAAATGAAATAATCAAAATATCATACAAAATTGGATCACATTGCCTCATTAATCCCCTGTTATGAAACAACATTTTACTTGAAACTTGTGATTGGTTTTAATTACCAGAAAAAACAAATGAAAGATTGTCTCAGATGTATAAATATTTCTATGCAATGGCTTAATGTCTAAGTTTGAGAATGAAGATTTATCTTTGCTAATAATATGTATTACTAGCTGTATTAATGGCAACAACTTCCTCAATTTGCCAGTTGTTAGAGAAAGGTCTTGCGATGAATTACTCATTTAGTTGCAATAAAGCCTCGTTTTAACAACCTAATGCACAACTAACCCAGACATTCTGATGTTGAAAACATGTTAATGCAGGTTTTTTCTCAATTGATGCTTACTAACTCCTTTACTAAGAATGAGATGATATAATCTTTCTGCTTCAGGCTATTTATATGTCTTATGTACACTTTGGGTGCAGTCTTGTTAACTGTTAGGGTTTTTACAAGCTGAAGTTGACCAAACAGGCAATGGGGAAGTTGTGTCACCTACTGTAATGAGATGTGTTACAGCAGCAGCATCATCATGGGCACCATGTTGATCAGCTTTCCCAATCTAAACTAGTCCTTTTTGCCTGCATTTGGCCCCTATCCCTCTGAACCTTTCCTATTCATATTGGGGTAGATAGGAATATGGAGTTCAGGCTGTACTCAGATCAGGCATGATCTTAGTAAAAGGTGGAGCAGACGTGAGAGACTGAGTTGTCTATTCATGCTTCCGTTTTGTATATGAGTAATCTGCCTTGCAGACTCACTTCATCACTGACAAAAACACATTCACCACTTCCACATTAGAGAAGCTACAGTAGATTGTAAGAAAATTAAGAGATTTTTCCCCATGCTCTTGAGCAAGGAAAGGGCAGTACAGCCATAAAGTATCAGGGTGAAGCTCACTATCCCATTCGTACTCCCGATTTGGCAGAAGCTGTACTTGTGAAAATTTACTGACAGGTTTAATTTCAGCAGGTTGACCTTCACAATGCAAGCTGATTGTAATGGAGGAGAGTATGTGCAGCACTCACATCGCAGAGTCCAGGCAAAAATCTTTATAATTATTTTTGACACTCTGTTGCACCTAACAGCTTATGTATAACCCAGACACCTCTATACTTGAAAAATGTAATGTTTGTGAATAATTATTAGTTGTAATAAATGTCCGTGGATGAATACCAAGATACTAGTCATGCCCAGTTTCTTATGTTACAAGAAATAATATCAGCATTGCCACATTCACCTCAGTTGATTTCATATTCGGCTCTAAGTTTGTAACCTCCTGGATTTTCTGGGAATGAAATAACAACAAACAAGGACAGAAAGATTGCTCTTTTAGCAAATAAACACATTGTATGATGGAGGAGTATTCGGTGTCAAACTTTTTCGGAAGTGCTGACTTAATGTATCTGAACTTTCTATTAAAAAGGGAACTATGGTTCAAAATGCTTAAAAGTATCATTAATAGAGAAACAAACCGGCTATAACTAAGCCCTGAAACAGCAGTAAGAGGGCATGAGTACAAAAACTAAGACACAACAAGTTTAACAACTAATGTATTACCACAGGTTTATGAAGAGATTCCAGTTAATAATTTGTACTAAACAAAATACTTTTAAATATTGATAAAGAAAAAGAATTTAATGTTGTATCTTTTACTTTCTCATAGTTCCAAAGTAATTCAGTGTGAATGAAATTAATTATTTCTTTATGTGGGAAAAGCAAATCATTTTGTGCCACTAAACATACATAAGCAACAAATGAGATAGGTGGCTAATTAATCAGTTTTAATATTGGTTGTTGGCGTGAACAAAGGGAGAATTCACCAGTTGTTCTTTGAATAATACCATGAGGCTTTGTATGCATCTTTGAACAGACATTTTTAACATATACAAATGATTGAACCTCAGGGGATATTAGCACACCTGGATTGAAATGTTCATATCAAGTGTGTACTCAACTCAGAGGGAGGCTTGAACTGTTGGCTTTTCTGAATTTAAGGTCAGTGTGATCCACCAAGCTATCGTAGCACACAAGAACAGGACTAAATGTTATGAGGATCAGTCTTTAAACAAGGCAGACAAATTATACGTCCTTTGTACTTGAAGCATGGGAAAGCCATTTCTGGAATGTAATTTTACATTTAAATAACTTGGGTCCTAATGTCAACTTGGTAAGCTGAGGCTTGCAGAGGGTCAGAATGACATTTCGTAGAACGTTATCTATTTGGGCATTTAACTACAGGCAAAGCTGGACAAATAGAAGGCTCCAGTATGAATTGGAAAGTTGAAGTAATTTGGAAGTTTTGTGCAATATATTTTGTAATCTCGATGGTGAAGAATGATACTTAAGAATTGGGGAATTTTCTATATTTATGTGAAACACCAGTATTTAGCACCCCCAATCAAAGTATCAGCATGTCCTTACACCAACATGAGCTGGTCCCTCTGGGAAGGAAGGAAAATCTGGTTGTCCTAAAAATCTATTACAAGTGTCATAGAAAGTCATGTCAATGAGTAAACTATTACTGGTTGTTCAATTATTAAACACAGTCTGTTGAATAAAACACTCCCTTTGGAAAAAAAGAAAAACAGATAATGCTGGAAATATCAGTGGGGGTGGCAGAATCCTAAACTTCTCAGTTCTCTTCACCTGATGCATGACTCACTTGCTGTGTGTTCCAATGATTTTTATTTCAGATTTTCAATTTTTTTGTTTCATGTGTTTTATCGCTGCCTATTTATGGACTTTAATAGTGAGATTAAAAAAAATGAGCTAGCTTTCTTGAAGTTCTAGTTTTTTTTCCCCCAAAATATAATGGGCCTGAATCTAACTGTCCAAATGTATGAGATTTGAATCTAATGATTTGCTGAATGATTCTACATAAATATAAATTAAAAATTATAAAAATACTTTAACAGGTATCCAAGAATATTAATCCAAACACTTCCACAATGCGTTTCAAAACACATGTAGCAACATTTTAAATAAAGTTGCTTTTCCTTTAAAGGTAACTGTTGCATGAAAAGTTATTCGTATAATGTGTCAATAAACAAGTTTTCTATTTCTCAGAGTTGTCAAAGACACCTTTGTTGTATCTATTACCTATATTATCACTGTATTGTGAAGGGCAAGGGAGAAAACTAGAAGAATGTAAGCATATTAGACTAATATCTGTATTGAAGTTATTAGCATTGTTATTGAAAATAGAATAACTGAGCACTTGCAAGAATGAACCAAACAGCTAAAACCATATGGACATATACAGCAAGGCTTGGACAAGATCCAGGCTGAGCTAATAAGTGGCAAACAAAATTCATGCCAACAAAAACAAAAGAGAATCTTTTAATTTTTAATCCTTGATGTTCAATAGTATTATCATTGCTGAATCCTCCACTATCAATATTCTGGAGGTTACTATTAACTAAACGTTGAACTAGGCCAAACTTGTAAGTTATAGTTACAAGAGCAAATTGAAAGCTCGGAATTTTATTGTGAGATATTCTCCTCCGGTCTCCTCAAAGCTGGTCTACCTCTACAAGACCCAAGTCAGGAGTGTGATAAGATACCCTTTGCTTGTCAAGGGGAGTATAGCTCCCCCAGCACTCAGAAGGTTTACACCATTCATAACAAAGCAGCCTATTTGATTTGCATTGTACCTACCACCTTCAGCTTTCAAGCTCTTCACCACAATCTCACAGGGGCAGCAGTCTGTACCATCTACAAGAAGCACTGTAGTAACTCACAAAGGCTCCTTTGACAATGCATTCCAAATCCACAACCCCTACCATCTAGGAGGACAAGGGAAGCAGATCAATGGGAACACCACCACCTGTACGTTCTCCTTCAAGACACAAACCATCCTGACTTGGAAATACATTACTAAACTTCCACTGTTTCTGGGACAAAATCAAGAAGGCAGCTAATTTCCACAATAATTAAAGATAGGCAACAAATACTTATGTAGCCAGCAGTACCTATATCCCATGAATGATTTTTAAAATGTGTGATGGTGCAGGCTTGAAAGGCTGAATGGCATACACCTGTTCTCCTTTAATTTGTTAAGTGGTTTCAGATTTGTTCTTAGTTGACTGTTTCAGTGTTGATACAAAGAAGTTCCTTCAGTGACTTTTGAAAATAAGGGAACAATTAAGTTATTATGTATATTGGTGACATTAGTACCACAATCAGCAATACACAGTTGCTGAGTTCTGTTTATAGATAACAAGGCTGTGAAAGATCTCATTACTAAATGGCTTCTATCTCCTAAAAGACAAGAGCTCTTCAACATATCAGATCAATTCGAACAAAAAGGATTTTGGAAGTGGTGTTGCAATACAAAAAAACCATTCTGACGTAGCCTTTATTTCTTGATGGTACAGCGGTAGCGTTTGAATACAACTCATCTAAACTGTGAAATAAAGTTTGAAAGATATGTGGCAAAAATATGTACCTGGCAAGATCTTGTTCCACAGGAGAAATTCAGTGTGTTAGCAACTTGTTTGAGTTTGTGCCCAAATATGTTTTCAAAATGAAGTTCACAACCATCTCAAAGTTTCCTTTCGATAAGATTGTGAAACCATAATAGAAAGCAATGGATTCAATAGACCAGAAGATAGAGCCAAAAGCAGGCCATTCAGTCCACTGACTCTGCTTCACCATCCAATGAGATCATATCAGATCTGATAATCCTCAACTCGGCTTTATTCTTTTCCCATGTCCCTTGATTCCCTTACTGTTTAAACATCTGTCTATTCCAGTCTTGAAAGTACTTATCAACCCTACCTCAACAGCCCTCTAACCAAAAAATTAATAAGAGAAAGCTTCAAAAAAAAACTTTTATTTTTCTTACAAATTCGCTATCCTCTGAGAAAACAAATTCCTCCTCAGCTCTGTGGTAAAAGGGCGACTCTTTATTCTGAGGTTATGCTCTATGGTGTTAGACTCTCCCACAAGGCAAAAAACAACTGTTCTGCATTACACTATCAAATGTCCTCAGAATCTTGTATGTACCTTATTCTTCTAAACTCCAATGAGTACAGGCTCTATGTACTCAACCCCTCCTCATAGAACAGTCCCTCCATATCCTGGACCAGTGAACCTTCTTTGCACTGCCTCCAATTCCAATATAATTTTCCTTAAATAAGGGTCCAAAACTGTTCACAGTATTCAAGCTGTGGCCTGACTAGTATCTTGTTTAGTTTTAGAAAACCTTCCCTTTTTTAGCATTCCCTTTGAAATAAAGGCTAACAGTCGAGCTTTCTTTTCTGCTACATGCTGAAATTGTATGATCACCTTTTGTGATTTATGCATGAGACTCCTAAATCCCTTTGTGCTGCAGCTTTCTGCAGTCTTTCTCTATTTAAATAACATTAGGTGCCAATGGTGCAATGGTTGACATTGTTGCCTCACAGTGCCAGGGACCTGGGTTCGATTCTATCCTTGGGTTATTGTCTGTGCAGGGCTTGTGTGTTTTACCTTTGTCTGTGTAGGTTTCTACTCAGTGCTCTGGTTTGCTCTCACAGTTCAAAGGTATTTAGGTTAGAGGGATTGGCCATGTTAAATTTCCCCAGTGTTCAGGGATGTGCAGGCTAGATGGGTTTGACATGGGAAATGCAGGGGATGGGATAGGTATTTGTGGGATGCTCTTTGGAGGGTCAGTGCAAATTCCATGGGCCAAAATGGCCTCTTTCTGCACCACAGCGATGCTATGAATCCAGCTCCTTAATTCTTCCTGCCAAAGTGTACAACCTTCTTCCTTGTACCAATTTTTTTGTCCATTTGCTTAACATATCCCACAGCAGACCTTTTGTCTCATCTTCATGACTTGCCCTCCCACCTATTTTTGTACCATCCACAAACTTAGCTATAGTACATTCACTTTCTTCATCCAAGTCATTAATATATATTGTAAATAACTGTGTCCCCAGCAGTGATCCCTGTGGCACTCCACTAGTTATAGGTTGCCATCCAGCTAATACTGACTTATCCTAACTGTGTCATCTAATAGTTAACCAATTGTCTATTCATGCTAATACATTATATCCAACACCATAGGCTCCAACATTATTAAGTAGCCAAACGTGGTATCTTATCAAATACCTTCTGAAAATCCAACAATATATGACATTCTCTACTCTCCTTTCTCTATCCTGCTTGTTACCTCTTAAAAGAATTCTGTTAAATTTGTCAGGCTTGGTTTCTGCTTTGCGAAGCCATGCTGACTCTGCATGATCGCATTATACATCTCAAAATGTTCTGCTATTATATCCTTTATAATGGACTCTATCATTTTCTCCTAATAACAGACAATATTCATTGAAAGTAGTACCAACATAAATCAGAAAAGATTTCCATTAGGAGAACAAAATTAGATGTAACAGAAAATGTACATATTATGTAATTGACATCTATGTAAAATTACTCCATATTTTGTCAGTTTTAATAGAAAATGCATTAAATATTTTCGTTCTTTTTTAAACATGAATTTTATTTAAACTTGCAGGAATGAACAAGATATCATTTCAGGTGCTATTATCTCTTGGCTTAATTTCTCTTTTGTTTATTGGTGGAAGCCAAAGCAGCAGCTTAGTTTCTTCAGTGACCTTTTAGCTAACTTGTTCTTCAAAGCTGACTGAATGAAGAGTAAAGTGAAGTCAAGGTTCAGATTAACAATAAGGTAATTGAATGGTGAAGTGGGTTTGATGACAAATTTGCCTCCCCTTGATAATGAGGAAGTTGTCTATCTTTCGTTCGTGAATGCGTAACAGTTGTCAGCTTTTTTTTTGAAACTTTCAATTAACGTTTCAGTTCCAAGGTTGTTTGACAGCAATAAAACAAAAGGAGGTTGTCAATTTGAACCGATTTGACCATTTCGCAAGAAGTGAATGGAGTCCAAAAGAAACATATGAGTTTGACAGCAGTACTTCAGTACTAGCAATCAGATGCAATTTTTCCCCATTGTTTGTTATGTACAAACCCAAGGCAGAAAACTTTAAGTTGATTCCAGAGTATCTCACTATGAGTGTATTCATTTACTGTTTTTTCCCAAGTAAATTCCAAGTAACCAAAAAATTACTAAAAGAAAGCTTCAAAAAAAATGTTTATTTTCCTTACAAGGAATGTTCCCAAGCAGGAATAAAAAGATCTGACAGTACACAGCCAGTCTTGCAGCAACTATGAAGAAAGAAACCGAATTATCAGTCATGATTATACTAGCAGGGTCAGATGTGTGGAAGGCATATAAAGACTTCAATTAAGGCTCAGTTTATGTTGCCATTGACATTTGTCCAATGGCTCAGGGGCTTCTTGCAATGTGGCAAGCTGCCAGTTCAATAAAGGTGTCCTCTGAGCAGAGCCCAGCAGGAAAGAGCAGATGGGCCAGAGAAAGGGCAGTGGGAAGGGAAGACAGCCCCACTGGTGCAAGCAGCTCTTTGAAAGAGTTTCCTCCCTGACCTTAGTCTCATGAAATTTTAAAATATTTTCTTCACTGACTTGCTGTATGTCCAGAGTCTCTCGCAATTCTTCAGAAGTGACCACCACTTTCCATGTCATTGCTGAGGCTTCAGGGCTACCAATCCTGTGATTAGGTATGGAGAGCCCAATCATGAGAGTATTGGTGATAAAAACGTTGAGCAGGTTCTGCTTTCGGGAAGGGCAAGTTTGGGATCTGACTTTTTGCCTGATATCAGGACCCTGATGCCCATTATGAAATTCACAACAATGTTTCAGATTAACTCATTAGAACTAGAGCATACTGATGAGCATACCAGAGGTTTCTGTTTATTTTAGGGTTTTAGTATTCGCTGTATTTTGGTTTTAAATCTTCTGAAGCTTGCCTGTTGGCTGTCGTGTGTAGCAGTTTAATTGCTGCTTTGCAGCTGCTTTTTTGAGATAAGGCGATGTTCCCTGTTGTGTATGGTAACTGGCTTTCTTTGTGACAATTCCTGACACTCTATATGTAGAAATGCTAATCCTTGGAAAAAATAAGAGTTGGAGTGATGTGTTTTAATTAAACAAATAAACATCCATCATCAGCATCACGGGCTCTCAAATATCAATAATTGTTCTAAATTATGTGTCAAAATTCAAATAGCCCTGTCCCATTAAAAAACTTTTCAACTGTCTTTTCAGTAACTTCATATCTAGCCTGAGTAATTTAGAGAGCTAAGATATAGGGCTGGAGAATGGGACTAGCAGGGTAGCTTTTGGGAGCTAGTAAAGACAAGATTGATAGAATGGTCACCCTCTGCGCTGTAAACGTTTCTGTGTTGTATGAAAAGCGATGGAGTGTTTATTATACATCCTTCATGATGCGACTCTGTTCACCCAACCTGGGAAAACTGGCTCAGGAGGTCTGATTTTCATTCCAATGTGACCCCAAAGACCAGCGAGGTAACCTCAGAACAAGAGTGGATACTGCTGGCTGATGGATACAGGCTGGGCATAAAGGCTGCCTCCATGCACCGTCTCTGTTCGGGAGATTAACTAAAGAAGCTAATAAAAATAAAAACTGTTCCGCTACTCTCACCTCTCACAGCCGCTTCCTGTGCTGTGTCCATGCTAAGCCACGTCACCTCATACTTTATGCTGTTCCATACCATCTATCAATTCCCAAGATCCCATACTCACCTGATAATTTGTTTTCCTTTACCCATTCATGCCACATTATACCTGCATTGCGACCTTATGTCCATCTCCCCATCCCTATGGTCCCTGTGCCCACTTCCCATAAATACCCCAAACCCTTCAAGCCAATGTCCTTTACCCATACCCATAACTCTCTATATGCTCCATGCTGCTCTGTGTCTCGACATTCACCTACAGCCCCTACCTGAATCCATGCTCCTCACCCAACACCCAATCCTCCTTGCCTTCAGGCCAACTGTTCAACATGAGCTATGGTGAAAATGTGGTCCTTGGCATCAGATGGAAGCTTGTCAACAGTGAAATCATGAACCAGAACTGAATACAATGTGTACACATGGTACGGACATTCGATGACACAATGGTGTGACCTCCAACTTTTGAGTTCTTTGAGGTTAAGGTGATGAAATATGTATGGCTAAATGTTCCAGGCCTGTGGCATATGACAGCTCCAACTACTTTCATTAAAATTCTGCTCTGACTCCACTGCCATCCATAGTTGTTTACTATTTGATTCCCTTGATTAGATTATTTACTTTTTCATGAGTTTTAGGATCAAAATAACTCTATGATTCAATATAAATTTCATTCACTTAACATTTAATTCATTCTATTATTCAGCAGTGTTTTCATTTCAACTGATTATCTTGTATGTAATTATTCTGTATAATGCAGAGTTTCACTATTATTAACTTTATTTCACTGTTAGCAACGATCTGTGAGAATGTCACTCAGATAGTAACACAGTCTCTTAATTGGTATAAATAAATTGCTAGGATTATTCTGACAAAAGTAACTGCACAAGGCAGGGACAGTGTATCATTGTCATTGTTGATAGTACCTCTCAGGTACTTTTGAAACTATTTGTGAACTTGCAGTAATTGACAGATTTGGTCACATTCAATCACAAAGAAGATTATTGTCCGAGTAAAGTGATTTTAACTGAAATCCTCACACTGTCCGAAGAAACTTAAATATTTTCTTCTGTTGCTAGTGCTTTCACCTCTCAACCAGAAGGTCAACTCCCTTTCCAGAGGCCAGAATCCATGATTTATGATTTAAACCAAAAGTTCCCAAGTTGTCAACCAGCGAGGTTGCAGGTTAAGATTTTGGATTTGTGAGTACCAAGGCAGCAGTAAGGAACTCAGACTGAGTTTTGACAGCTGCAAGGGCTGCTTAAACGTTTGTGTTTTTTTTGTCAGTAGCCATGACTTAATTGTCACACCCCACTGCTTTCCTGGTCAACAACCCTAAGCAACGACCTCCACTCCACTTCCCTCTACAGACTCACGTAAAGTCAAAGGCATCAAATTGAGATTACACTGGGAAGATATTTTAGGAGCACTGCTTTCGGCTGATACTTCAGTGCATAATAAGACAGTACTATGTTAGGGGAGGTGCTGTCGTCCAGATTAGAAGTTAAACTGAAGGTCCATCTGGCTTCTCAGATGGAAGTGATAAATTGCATAGCACTATTCAAAGAAGAATAGGATAGTTCAGCTTGGTGTCCAGATCGATCTTAATCCCTCAACCAATACCTAAAGCAGATTATTTATATCATAGCTATATGCCCAATTTGCCCTATTACAATAGTGACAACACCATAAGAATATTTCACCGATTGTGAGGTAATTTGGGATGTCCTGAGGTAATTTGAAGTCATAAGCTCAAAGGCTTTCTTGATGATAATGTGATTTTTAAAAATTGCAAAAATGCTAATCAGCCTTCATCCATCTCAATGTTTCTGACTGCAGCTATTGAATGTGTAAGGTCCATGAAACACAGCTCAGCATGAAAGACATAACCAATTATTCTTGGTTCAAGATTTGCAGAGTAAACTTTTAAACCAATATACATATATCACAATTTAACCAAACCCATCGTTAGACTCTGTGAGCCAGTACCTGTACAAATGCTAAATAAAACAGATGTAGCTTCTAACAAAATAATTAATTATTCAGTTCCCATAGGACAATGTCATAAAGTTGAAGCTTTTAACTAGTGTCAGATCAGCTAAATGTATTTTTTTCTTTTCTCTCCAAAATCTTTGAACCTTCTGTCAACTTCAAAATCCGTGCTGAACACCGCAACCTCCCCACCCACCCCTATCCCCCAGCCAATCACGCTTCAATCCCACAACAACATCGGAAACAGCTCTTAAAAAGACACATCCTATGAGTTTGTGACAAAGGCAAACTATTTTAATTCACTTTAGTTGATCTGTGTGCAGAGTTTGACACTAATCAAACACACCATCTCCACTGTCTTTTCACTGGGCAGGACTCCAATTGCCTAGTTCCATTTGTAGCTATTTAATCATTGCCAGACAATTATTTGCAATGGTTTCTCCTCCCACTTATGTATCACTTTCTCTGGTCTTCCCAAAGTTCACTTCTTGGTCCCCTCCTATTTTTCATTTTAATGGTGTCTCTGGTGATATTATCTGAAAACACAGTAATAGCTTTCAGTTGCATCATTGCCTAGTCACTACCCATTATAAATTCCATTTGTAGTAATTGACTGCATCCTTCTCCCAGGCACAGTCAGAATGTGAACCCACTGTTGACAATAAAGTACTGCAAATACTGGAGATCTTAAATAAAAACAAAATGCTGGGTAGGCTCAGTAGGCCTGTCAGTATCTGTGGAGAGAGAAACAAAGTTAACATTTTGAATCTAATATGGTTGACAATTTTGGTGTTGTATTTGACCCTGTGCTGATTTACCAATCACCTACATTTATGCTATGATCACTTGCATAACATCATATGTCTCCATCCAATCTGCTGGAACCTTTGCCCATACCATGGCTAGCTTCGAACAACAGCCATCTTATTTCAAGACTCTGGCTTCTATGTCCTTACTCCTCCTATTTCAAATTTTCAAATAGCACCTTACTTTAAACATTCGCAATCTTGGTTTCAATCCCTCTATGGTCTTGCCTCTCCCAATGTTTGTAATCTTTTCTAGCTCCACAATTCTCCTAAATGTGTCTGCAGCTTTGATCTAGTCTGTTGAACATTTCCTTATTTTAATGGCTTTTCTATTGATGGCTTGGCCTGCAGTTGCCTGGCCTTAAACTCTCAATGTCCTTTTTAAATCTCTCCACCTTATGACTTCTCTTCTCTTTTAAAAGATTTCTGAAATCTTACCTTATTGACAAATCTTTTGGTTACCTGTCTTAAGATTTCTGTTCTAATGTCACATCAAATTATTTCCTTATATGGCTTGGTATCAAAGTTTGCTTCAAAATCATTTTCTAAA
This sequence comes from Chiloscyllium plagiosum, assembly GCF_037043375.1. NCBI lineage: Eukaryota > Metazoa > Chordata > Chondrichthyes > Orectolobiformes > Hemiscylliidae > Chiloscyllium > Chiloscyllium plagiosum. The sequence goes on from NW_028270140.1 coordinate 97,255,737, forward strand.
TTGCATTGAAACATTTTATTATGTCAGAGGCATTATGGAAGTACAAATTGTTGTTGTTTACTCGTGTATAGTAAATATTACTGGGTTCTCTTCCTATGCAAGTACTGTCAATTGCCTGGGATGTAAATCCCTAAAGGCGTGCCAAATGAGTAATTTTTGCTTTGATTAAATAAATCTTTTGAAAATTTTAAATCTTTCCTTGTCTCATAGAATTTCTAACATTTTTTAAGATGATTAAAGATATAATCAGAAATGTGAATTGAGTGACTGAATACTTTGGTAGAGCTAGGCGATATATTGAACTAAACTGCTGATCCCACATCAAAATCTGCTGATAAAATCTCTAACTCTGAAAATGAAAAGGCTGCATTCTGTCAAAATTGAGAAATGCAGCCTAATGGAATGAAGAATCACTTTTAAGGCCTTTAATGAAATTAGTTAGGACAGTCTCAATCCTTTTTAATAATGGGCAAGGGCCAATAGTACAAACCCATTTTTAATTTAGCAATCTTGGAAGAGACAGGTGGAAATGAATATGCTGCAGATTAATGTTTAATGGAATTCGGAGTCAGAGTCAATGTGTGTCAAATACTCAACAACTACTTTTCCTGTTCATAAACATACAATGTTAAATCATAAATCAATCTAAGCAGGAAATTGTTATGAAGAGTATGACTCTTGTTGAGTCTTTCTTGTAACCTTTCTTGTCTGGCAGGAACAATGCAGATTGGTGGTTAAAATAATGTTGAGCTGTGTCCTGCTGTTTTGTTCACAGGAAAGGCATCTGCCATAGGCAGGAAGGGTCTTCAATGCTTTGTAAAACTCAGGGTCTGACGATGGTTTGCAGGATCCACAAATTTTGCAACATGGATTTGTTCCTTTGAAGTAGTCAAAAAACACACAAGGAGTTCCACAGAAGCATCATTAGAGAAAGAAATTGGCACCTAACAAAAGAAAGAACTTTAGATCTTGACTAGTAGTTTGTCAAAGAGATAGGTTTTAAGGAATGCCTTAAGAACTGTGCTGGAGGTTAGGGAGGAAATTATAAAACTTTGGGTCTTAGTAAGCTGAAGCAACAGTGAAGGGTAATTGTTGAGAAAAGAGAGTAGAGTAGTATCAATAGGATGGAGTTGGAGAAACATGGAATTCTCAGATGATTATGGAACTGGACAAGGATAGAGGCATTGGGTGAGTGAGCAATGGAATTGAACCCTTGTAGGGTATTAAATTAGAGGCTTTTAGAGATCATAGAGTCAAATTTGATCAAGAGGCAGGGGAACAATGGCTGAGCTGAACATTTTGAGGAATAGGATAGGACAGAAGAGTTCTGGTTAATCTCTAATAATGAAAGCTAGGAAGCCCTTCAAAGTAGCATTGGAACCTAAATATAGCAAACAAATAAATGAGGCTTTAAAGAGTAGACAGGCTAGGGCTGTCAAAGTAGTCTATTTTTGAGATACAGAGAGTTATGGGGTCAGAAGATCAGCTCAAAGTTAAACAGGCTACTGGGATTGTGAATGGTTATCTTAAACTATATAAAATAGCTAGGAGGAAATGGAATGAGGGTGGAGAGCTTTTGGCTGGAACAAAGGTGATAGTTTTGGGCTTCCTTTTATACAATTAAATGAAATATTTTGGATTGGATATCTGACAAACAGGCTGGAAGCACAGGGAGGATGGAGGACTTGAGAAAGATAATGGAATGTAGAATCTAAGAGTAATTTGCCTACATGTGTGACTTGATCATATCATGCAATGATATTGCCAAGGGACTGAAAATAAATAATGAAGAGGAGGAAGTGAAAGAGCAATCCTTTTTGAGCTCAAGAGGCATGGAAACATGAAAAGAAGCCATTACTGCACTCTTGGCTGAATAGGATAACAAGAATATGTGGCAGTTTGAATTAAGTGGACAATGAAGATGGAGGATGATGATGGAGGATGTTAAGGTCAGTTGTGCCAAAGGCTGCAGAGATGTCAAAAAGATCATGTTGAATGGTGCACCATGTTCAGAGAGAATATCATTATTAACTTTGATAAGTGCCTTTCACTTCTAGAATATGGTAAACGTGGAGTTTGAAAGATTGCACAGATTTGGAAAGCAGCAACAGACTCAAAGACTTTGAAGAGGGATAAGATGGAGGTTGAGATAATAATTACCAAAGACAAAAGAATAAAGGTGAGTTTTGGTTTGGGGAGGTGGTGTTTGGATGATGATCTGTTTCAAAGAAATGGAACAGTAACTAATTGGAATGCCCTTTACAATATCAATGAGTATGGAATCCAGGAGGATAGGTTGGGTGCCAAGCAGCTTAGTGGGAATTGAGTTGAGAGAAAGAAGCTTGGACTCAGAAACACTGTGAGCTTATCAAGGTCATGAGGTGAGATAAGAGAGACTCTGGAGAAAGGCATGGATCGTTCAAACACTAAAACAGATTCAATTAAAGGGAAGGTCACTGGTGATCATTTAAATTTGAAAATATAATGATTTAAATCTTCCTATTTTTTACACAGAGTGGTTCATGTGCGGAATGAACTTCCTGAGGAAGTGGTGGATGTGGGTACAGTTGCAACGTTTAGATACATAGAAAAATAGGAAAGGTTTGGATGGATATCGACTTTTTCACAAGTGCTGTCTTATGAGAAGATACCGAGGAGAGATAATCTTTTGGTTCTTGCTGTTACAAATCTATGCTATTTCTCTATCCTGCTTTATGGAAGAACTACTTGAAATTTTTGCTGTGTGTATTTCTGAGTCGGGCTACACTGTCTTTCAAAACTGGCTAATTGCAAGCAATCCTTTAATCTTCCAATATGTGAAAGTATCACTTGAGGGTGACTTAACAGGAGGTGCAAATTTCTTAACCCAGACTCAGTTGCCTAGTTTAAATGTTTTAAGATAAAATGATAATTTCAGTGCAGTCAATTTTATTCATTCCTGATGGGTTTCCTAGACTTGCCTCAACTTTTGGTCGGCTGATGATGGCAGCCATTTATATCAGTATGTGTCTTTTTTTAAAGATCTGTTCAGTTGATGAAAGGTGCCAGGTATAACAATAAGATGATGAAAGTTAAAATTTGCCAGTTCATACTAAGAACTACTGTAGCATGATCATGACTCTGTTCCCCAAAAAATCTTTGGTTATCTCAACTATTGATTGACCTCTGCCTGACTCCCATGAGTTTCTCCACAATATATATAAAACATAAAGCAAAGAATGTAAGGAAAGGCAGAATTACATTTTCATTTCGTTTTATTAATTCATACATGGATGTGAACAGTTCTGGCAAGGCCAGCATTTATTGCCCGTTTGAATTGCCCTGATGTGGTTGTGATATATGTGGGGATTTTTAAAAGAATAATTACCAATGTGAGAATACAAATCATGTTCTGTGTCAAGCAAGAAGAAAGGCAAGCATTAGTTTTTTTTAATCAATTTATCGATGAAATAAGGTCCAAAAGGTTTGAAATATATAAATTTAAAAGAAACAGGTATTTGGTACAGTAAAAGCAGTCATTATGAATGAAGAATTGTTAGCTTATCTAACATTTAGAAAATTATGAATGTTGGGTTGAAGCAGCTGTTGTAATTAGAGCAACATGCTCAGGGCAGTTTACTGAGTAATTCCCTCAGCCAGCTTGCAGAGGAACAGAACACACATGAAGTATTTACCCTTGGGTGTCTTTAGCCTGGAGCCTTTGACACAATAAAAGCACTGCATAATGTTTTATCGGAAGTTTAATGGTACAGTATTTTAGCCAATTTCCCTTCTGTTGCTATAGATATGTTTCACACAATGCAATATGCACATGGCAAAACTCAAACTGACTCATTTTTAAAGAAATGAATGCCACTGCTCTCTCAATGGTGTGTCCATTGAATGTTACTTGAGGGTAGCCAGTCAAAACAACAAGATGTAATAATTTATCATTTCTCACCCAAGACCTTTCATTTTCTCCTTGTAGTGAAGTATCTCAACATTTAACTAAACCATTATTACTGCATAAAGTCCTGCATATAATGTGTCAAAATCACGTGAATTTGAAAGTCTCCGAACTGAGTTCATTATTATCTTTGTTAAAGCAGAGTCGACTGCAATACAAATTTACAGACTGTGCTTCCTAAGAAGCACTGCACCTCCCATTCTATTAAACCTGATGCTTTGATAATACTTCAAAACATTAAGCTCTTGTTAGACATACAGTATATTGTTAATGTTTTCAAATTGGGATGCCATTTGATCAGATTTGAGGAAAAGCCTTGAGTAAATATTCAGTTAAGGCTTGTGTCAGAGAAGGAAATATGGAAAATAGCTATAAATCTACATCTCAAACTACTCAATTCATCCTATAATTTGATTAAATCAAATCTCTGAGAGATTTGTGACTGTTTAAAGCAGTTTGCATATTTCAGGGCTGTAGGTATTTGAACCTTGCTGTCAGTGAAAGAAAAATTCAATAAAAAAGTTGTTTTCCTCCCAGGCTCTGAATGTTATTTCAGTTGTTTGATGGATTCTCAAATCAGTTCTCACAATCCAGGTGAAGTGACAGCTATCACATGGGCAGTCACAGAAGAAGGATAGGAATTCAATGCATATCGATCATGATGGCAGAGGCACAGCTGCAACTGTGTACAACCTGTTTTGACAAGATTCTGTCAGAACAGTGTTGTAGTGCCAGTACGCATTTCACCCATGTTCACAGGATGCATGGTCTTTCCAGTCATGAACTGGAAAATGTTCTGTCCATTAGAATTATGATCTTAGATTCTCATTTCCAATTAAAGTACAAAAGATGTAAGCCGCAGCTGTGTCGTTGGAAGAGTTGCGAGAATCAAGAGAGTTCTGTAATCAGTCAGTATAGGACTAGTCTAAACCTAAGTCTTTTTACAGTCCAACCCAATTCCCCTAATAATGACTCCAAAGAATCACAGATATATATCCTGGTAGTTGCTCTTGAATTGTGTCCACTGCCGTGACCATTATTGTACTTTGCCACTGGATATTTAGCTAGTTGCCTTCACACCATTGGAGTTGGAGGGTAGAGGTGGAAGATTGTTGTAATTGCCTAGCTCCACTTCCTGACCCTGTAACACCTGGAATCACTAATGAGCCAAGCCAGGATTTTTAAATAATCCTCTTTGTGGGTTTAGGGCAAGGTAGGCATAGATTCCATTGGAAATCAATGTTTGTACAAATGTATAAACCAATATACCTCACCTCTCTCAGCCCATCGCTAGAACATTGGGTTGTGGTCGAATGAGGCCTCGTAATGACAGCTCTTAGTGCAATAGTTTCTGTTCTCCCAGCCCAGACTTGTATCCTGGCCTAACATTTGCCACGGAAGAAGTTAATGGAGGTTTCACACAATTCAAGGCAACAAGAATGTGAGGAAGTAATATAACCATTTTCTGAATTTTTATAATCCACCTGTGGGATGTGGGTGTTGAAATAACTCTACAGAGGCTGGTATCCCGTCACCAGGTCACCCTTTATTTATACATGGAGAGTTCTTGACACTGATCCAACTCCCTCAGTGCTAGCTCTCAGAGTGATCTGGATGTCTGATCCTCCTGTTTATATCTGTCAGCCAGGGTTCCCTCGTAGGACCAGATTAACAGCCTCAGTCTGGGAATTCATATTCTATGAGGTCCACCTGGCTGACCTTGTTACAATCATTACAGATGTCACTGGCTGGGCCACTGTTTATGTCCATTCCTAGTTGCCCTTGGGAAGGTAGTGATGAGCTGTCTTCTTGAATCTATGCAGTCCTTAGATTGTAGGTAGAGCCGCAGGACCATTAAAGAGGGAATTTCAGGATTTTGACTCAGTGATGCTGAAGTAGCAGTGATACATTTTCTATTGTTTTCTATTAACACTATATCAAGAAACTGGTAAATCCCCATGCTATTTCATGGGCCATTCAAATTACAGGCATAGATACATGAGTATCATTCTGTTTCCTTGCATATAGCTATGAAGAAGTACAGAGACCAACTAAACAGTCCTTTTGAAGATGTGAAATAAATATGAAGTTTTAAGAACTTTGATCATGTGGCAACAGACCAAGCATTTAATGGTTAGGTTTTAAAAATATATAGGATCTACTAAAAACCGTGCATTTCCTACAAAAGTCCCATAAAGCTGGCTTTGAAATACATATTTGTTCCAGGATTGAAGTTGTGTGATACCACAGACAGGAAGTTGTATCATAAAGAAACTACTCCATGTGCCAGTAACCGTTTGTGTGCAGTTCCTAGAATTGTTATGATTTTGATTTCCTTTGTTTGAGGCAATAAATAGATTTTAGTTTAGTTCCTAATTATGAAAGAGTCCAATATCAAATGGAAACATTATTTTCTAAGGATGGCGAAAAGTGATAGATGTGCTTTGTGCATGACTGTTACTGAACAATTCATTGTCCCTTAAGATTTATGGATCTTTATCCCTTTATTCCCCTTTTTAAAAAAGACAGTGGAAAAAATGACTGATACTTCAATCAGCAGAAACCTCATCTAAGAAAATGAACATTGGTTTGGATGGCTTGGCATTCTAATGTACTGGTTTGACTCAGGGGACTTCGGTTTTGGTGGAAGATGGTGGTATAGTCATTGTGGTATTAAAATTGCAGATCACTGGTAACTCAAAGGGGCATCGATTAAGTCCCAAGGTACATGGGTTCACATTCTACCACAACAGCTTGTGGCATTTATATTCAGTTGTCACAATCTGGAATTGAAAGTTAGTAATGGTGACCATGAAACCATCATCAATTGTGTAAAACAAATCTGGTTCACTGATGTCTTTTAGGAAAGGACACTTACCATCTTTATGCGGTCTGATTTACATATATCTCCAGATTCATGGTGATGTTGTTGAATTGCAGTTTCCTTAGCAAGCCACTGAGTTTAAGAGCAACTAATGGTGAGCTACAAATGCTGGCCTATGTCCCAGGAAAGAGTGAAAAAGGCAGGAATACAAAAATACCTGTACTGTAAAAACTAAGGTAAATTTTCTTTTTATTCTCATGTAACCTTCAGGAATTTGATAGACACATACATATTTCCAAGTAAGGATCTAAATATTGGTACACAGACATCCCTTTACACTAGGAGAATACAAATATGTCTGTATCTCACGCAAAAGGGAATCAGGTGGGTATATTCTTCTCTTTTCCTGCTAAACAACTGTCAATGAATTGTTGAATACACACCCTCAGTTTATATGATACATCTGAAGTAAGCCACAGATAGTTGAATATATTTATGTTAGACCCAATTCATCAAGAAGAACAATCTCAGAATTTGGAAGCCATATTTTAATGATGTCATTGTAACAATGTAGGTTAAGTTTAATGATATTTTACAAGTTACTGCTCTTGCTGCAAAGTCACCCTCAACAGGAGAGCATTCTCTTTAACTGGGGACAGAACTTACTGAGGTTGATTTATGGTTTTGGATGTAGGTTTGCACGCTGAGCTGCAAGGTTCATTTCCAGATATTTTGTTACCCTACTAGGTAACAACTTCAGTGGGCCTCAGGCAAAGCAATGCTGAAAATTCCTACTTTGTATTTATATGTTTGGGTTTCTTTGGGTTGGTGATGTCATTTCCGGTGGTGATGTTATTTCCTGTGGTGAAGTCACTTCCTGTTCCTTTTCTCAGGGGGTGGTAGATGGGGCCTAACTCAATGTGTTTGTTGATAGAGTTCCAGTTGGAATGCCATGCTTCTAGGAATTCTTGTGCGTGTCTTTGTTTGGCTTGTCCTAGGATGGATGCGTTGTCCCAGTCGAAGTGGTATCCTTCCTTATCTGTAGTAAGGCTAGTTGCGAGAGAGGGTCATGTCTTTTTGTGGCTAGTTGGTGTTCATGTATCCTGGTGGCTATTTTTCTGCCTATTTGTTCAATGTAGTGTTTGTTACAGTCCTTGCACGGTATTTTGTAAATAACATCGTTGTCTGTATAGGGTCTTTCAAGTTCATTAGCTGCTGTTTTAGTGTGTTGGTCGGTTTGTGGGCTACCATGATGCCCAAATAGAAAGCAGGAATTTTCAGCATTGCTTCACCTGAGGCCCACTGAAGATGTTACCTAGTAGGGTAACGAAACGTCTGGAAATGCACCTTGCAGTTCAGCGAGCAAATCTACATCCAAAACCTCAACCTGAGTTACAAATCTTCTCAAAACTTGTTGATTTATGGTCTTCTCCATATTCAAGTTACTAATTTGACTGATTGCAGCCCCTGGATGATTTTACACCTGATACATTCATCTAGATATGATCTGGAGTGCAACTGATGCCATGCTGACATTTTTTTGCTTCTGTGTTAGAAGATCACGGGCTAAATTGCCCGTAACGTTAGTTAAGGGGTAAATGTAGGGGTATGGGTGGGTTGCGCTTCGGCGGGGCGGTGTGGACTTGTTGGGCTGAAGGGCCTGTTTCCACACTGTAAGTAATCTAATCTAATCATGGGTTTGGACCTCACTCAGAGCTTGAACACATTATTTAGACTGATGCATCTGCACTACAGTTTTGTAATGCTGGAGATGCTTTCCTTTGAATGATAGTAAAATAAATCCATATCTGCCCATTAAATGGACTTAAAATATCAGAGGGCACAATTCAAAGAACAGAAAGGGAGTCCTGACTTTCTTCCCAATATTATTCTGTCAACCAGCATTAGAACAATTGATTTGTACTCCTTATCTTGTTTATGGGATTTTTGTGTGCAATGCTTGGTTGTCACATTTCCCTGTGTTGTAATAGTAATTACACTGCAGAATTATTTCAACAACAGTTTATGTTTATAATGTACCGACAGTGCATAAAATGCTCCCACGTGCTCCAGAGAGTCATTATGAAGCAAAATTAGACACTGAGAAACATTAATGATATGAGGACAAAATCTTGATTGAAGAGCTACCACCTGATGAAGGAGCGTCACTCCGAAAACTAGTGTGCTTCCAATTAAACCTGTTGGACAATAATCTGGTGTTGTGTGATTTTTAACTTTGAGGGAGTACTTGAGAAGCAGAAAGGGAGGGAGATAGACAGAGAGCTGAGGGAATAAATTACAGAGCATAGGAACCAGACAGCAGAAGGCTCCATCACAATTGGTAAAACGATTGAAATCAGAAACTTTCAACAATCCACGGTGCTGATTTTTCAGAGGGTTGTGGAACTGGATGAGATTACAGAGATAGGGGAGGGTAACGTCATTGATGGTTTGAAAACAAATGAGAGAATTTTAAAACCAAAGCATTGTTAGACTAGGAGCCAATGTCAGCTAGGAAGCAAAGGGATGACAGATGAATGGGACTTACTGTTAGCCAACAGAGCTCAGGGTGATCTCAGGTTTATGGGGGCTAGACTGTGGAAGGAAAATCAACACAATGATGATGAATGTGATATAGTCAAGTCCAGCAGTAACAAAGATAGGGTGAGAGGTTCCAGTCACAGGTTAGCTGAGGCTGGCGAAGGTTACTGAGGGAGACATAGGTGATCTTATTTATTGTGTAAATATGAAGTTGGCGTGTTACTTTAGCTTGAAGTATGATATTAAGTTTGTGAACTCTCCAGCTCAGTGTCAGAACATTACAAGGGAGAAGGATGGAGTCAGTAGGCAGGGAACAGGAAACAAAGGCAATGGCCTTAGTCTTCCTAATACTTAATTGGTGGAAATTTCTGCTCATTCGTTACTGACTCATTGGTCAGTTAAGTGGTCTTTTTATATTTATTCACATTCTTTCGTAGGATAAGAGAATCACTGGCAAGGCAAAATTTGTTGGCCATCCCTTAAACTGAACAGCTTGCGAGGGCCATTTCAGAAGGCACTAAAGAGTCAATTACATCACTATGTATCTGGATTCATATATAGATCAGACCAGTAAGAATGACAGATTTGCTTTCTTAAAGGACATTAGTGATCCAGATATGTTGTTTTCCAACAACTGATGATTGTCTCAATAATGGTGACAATGAAACTAACTGTCTGTTCCAGATATTACTGATTGAATTTAAATTGCAGCAGCTACAAAGTTGAGATTTTAACCTATGTCCCCACAGCATTTGCTACGGCCTCTGAATTACTAGTCTAATGACAATACCATTACAACACCATCTTCCCTAGTCTGGCTATTTAGTTACAGTGGAGAAATCAGAGAGTTAATTTGGAGTTAGAGCTGACTGACGTCAGTATTGTTACAATCCCAGCTGATGTTATTACTCGGCAAATCAGATCCCAGGCAGGAGCCTGGCTTAATAGATCCCATTTTGATTTAGTTTAGTTTTAACAAAGTAGTCTCTTGCTGAAATATAAGCACCCATGTTGCAGATATTGCTTTAATGATAAAACAGGAGTTTATTTACAAAAGGAATGAAGATAAAATACACTGAACCAAACCATTTACATACCATCCAAATTCAAAGATTTGTAAACACTCAGTAACAGTATAATCTCATCCTATTCTAAGGGCTTCATGGGACTGCCCCACTCAAAGCAAAAGCTAAAATCCATTACTCCTTCTCTTAGCTATGGGTGTTTCGCTTAAGCTTAAAAAAAGTGCCTGCCATCTCTAACAAACCTGAGAACTTATTATTTAACTTGCTGGATTACAAAACAATCTAAATTAGCAACAATTTATTAAAGGTAAACAAAACTCATTCTCGCTGAGGCTGGGCCACAAAAATTGTGTATTTTAAAGAAACCACCATAGCTACAGTAATACTTGCAAGTTTAACTTCAAACACACCAGAAAAAACACCAGTTACTATCTCAAAAGCCAGAAACAGAAACCTACAATAAATAATATTTAAAACAGATATAAATCACACAGTTTAACATGCACAATTTCGTGCTTATGGATTATGTTGTCAAAAGTGCAGAATTTGAATTTAAAAAAGCAGGGAGTAAAAAAGAGTTTTTTTTAAAAATTACCTACAGTGTGGAAACAGGCCCTTCGGCCCATCAAGTCCACACCAACCCTCCGAAGAGTAACCCACCCAGACCCATTTCCCTCTGACTAATGCACCTAACGCTACGGGCAATTTAACATGGCCAGTTCACCTGACCTGCACATCTTTGGACTATGGGAGGAAACCGGAGCACCCAGAGGAAACTCACGCAGACACAGGGAAAACGTGCAAGCTCCACAAAGACAGTTGCCCGAGGCTGGAATCGAATCTAGGACCCTGGTGCTGTGAGGCAACAGTGCTAACCACTGAGCCACCGTGCCGCCCCTTGGGGATACTAGAGGTAATGGTGTGAAAGTGAGATAAATAGAATCTAATTGGAGAGATTCAAGCATGGAGAAAAATTGGGAAAAATGAACTTGGGTTTGGAAGGTGACATATTTTCAAAGTCTTTGGAAAAAGTAGGAGGTAGAATAAAGATTTGCAAGATTGGTGTGGTCAAGCCTTGAATTTTTTAGGAGTGGATTTGGTGGCAGCTAATTTAAGAAGAGAGAGTGAAAGCTTTTGAAGAGTGAGAAGCATTAACATAGCAGCTTGCTTCGGGACCAGGAGTAGACATTGTGTGGTCATCAGTGAAGTAGAAGTAGAGTCCAGGGAGTAAGAGGTGGATCTCCTGAACAAGATGAGCTTCGAGAGGGACTGAGAAAAGTTAGGTGAGAAATAAGATGGTGAGACCTCAGGAATTTAAGGAATTTTAGTGAATCAGTAGAATTTGCTGAACGTAAGGACGTAGAAGTAGTTGATCAAATTATCATGATTTTAACTGATAGTGAAAGGTTTTGGGATATCCTGAGGTTATGTAAATTCCATCATATATGTTGACTTTTTCTTATGTCAACTTTACTCTAGGAATGGACACAGAACTGACCCTGATATCTTTAAAGCATTGCATGGGTAAATTGCTGCACAATGGATAAATTCAGAAACATACACCCACATTGGCACTTCATAACCATTTAAAATGTATTAACAGTAATTGTTCCATGGCAATATACCAATGAATCGGCACACATGCTCAATAAAGCTTTAATCACACAATTTACAGAGCTATTTGCTTTATTGTGGTAGTTCCATCCATCTCTGCACTTGCAGAATTCCTATAAGCATACCCACAATCTACATGCAAATATTCAGAATGGTATTAATTATGTTTTGTCAGTATAATCTTTGTACATTATTATTAATAAGGCAGATACATCTTGTATATAGATGCTGCAATGGTCTCTGGTTCTCTTGGGTTGCTGTGTAAAATTGAAACTAGAAATTTTACGAAGAAGATCAGCATTATAAAAAGTACATTGGCAGAGTAGGAGGATTATACATTTGTGCTTGCTGAGTTCTAAAGAGGTCTTTTGCATACTGGTATATTTTAGTAAAATGAATTCAATACAGACTAAGATCTGAAAATTACACATCAAAGATCTGCGAGTCCTTTTAGTATGGTTAATATTCATGACTACCCTTCAAAAGCCAATTAGATATGGAGTTAAAATGTGCAGTAATATCAAGATCTTGAAGATACTTTCACTTGTTACCTTCAGGATATTCCTTGGTTGGTTAGTTTATTCCATACTGAATGTGAAACTGAGAATTAACACTTCCACATAGTGATTGAGTTTCTACTGTTGTTTGCAAACTTGTTGCCTTCACTTTTGGTAGATGGCATCAGGATTGATGGCTAATGGAATGATGATTGTTCTGGGCAGTGGTGGGAATCAGTTGCTGGGAAGATCAGAGCTGATTGGGATGACATAGCAATCACAGTTAGGAGGAACAAAAGTACTCATTGTGGCTTCATGAATATGTTTAACTTGTTTTGCCGACAGCTCAACAAGCTATCTCTTTAGGGACTACCATTTAGCCTACATATAAGTTTTTAAATATATTTGAGACACCTAATTTACATATGTATACTGCATTCCAGTATTTGGGCCTTTACTAATATGATGGGATGGCATTATTCTCTTTGGAATTAGTGGCAATTTAGAGCTAGCTAACTTTCTACATTTTGTTTTGAAAGAAAATATTACTTTTAAAGCACAAGCAAAAGATAGAAGGCTTGGAATTCAATGGTGAGTAACACACTCCTGACTTGCCAAACATTATCCACTATTTAGAAGACGCAAGTCAGAAGTTTGAGGGGACACTCTCCACTTTCTTGGATGAGTGCAACTCCATCAACACTTAAAGAGCTCAACACCATCCAGGTCAATGCAGCCCATTTGTTTGGTGTCTTATACGCCATGTTAAATATTCAGATGCTCCTATCCACACCACTGGCAGATAATGGTAACCAAAGCTACATTGCAGCAGCTCAACAAGGTTCTTTGACAACACATTCTGAATCCATGATATCTACCACAAGGGGTATATGGTGAGACCATGCTTGCAAATTCTCCTCCAAGTCACACAAACATTCTGATTGGAAATTCTGTCACGCATGGTTCCCTATAACTGGTCCAAAATCCTGGAATTCTGTTCCTAGTGTCCCTGTGGCAAAGAGGGAGGGAGAAACGAATATTGGAATTGCCAGCGATGTCCACATCCCATGACCGAATGAAAAAAGATACATTAACTGGCAATATTTAATGTTTCAAATGTTTATTGCTAAGCAAACTAATGTAGTTGAACTATAAAGCAATAGGTGATAGGATAACTTAGCATTTTCCTGTGATTTTGTTTGTGGTATTAGTATGGGAGGGAAAATCTAGAATCATACCTTGTGGAGATGACTCTGTGCAAAGGAAAGGTCAGCTTGTTTACTGATAAATAATTATTTGTACTTTCTTCACTTTTCTTTTAATGCTTGATTAAAGGCAAGAAGAATCCATTGGGAAATCAGTCTGGTTTGCATTAATTGAACATTCACTTTTTAATTTCTTTGACATTTGCGCTAAAAGACAATTTCCCATACATACTACTGGGAGGATAGTGAGCATAGTGTGGTAAATATTTTCCAAAATTTTATCTTGTTTAATCATAGTTATGAGACTACTAAATGAACAATGATGCGGTCATTGATTAGATTAGATTAGATTAGATTAGATTACTTACAGTGTGGAAACAGGCCCTTCGGCCCAACAAGTCCACACCGCCCCGCCAAAGCGCAACCCACCCATACCCCTACATTTACCCCTTACCTAACACTACGGGCAATTTAGCATGGCCAATTCACCTGACCTGCACATCTTTGGACTGTGGGAGGAAAGCGGAGTACCCGGAGGAAACCCACGCAGACACGGGGAGAATGTGCAAACTCCACACAGTCAGTCTCCTGAGGCAGGAATTGAACCCGGGTCTCTCATCTCATTAACTTCTGCAGTTCTTTTTTAACTAAAATATATACATAAAAGTATTAAAAGGACATAGTTACCATTTTGTATATCCTCTTAAAGTTTGCTAGTTTTTTGATCATAAAAATTAAATAGAGTATCAAAACTGTGGAGTAAACATCATACAATATAAATAGTAGTGCACAGTCAATATAGAAGAATGTATGTTTTAAAAACAGGGGTACATATTTTTCATTAGCCTTTTCCTAATAGCAATTTAAACAATTTTTGCCCACCAGGATTTGATCTTATTTTCTAAACATAACGTCATATGTTGAGCTTATATATATATCTGTCTCTAAAAACTATAGAGAAAGTAAGAATAAGCATCCTCATATACTTCATTGTCTCTTTCCATTTCTCTTTCTATAGTATGTTCCATCTATATTCATACGTCCTTGTGTCTAGTGGATTCAAGTCGACCTACGGGAGTAATGAGCAGCTAAATTTCTAATAGCTTCATTTATTATATACTATGTGCTTTTGTGAACAGATTCTCTGGGAAACTCCATTACCTTTAATATGGCAATATCTCTGTGTGTAACACTATTATTGCTGCATATACATCTGGAGTTCAGTGGCATCGTATATGATTTGAATGACTTACTTTTAAAGTTTTTGCACATTCTCCAGATTTAATGGAGTACATTAAAATAAATGCTGGTATCCTTCTTGAAGCTAGCTTCAAAAGTATTTATGCAATCCTCCTGAAAAATCAACCGTACTGGATGGCTGAAAAGCGTCTCTCCAATTTTGGTCATTTTCTCAAATCGTGAATGGCCTGCATTCCAGAGAGGATAAGGAAAAATCTACATAAACCTGCAGAGGCTTTCCTTAAAATGAGACAGTATTGACCTTAATAACTTGCAGGAGCTTGCTTCTAATCAATCAAAATGGTGAGAACTTTCTCATCAAGTTGTATCATGCTTTCAGTCCAAACTGGGAGAAAGTGAGGATTGCAGATGCTGGAGATCAAAGTCAAGAGTGTAGTGCTGGAAAAGCACAGCAGGTCAGGCAACATCCAAGGAGCAGGAGGGTTTATGCCTGAAACATTGATTCTCCTGCTCCTTGGATACTGCCTGACCTGCTGTGCTTTTCCAGCATCACACTCTCAACTTTCAGTCCAATTATCTGAATAATGAGGCAGTGGCAACAGAAAAGCAAGAACCGGAAGCAAATCCTACTCTCGCTATCTCATTATCGCATGGAATTCCTCGCTGTATGTGCTCAAAGAGCTCTGGGTCAAGGATCAGCCTGTTCAGTCATGTGAAGGCCAGAAGTATGTGAATTTGAGAAATTGTAATTGTTGAATCAAGGACAGCGACCACTGCTCACTTTAATGATTTCTCTCTCTACCTACCGTTGCAATAGCCCAACTGAATTGTGGCAGTGAGAGTGACATATACGCACAGATTTCCTTACTTTAATTGGTAAAATATTATTGTGTAATGATTCAGAAATAACAGTCGGGATACCATCCCACTTTGTAGTTCGACTGAAACAGAATTGGAAGGGCCTGAGGTTGCAAGTTTTCAGTTACAATGGAAAGTGAGTTTATCAACTGGTTTTACGACCACTCCAATTTTTCTTTTCTATTGATTTCAGTGGAATATAAGATGGCTGACTGTGTAATAGACTGTGTTCTGTGATTGCCCTTTCTCAATACTGGTATAGAAGGACAATTTAATTCCTATTCCTCCTCTACATCATGATTAGCCCTTTACACTTCCCCTACATCCAGGGAATGATTTCATTTCTCTAAGGCTTCCTGTCTTCATTAATGATTACATGTTAGTCTGCTCTCTGACTCCTTTTTAAGTGTCTTTTTAACCCCTGCTTCACAGAAAGAGATCAGAAGGTTTTCAGGAAAATGGGTAAAAGATTTTTCTGGATATCCTGACAAACTAATTAATTATTTACTGTTTAGTCTCTAGGGGAAGAGAACACGCCTTCCATGTTCAAAATTAACTGCCATTCATCTGATTGTCTCTGTTTTCTAAATTCCTTGGAATTTATGCATTGCTTTTTATAAAATCTAATTGTAAATAACTCTTTTCCAAAGCCTTTACTGTGGAAAAAAGAGTCAAAGAAATCTGAACTAAGAGACGTGCATATTTAAAACAGATGACCCTTTGACTGAATTCACCTTTCATGCTTTGAGCTAGTCATATCTAAAGTACCCTCATATTGCCACACTTTATTACAACCGTAATTCTTCCATCCCTCCAACAGAAAGAGTCAAGTCAATAACTAGCAAACACTTTATCTCTCAAATTATTTGGTTGTTAAGGTGGGCACAGAAAAATCATTTAGCACATTTGACTATGTTGTATGCAAACATTTGCACTATTAAAAATTGTTCAATTTGGGTTAAGAAGGACACATGATTCCAGGTTGACACATTTGTTCAAATCAAGTCATTCCCACGTTGATAATCAATAATTCTTTTTAAAAAACAAAATCAGCTGTACAGGTGGATATTTACCAGATTCTGGACAGAATTTAGTTTGATGATTTTGGATGCAATTAAGGAACATGTTCCAAACGACCCATTTCAACTCAGATCTAGTTTCAAATTCTGTTCATCATTATAAGGTGAAAGTCTCTGCACCATGCTAATTTAGGCTGACCTCATTAGCTTTTAGGCGGATGGCAATCCACAACAGTAAACTTTTCATGTTCATAGACCCAATAGATTCAGTTAGATAACATTTTATTGTAGGGTGGCAGTTTTGGGGGATATTTGCATTGAAGCATATTAATGGATAGAGTAAAAGAAGCTTTACCCTTTGCATATGATCCATGCCATACCACATTCAGAAGTGCTAGATGAGGATGTTTTATGCAAAAACTACCCGTGTTTCCATTCTGCAACCCTGAAAACTTTTATGTTGATCTACATGAAAATTTACCAATTCTCAAGTTGAAACTCAAAGCATGTTGACTCTTTAAGAAATGTCATTCCATTACAGGAATGCAAACGTCTGTGTGCTTGATGACTGATGGAAATAAGAATGCTAAGTCTTTTGAACACAGATAAATAGCATATGTGATTAGTCATTTGTCAGCTTAATGTTTCTCAGCAAGACAGCATGATGTCTAGCTGTATGGAAGATGATCAACGACTTGCGGCTTAATTTGTTAAGTTCAACAGAAAATGCAGCTATTTGCTCACAGCAGACTTGACCAATTACTACTTGTCTGAAAACCAGAGGATGTTGCAGGGTTCATTGCTGGTAAATTGTCTGCTAGATGACCATGCATTTTCAATGAGGACACCTGAAAATGAGCTTTACAGGTGGTGGATATCAATATGAACAGCTAAGAGGTCATCACCAATGGCTGGGACCTCCTGAGGCTGACAATTTGAAAGAGGTAGTGGAAGTGGTGAGGAGAAGCTGAAAGACATGTTGGATGAGGAAAGTGTTCAGGAAAACAGATGACTATGAATCCTCCATATTTCATCCAATGTTCTCATCTGCAGCATGTGCAGCAGAAACTGTCATACCAGAATGAGGCTCCTGAGCCGCTTGTATCCAATGATGTTTATCACAACGTTGATGCAAACCATGGTCTCACAATATGGAAATCTACCAGATATAAAATTTAAAGATTAGTATTATGTCTATTTGGGAAATCTTCACATTTATTCTTTGCAGCCAATTCAGATTTAGATCTGCTTCCTAAATTTTCAAAGTTGACATCAAATGAAAATTGGTCCAATGTTCTGGATGTTTTGAGGCAACTATTTTACTGATAGAGTAGCAATTTTGAGTAAATTCACTCATTTCCTTTAATGCTAATAGTTTGCCTCTGAATGGTGATGTGCAATCTTTTAGTCTGGCGGGGGGAAAGGAAATGTAATATTGTTCACAAAGTGCAGTATTCAGACATTTAAACATTTAAATTACTTAGACTTCCCTGCACGTTTAGGTTTTTAAAAACATTTTTGCATGGAAACTTACTCAGAATATGAACTGAACACAGCACAGTGAGGGGCAGAGGGCATTTGGGATCTGGGTGAAATGTGCAAGCAACTATTTCTCCTTAACCAAAAGCTTGAAACATTATGAAATCAGTAGTGCAAGGATCAAGAAGAAAGCTTAAATGGATATGTGCAAAGACCGATCAAGGATAAGGAGGGAGACAAACAGAGGAAAGTACAGATTGGATTAAAAAGAGAAAAAGAAACCCCAAGAAAAAAAAAATTAAATGTTACATGTAAGATTTTTTAAATTTCTAAAGTCAGAAGTTACACGACACCAGGTTATAATCCAATAGGTTTATTAGAAATCACAAACTTTTGGAGTGCAGTCCCTTTGTCAAATGTAGTGAGAAAGAAGAGCACTTAGATACAGATTTCCAGCAATTGAAACGCAAAAAATTGAGACTCCACATTTGTATTTTTTATAATGGCAAAACAATGCAGTAAAAGCACTCCATCAGCTCAATTGATGAGGATGGATAACAAATGAATCACCATCAGGGCTGACGTTCTGAACTCTTTTGGCTAACAGGAAGCCTGAACTGATGGTCACATACATCAGGAGACTTCCCCATTATTTAAAATTAGAGACAAAATGAGAAATTACATTGTTTGAAATATGAAGCAACAAGATTAAAATAGTGGAACTACTGACTGGGTAAACAACATCAAAAAAAAAGTTTTTTTGTCACTGTCTCCTTAAATTAATTTTAATTTCTGATGCAGACTCACACCTAAAATGTTAACTCATCATTCTCTTTCAAATGCTGTTTGACTTGCTAAAGGTTTTAGGCCATCATCAGGTGAAGGGTCTTGCTTTGAAGTGCACTGTAATTCTGTGTGATATTGTTTCTTCTTTTGCTATTCATCATTTTACTGGGTGAGTTCTTACTTTGTTGTTAGGCATGGGTGACAGTGGTAAGACCATCATTGTGGCCAATTAGAAATTACCCTGAGAATGTGGTCATGAGCTTCCTCCTTGAACTGCTGCATGATGGCTGCCAGAATAGTATTGAGTAGGTATCCGTGACATTTTAACCACTGATGGTGAATGATAGGAAATATCTGTCAAAGTCAAGATGGTGTATGAGATGGAGGAGAACATTGCTGCTCTTGATCTACAAATGTTACAGTGTCCAATTTGTCCTCTTGATCATGACAGGTAGGTTTTCTCATTTATGTACCATTCGTATAAAAGCTATGATGATTTTAAGTGATTTTTGAAGGGCATAGATAAGGTAAATAACAAAGGTCTCTTCCCTAGAGTTGAGGAGTTCAAAACTAGAGGGCATATTTTCAAAGTGAGAAGAAAAAGATTTAAAAAGGATCTGAGGGACAACTTTTTCACACAGAGCATTGTTCATAAGTGGAATGAACTGCCCAAGGAAGTGGTAGAGGAGGTACAGTTACAACAATTAAAAGACATTTGGATAGTGCACAAATAGGAAAGGTTTAGAGGGATTTGGGCCAAGTGCTGGCAAATGGGACTGGTTTAGTTTGGGAAACTTGGTCGACATGAATGAGTTGGCTGAAATGTCTATTTCCATGCTGAATGACTCTTTAACTCTCTGCTCTCTGGTTGATTTGGGGAATTGGGAAAGAAGGAATGTCATATTTTCTCTGAATGGACTGTTGGCAATACTTGTTTTGCCTTCTTACTCTGACCCAACATGATTTTGAACAAACAAAACATTGCTAATGTGACTTTGAAATGAAAATGCGCAACTTTAACATAATTAAGTTTTGCCAATTTAGCTCCTCCAGAATAATCAGATCAAGTTATCATGAGATTTGTCCCTTCTGCTAAAATCTTACCTTAAAATGTGCACACTGTTTACTTATTTCATTTGAGCTGTCCAAACTGTTCTTTCAGTGTACTTAGGACCATTGATTGTACATGCAATTTCTGAAAGTGGGTATATGTGGATAGAAAATCTAAATAATGTGCAGGTACTCAAATTGGCAGGATTAGACAAATTTGTGCCCCATAAAGATCAGTGTTAGTGCCTCAGTTAATCACATTATTTATTAATGACTTGTATAATGGCATAGAAAGTCATGCATCCAAATTTGCTGATGACACAAAGTTAGGCGGCATTGTAGACGATGTAGATAGCATAAAATTACAAAGGAATATTGATAACATAGTTGAATGATCAAAACAGTGGCAGATTGTGTTTGATGTAAGCAAATGTAAGGTTACCCATTTTGGACCAGAAAAGGATAGATGAGGGTACCTTCTAGATGGTGGATGCCAAAAAAGATTTGGGGATTCAGGAGCATGGATCTTGAAAATGTCACAAATAGAAGCAGCAAATAATCAAGAAACCTAAAGGAATGTAAGTCTTTATATTTAGAGGAGTATTAGGATGCAGAATGTGACTTTGAAATGAAAATGCATAAGTTATGCTGCAGTTATACAAAACTCTAGTTAGATGCCACTTGAATACTGTGAGCAGTTCTAGGCACCATAAAGAAGGATTTATTGGCCAAGGAGAGAGTATAACATAGGTTGACAAGAATGATATTTGAACCTCAGGGGTTAAGATATGAAGTGGGATTATACAAATTAGGCCTGTTTTCTCTAGAATTTAGATAGTTAAGTGGTGGTCTGTTTGAAGTCTTCAAAACAGTAACAGGAAAAGACACGGCTGATAAAGGTAAACTATTTCCATTGGTTGGGGATTCTGAAACAAGAGGAATAATCTTAGAATTAAGTCTATTCAGGAGGATGTTAGGGAGCACTTCTATATACAAAGAGTGGTAGATACTTAGAACTCTCTTTCACAAATGGCAGTAGATGTGGATCAGTTGTTAGTTTTAAATCTCAGATTGAGTTGTTTTTGTTCAGCAAAAGTGCTAAGGGATATCAGCCAAAGGCAGGTATATGGAGTTAGGCTGCAGATCAGCCATCATCTCATTGCATGGCAGAACAGGCTCGAGGGGCTAAATGGTCTGCTACTGTTCCTATGTTCAAGTGATGTGACCATGCACAAATACTATCAGTATTCAGTATCAAAGTTCATATGTATATCAAAGTGGCTTGGATAAAATATTCAGATGTGGCCAGACCTGCTGAGTCTTATCTTAATAAAGCCTTGAGGAGAGGAGTGGGAACATTTGCCAGAGAAAGGTTAATTTACAGAAGTACCATTTGATGAACCAAAAAATCATCACATACTACATTGTGCTGTTCTGGCTCTAATTAACACATAAGAAATTATCCTGAGCTAAAGGCTTAATAAACTTCTCCAATCATATTTCTGCCTGTTATCCTAACCATAATTCTTGCCCCCCCCCCCCCCCCCCCCCCCCCGCCCCCCATTCTACCTTAGTTTTACTATGTGAATATGTGTTCTTCAATATTGATGTAAAGTTTCCTGGCAGATCATAAAAACAAAGGAATCTTGCAATACTTACCCACCTTGCAACTGAATTCACCCTTGTTAAATTTTAATATCCTGCTTGGATATTGTTTTAAAAACATAGGTCACTTTGCTTACTGTGTCAACATTTATATCAATGTGCCCCAGATAACATTAAAATAAAACTAAACACAATTTTTGTGGTCAGTTGTGTGAGTACATTATTGCTATCCTTGTATTTGATGTACTATTAATAATAGAAAACAATTTTAGATTCAGAGATAAAACTGGATCAAAGGACTCAAAATCACTTCTGTGACAGTCTGTTACACCCATATCATAATCTACAGAGTAAAATGTATGGTAAGTAACATTTACTTATATAATGCTTTGATAGCACCAAACTCTTTCATAACAAGTAAGGCACTTTATGAAGAGTAGTCATTTCTATTTTATAGAAATGTATAGCTTTAAGATCTCACAAACAGCACTGTTCATTTCTTTTAATGATATTACTTAAAGGGTAAATTCTGGCTGTGACAATAGAAAACTTCTCTACCCTTTGAACTGTATCATGTCTACCTGGGAGGGCTGATGAGGTCTTTTGAAAGACTAATTTTGGAAGCATAGCACTCCTGCAGTGATTTACTAAAATCTCAACATGGATTATAAGCTTAACTCTCAGGAACGAGGCTTGAATACAAAATGCTCTGCCTCAGAGGGGAGAGAGTTCTAATCAAAAGGTTATATCAAATAACAGCTTTTAAAAAATAATTTCTAGAGTGTAGTCACTGATTGACCTTGAAAAGCTAGTGATAGGTTGCCATCAAATCAACAATGAGCAAGTTGGAGGTACTTCTACAATGGAGTGAAGTATAGAGCTGATGAGCATTATTAAAGTAATGGCTATACAGGCTGGAAGAAAACTTCTTGAAAATGCTCTTAAGGAAAGGCAACTTTTTTCTGGCACCTCCTGCTCTTAACCCATATGGTTTGGAAAGTGCTGATGATTTAATCTCGCTGAGTTTCTGGAGCTAGAGTTTGCCAGTGATGAAATGGATGAACGTTGAGGTTAGAAGTGACATACGGATGATACAGCTTATTTTGTCCAGGGTGTTGAACTTCTTGAACCTTGCTATGTTTGTACCAAACCAGTTAATTCCATGGATTGATGTATTATAGGTGGTGGAATGGATTTGTAGATCCATGAGTTGCCACACACTACCCAGCCTTGAATGTGCTCTAATAGTCACAGCATTCATGTAACCAGTGCAGTTCTGTTTCTGGTCAATGCTGTACACCAGCTTGTTGATAACGTGTCGTTTCAGTGATTATAGAGCGATTTAATATCAACTCAGCATCAATGAATAAGTTATTGGAGAATGCATCTTGTTTGAGAGCACTTTTGATGACTCAAGGCTTTTCTGCTGTTTAGGTTATCATTAAGTCAATACAGGTAGTTATTGTATAATGTGCGTTATAGCATCGCAATTTCCTTATAACATTGCTGAGGAATTAAGGAACGGTATTTTTGAGAATGTTTACCTCTGTTCCCAATAGTGCAATTCCAGCAGTAATTCTTTTGCGTGCATCGTTCTGCACATGCGCCGATGTCAGCTGCCAATAGAGCAGTTTTCTATCACAGGTATTGTACAGATAGCAGCATCCTGTCAAAGGTACATTACTCCTAGATTATCCCTTTGAGAGGGGCATAGTGATAAAAATGTAAGCAAGAAAGGCCCTGGTGATAAAATTGTGGGTGGTGAGTGCAAAAGAGGCTATAATACTGGAAGAGAAGCTAGATGTTATAAAGCATTTGCACATAAGGAGAGAATATGCAATATAGCTCGCTAAACAAGAATGAGAGAATCTACCTTTCACACCATCATGGCTCTCTGTTCCTGTATTAACAATATTTTTTAAATGCTTTGTGTTAAATTGACTTTTGTTTCATTGATAAATATGATTTATACCTTCACTCAGGCTGTGCTATACTTTGCGTTAGACTTCTGGGTAATTTTTGAGTGATCATGAGTAATATTTTTTGCTGGTTTGCCCCTAACCCCACTTTTTCATCGGCCCCATTATTTATATTAAGCGATTTTCTATTAAGTGAGGTCTTGCTGGAACACAACTATGGTCTTTTTGGAGAACTATTTGCAGTTGTCTAGGTGGAGCTTTCTGTTAGCAGGACATAGATGGGCACTTGTTTCCATTATCTGGTCATTTCAATAATGTAACATGATTGGAATAGCTTGACAAAGGATGCAGCAACTTCTAGAGAACAGATTTTCAGATACTTAGTACCATCAAATACTTTCTGAGGGTGTTTTATGCTACATGAGGAAACTCCAAGCAATCTGAGGGAATTCTCAGCAACAGAAAATTGTGTTATCTCTGAACATCATCTTTTGTCACCTATGATTTATTGTTTTTATATTTGTTTAATCTGTAAATTCATATTGACTTGCTTGTTAAAGGGAGACAGTTTCTTGGCTTTGTTTGATGAGGAAAAGGAAATATCAGTTAATGTAGATTATACACACATTACCAGCTATGCAGTGAGAGATGGACATTGAAAAGAAACGTAAAACTTCAACAAAACCAGAGCTGACCTTTTGCTCAACTTAGATTAATCATACCCGAGTGGAAGGAATTGTTTGCTCCCTTGCTGTTGGCAAGGTTGGTGGAGAAGGGCATTTTTCTGCGCAAAATGGGTGTCTACTTGAACCCAGACACCTTGGTCTTTGCCAGATTTAAACTCTGGGTATGTAGGCCCATTGTTGATCTTTAAAACAAACCACCAATTGAGGCCTTTAAGTGCTCAGTTAATGACAATTTAGGATCTCATTTAGTGCTGTTGGGATGAACCCAGTTCCAGGTAGGCCGGTCACCATGGATGTGCATGCCAGCTGAAACTCTGCAGCCAGCTTGTGATTTCCAAAGGCTGATGATTGCCATAAAAAAACCCCACCTGGTTCATGAATGTCCTTTTAGGGAAGGAAATCTGCTGTCATTTTCTGATTTGCCTACGTGTGACTTCAGACTCATAACAATGTGATCGATTCTTAACTGCTCACTGGGCAATTAGGGATAGGCAATAAATGCTGGCCTCACCAGCGATGCCCACATCTCATGAATGTATAAAATAAAATGCAGTGGCTGATCATGGGACTGGATATCAGGAAGGTAGAAGACCAGCAAGAGACAGTCCCTGCCCTTTCTACCTGCATTTTCCGCTTATTAACGGGTGTTTAAGTTGCTACATTAAGGTCAGGTGATGTGTATATTGTATTTGCAATTGACATCAGTACAGAAAGTATTTCAAGATATTTGGTTAGGGACCCTTTTTAAAAAAAACTTTGTATTAACCAAAGTTTCTCCAGGTAAATTACCCACAGTGATGAACTGATGAATATCTGGTGTACAAGCTAAAAGAATCAAAAGTTAAAGGAATGTCTGCAGAGCCTCTTTAGTGAATGAGTAATAGAATAGAACATAGAACATAGAAAACTACAGCGCAGTACAGGCCCTTTGGCCCTCGATGTTGCACCGATCCAAGCCCACCTAACCTACACTAGCCCACTATCCACCATATGCCTATCCAATGTCCGTTTAGATGCCCATAAAGAGGGAGAGTCCACTACTGCTAGTGGCAGGGCATTCCATGAACTCACGACTCGCTGAGTAAAGAATCTACCCCTAACATCTGTCCTATACCTACCACCCCTTAATTTAAAGCTATGCCCCCTCGTAATAGCTGACTCCATATGTGGAAAAAGGTTCTCATGGTCAACCCTATCTAAACCCCTAATCATCTTGTA
This sequence comes from Chiloscyllium plagiosum, assembly GCF_037043375.1. Lineage (NCBI taxonomy): Eukaryota > Metazoa > Chordata > Chondrichthyes > Orectolobiformes > Hemiscylliidae > Chiloscyllium > Chiloscyllium plagiosum. Next base: position 97,281,209 of record NW_028270140.1, read on the forward strand.
CACCTCTATCAAGTCACCCCTAAACCTTCTTTTCTCCAATGAAAACAGCCCCAAGTGCCTCAGCCTTTCCTCATACGATCTTCCTACCATACCAGGCAACATCCTGGTAAACCTCCTCTGCACCCGTTCCAGTGCCTCCACATCCTTCCTATAGTATGGCGACCAAAACTGCACACAATACTCCAGATGTGGCCGCACCAGAGTCTTATACAACTGCAACATGACCTCAGTACTCCGGAACTCAATTCCTCTACCAATAAAAGCCAGTATGCCATATGCCTTCTTCACCGCACTATTTACTGACAACTTTCAGAGATCTGTGTACATGGACACCAAGATCCCTCTGCTCATCCACACTACCAAGTATCCAACCATTAGCCCAGTACCCCGTCTTTTTGTTACTCTTCCCAAAGTGAATCACCTCACACTTACCTACATTGAACTCCATTTGCCACCTTTCTGCCCAGCTCTGCAACTTATCTATATCCTGCTGTAACCTGACACATCCTTCCTCACTGTCAACAACTCCACCGACTTTCGTATCATCCGCAAACTTGCTCACCCAACCTTCTAGCCCCTCCTCCAGGTTATTTATAAAAATGACAAACAGCAATGGTCCCAAAACAGATCCTTGCGGAACACCACTAGTAACTGCACTCCAAGATGAACCTTTACCATCCACTACTACCCTCTGTCTTCTTCCAGCCAGCAATTCCTCATCCAAACCTCCAACTCACCCTCAATGCCATACCTCCGTATTTTTTGCAGTAGCCTACCATGGGGAACCTTATCAAACGCCTTACTAAAATCCATATACACCACATCTACCGCTTTACCCTCCGGTACCTCCTTTGTCACCTTCTCAAAGAATTCAATAAGGTTTATGAGGCACGACCTGCCCTTCACAAAACCATGCTGACTATCCTTGATCACATTATTCCTATCCAGATGTTCATAAATCCTATCCCTTACAATTCTCTCTAAGACTTTGCCCACATCAGAAGTGAGACTCACCGGCCTATAGTTATTGGGTTATCCCTACTCCCCTTCTTGAACAAGGGAACCACATTTGCTATCCTCCAGTCTTCTGGCACGATTCCTGTAGACAACGAGGACATACAAATCAAGGCCAATGGCTCTGCAATCTCCTCCCTTGCTTCCCAGAGAATCCTAGGATAAATGCCATCAGGCCCAGGGGACTTATCTATTTTCACCCTTTCCAGAATTTCCAACACCTCTTCTCTACATACCTCAAAGCCATCCATTCTAATTAATTGTGACTCAATATTCACATCGGCAACAATGTCCTGTTCCTGAGTGAATACTGACGAAAAGTATTCATTCAGTGTCTCCTCAATCTCTTCAGCCTCCACACGCAACTTCCCACTACTATCCTTGACTGGACCTATTCCTACCCTAGTCATTCTTTTATTGCTGATATACCTATAGAAAGCCTTAGGGTTTTCCCTAATCCTACCAACTAAGGACTTTTCATGTCCCCTCCTTGCTGCTCTTAGCTCTCTCTTCAGATCCTTCCTGGCTACCTTATAACTCTCAATCGCCCCAATTGAACCTTCACGCCTCATCTTTACATAGGCCACCCTCTTCCATTTAACAAGGGATTCCAATTCCTTATTAAACCACGGCTCCCTCACACGACCCTTTCCTCCCTGCCTGACAGGTACATACTTATCAAGGACACTCAATAGTTGCTCCTTGAACAAGCTCCACATATCAATTGTGCCCATGCCTTGAAGCCTACTTTTCCAAGCCACGCATCCTAGGTTGTGCCTCACCGCATCATAATTTCCCTGCCCCCAGCTATAACTCTTGCCCTGCAGTGCACACTTATCCCTCTCCATCACTAGAGTAAAAATCACCGAATTGTGGTCACTGTCCCCAAAGTGCTCACCTACCTCCAATTCTAACACCTGGCCTGGTTCGTTACCCAGAACCAAATCCAGTATGGCCTCACCTCTTGTTGGCCTGTCTACATAATTGTGTCAGGAAACCCTCCTGCACACATTGGACAAACACTGACCCATCTAATGAACTCGAGCTATAGCTTTCCCAGTCAATATCTGGAAAGTTAAAGTCCCCCATAACAACCACCCTATTACTTTCACTCTTCTCCTGAATCATCCTCGCAATCCTTTCTTCTACATCTCTAGGACTATTAGCAGGCCTGTAGAAAACCCCTAACAGGGTGACCTCACCTTTCCTATTCCTAACCTCAGCCCAAACTACCTCAGATGGAGAGTCTTCATCCATCGTCCTTTCCACCGCTGTAATACTATCTTTGACAAGCAATGCCACACCTCTCCTCTTTTACCCCACCTCTGACCCTACTAAAACATTTAAACCCTGGAACCTGCAACAGCCAATCCTGTCCCTGTTCTACCCATGTCTCCGTAATAGCCACAACATTGAAATCCCAGGTACCAACCCACGCTGCAAGTTCACATACCTTATTTCGTATACTTCTTGCATTGAAGTATACACACTTCAAGCCACTTTCCTGTTTACAGGCACCCTCCTTTGAGATTGATGCCATGTTCCTAACCGCCCTACACTCCAGGTCCTGCACCCTAAAGCTACAGTCTAGGTTCCCATGCCCCTGCAGAGTTAGTTTAAACCCCCCCCCCCAAGAGCACTAGCAAACCTCCCCCCACGGATACTGGTGCCCCTCAGGTTCAGGTGTAGACCATCCTGTTTATAGAGGTCCCACCTTCCCCAGAAATAACCCCAGTTATCCAGATACCGGAATCCCTCCCTCCTGCACCATCCCTGTAGCCATGCATTTAACTGTTCTCTCTCCCTATTCCTCGACTCTCTATCACGTGGCAGCGCAAGTAACAAACCAGAGACAACAGAGAATTGTGAGATATATTTTCCAATTGGTAACATCAGATTTTCAATTGACCATAAAACACATCAAGTCCACTCCAACATTCAGTGAGATCATGGTTGACCATAGCTCCACTTTCCTGCTTTGATTCCCTTACTGATTGAATATTTGTCTATCTCAGCCTTAAATATACTTAATCATCCAGCCTCAAAAACCCACTGTGGTAAAGAATTCCACAGATTCACTACTCTCTAAGAGAAGAAATTGTTGCTCATGCCTGTCTTAAAGAGGTGACCCCATACTCTTGAGTTTATGACTTCTGGTCCTAGACTCTCCCACAAGGGTCAACATCTACTTGTCAAATCCTGTAAGAATCTTGTACATTTGAATAAGCTGGCTTCTTATTCTTATAAACTGCAATGCGTACAGGCTGAACCTATTCAATCTATCCTCATAAGACAGTCCCTCCATATCTGGTATCTTTAGATAAGGGGACCAAAACTGTTTGTAAAATTCTGGTGTAACAAGGTCTTCTATAGTTTTAGCAAGGCTTAACGATTTTTATAGCTGAAAATGTGTTGCTGGAAAAGCGCAGCAGGTCAGGCAGCATCCAAGGAGCAGGAGAATCGACATTTCGGGCATGAGCCCTTCTTCAGGAATGAGGAAAGTGTGTCCAGCAGGCTATGGAAATGCGATAGGTGGAAGGAGGTCAAGGTGAGGGTGATAGCCGGAGAGGGGGTGGAGGCGGAGAGGTCGGGAAGAAGATTGCAGGTTAGGAAGGCAGTGCTGAATTCGAGGGATTTGACTGAGACAAGGTGGGGGGAGGGGAAATGAGGAAACGATAGGCCGGAGTGGGGGTGGGACTGGAGAGGTCAGGAAGAAGATTGCAGGTTAGGAAGGCGGTGCTGAGTTTGAGGGATTTGACTGAGACAAGATGGGGGGAGGGAAAATGAGGAAACGATAGGCCAGAGTGGGGGTGGGGGCGGAGAGGTCGATAGGCCGGAGTGGGGGTGAGGGCGGAGAGGTCGATAGGCCGGAGTGGGGGTGAGGACGGAGAGGTCGATAGGCCGGAGTGGGGGTGAGGGCGGAGAGGTCGATAGGCCGGAGTGGGGGTGCCACTCACCTTGACCTCCTTCCACCTATCGCATTTCCAATGCCCCTCCCCCAAGTCCCTCCTCCCTACCTTTTATCTTAGCCTGCTGGACATACTTTCCTAATTCCTGAAGAAGGGCTCATGCCTGAAATGTCGATTCTCCTGCTCCTTCGATGCTGCCTGAACTGCTGCGCTTTTCCAGCAACACATTTTCAGCTCTGATCTCCAGCATCTGCAGTCCTCACTTTCCCCTTAACAATTTTTATGTTCTACTCATTTTGAAATAAAGTTCAACCTTCCATTTGCCTTTCCTATTGCATGCTGAGCTTATATGCTAACTTTTTGTGAGTACGCATGAGGACTGCCAAATTTCTTTGTGCAATTGTCTTCTGCAGTGTTACTCCATGTAAGGAATATTCAGCCCCTCTATCATGAATAATGCTCCATTTCTTCATATTATGCCCATCTGACAAGCTTTTACCCATTTACAAAAACAGTCTACATCCCTCTGTAGACTCTTTGGGTCATCCTCATGGCTCGCCTTCCCACCTATTTTTGTGTCATATGCAAGCTTGGCTATTGTACATTCACTTTCCTTATCCAAATGATTAATGTATATTCATAGTCAAAAAGTATGATGTTGGAAAAGCACAGCCAGTCAGGCAGCATCCAAGGAGCAGGAAAGTCGATGTTTCGAGCATAAGCTCTTCATCAGGAATGATATATATTGTAAATAATAGTGACCCCAGCACTGATCTTTGAGGTGTTCCATTAGTTACAGGTTGACATCCTGGTAATTCCTCATTTTATGCCAATTCTTTGTCTTGTATTAGTTAGCCAATCCTTTTTTCATTTACTACCTCTGAAACTGTGGACTCTTGTTTTCTTACATACATGCAGTGCCTTACCTATCATCTCTTGGAAATCCAAATATATTCCATCCACTGCTTCCCTTTATCTATCATTCTTATTACCTCTTCAGAGAATTCTAATAAATTTGTCAAGCATGATTATCTATATGTGAAGCCACAGTGATTCTGCTTGATCATATTATATATTTCTAAATGCTTTGCGATAACATTCTTTACAATAGACCCTAATATTTCCCAGACATTAAGCTAACTACACTATAATTGCCTATTGTTTGTTTCCTTCCCTTTTTAAATAAAAGTGCTATCTTGTGGTTTTCCAATATTCTGGGACTTTCGTGATTCCACTATCTCTATAGCTGTTTCCCTTAATATCTGAGGACTCATCCCCATCAGGTCCAGGGGACGACTTGGTCTTTAGCACTATTTCCTTGCACTTTTCTCTATTTATAGTTATTATATTTATTTCCTCTCTTCCATTTCCCTCATTTTCATTTAGTATTTTCAGGTGAGTAGCATCTTCAAGTTAACCATGATGTTCAGTCATATCAGCATCATTACTTTTATGGGCAATGCATTTCCAGTACTGAATTTAATAGAAGGCAAGAAGCAAATCTCCAGTATTGGACATTTCTGATCTGGTCCTTGGGAGTGAGAAAGTGAATGATCAAGTGTGATGCACTAGCATGGTAAGATGTAATGGGACTTGACATGTATTCCTTTGGCGCATTGGATATAAGAGATGAAAAAGTTCAGCAGAGTTATTGTCAAGGTCAAATGCTTCAGGCTATCATTTTTGGAAGTGAATTAATTTGGGATTAGAAAAGAGGTATAGGAAAGGTTTGCAATTGACTCTCATTTCACGACAGATTCAATACATTCCAGTTGCTGGTATGTTCTATGATCGCCGGGATCTTGCGTTTCCTCCATTATACATGGCTATCTGTGTAAAATTGGAAACCCATTTCCAGATTGGGCTATTTCTACAGGCAGAGTGAAAGAAGTGGGAAGTTGTTATGGTAACATTATTACTATACACTTTCCAAGGTGAATATAATAACATACATGTTGCTTTCAGAGACATTGGAAGCAGTTTGGGCTGTAAACTGCCAGAGTGGGTATCTGAGTTTTATTTTTGTAGATTTAGAGCAAGAACATAGAACATCGAACTGTATTGCACAGGAAAGGGCTCTTTCACCCCTGTGTTGTGCCAAACATGATGCCAAATTAAACTAATCCCTTCTACCTGCCCTTAGTTCATATCCCTCCATTCCTTGCATAATCACGTACTTATCTAAAAGTCTCTATCGGGTTTGCCTCCAACATCACCCCAAGCAGTGTGTACCATACTCCTACAACACTCTGTATAAGAAAAAACCTGCCCTGCACATCTCCTTTGTACCTTCCCCTCTCTCCTTAAATGCATGCCTCCTAGTTTTAGACAGTTCAACTCTGGGAAAATGGTTCTGAGCGTGAACCCTATCTGTGTATCTCATGATTTTATACACGTATACTAAGTCTCCCCTTAGTCTTGCTGCTCCAAAGAAAATAACCTGAGTTTTTCTAGCCTCTCCTTCTGGTTCATGCCCTCTAATCCAGGCAGCATCCTGGTAAATTTCTTCTGCACCCTCTCCAAAGCCTCTACATCCTTCCTGTAATGTGGCAACCTGAATTGAACGCAGTACTCTACATGTAGCCTATCCAAAGTCTTATAAAGCTGCAACATGATAACCTGACTCTCGTACTCAATTCGCTGACCAATAAAAGCAAACATGACATACGCCTTCCTAACCATCCTAACTACTTTCCCTTTAAAAATTAAAACGTGCTTTTGACTGAAAGAAACTGAAAAGTAAAGGTTCTGTGGCTTTGATGCTGGAAGTAACTTTGAAATTTTTGCACTTGCAAGTCAGATGCATCTCTGAGATATCTTTCCTTACAACTTGCATTTGTAACTGTTTTAATCAACTTGTTCAGATATGTTATGACACACATATTGGGAACGCTGGAGAAGCTCAGCAGGTCTGGCAATATCTGCCAACAGAGAAAAACAGTTAATACTTCAAAAGAAATGCCATCCTACACTCAAAATGTTAACTGTGTTTCTATCTCCACAAATACTACCACACCCCCATCTGAGTTCCTCCAGCATTCTCTGTGTCTGTTTAGATTTCCAGTGTCTATAGTATTTTGCTTTCATTCACTTGTCCTGACACATGAATGGGGTAGGTGTGACTTGAACCATGGTCTTCTGGCTCAGAGGTAGGGACATTACCATTGCACCACAAGAGCCCTACAACTTGCATTTATACAATGATTTTAATCTGATAAAACTTAACTATTAAAATATTTTTTCAGATTATTTATTGTGGTAACTGGAGGCTCATTATCATCTGATGGTCTTTAAACAAGATGGCAATAGCTAATAATATTTGGACTTAGCACAGAATGTGTTCATATTAAGCAGGTAGGAGGATAGTATAGATAATGGTCTGGATAAACCTGTGGTGTTCAATTACATAAGTGATTGGTTTCAACCGTCATTGTCTTGCTGCATGGAAAAGCAGGTGAGTGTATCCATAAATTAGCAGATCATGTCACTGATGATGTGGCCACAATTGCACAACAGCTCACTCCACCTTGAAGTTACTAGAGATTGGGGAGACTTAGGTGGTTTACCTGTCGATATCTCACTTTGTGTGTTTTCCTATCACTATGTGACGAATGTTCATATACCCTAAAAGATTTAAACAACTGGTTGTAAACCTCTGTCAAAAAAGAGTAGCTAATACCTTGTGTAAATAAATGTCAAGGTATTAGAATTTTTACAGAAAATGAGGAACCAGTGGCAGGTACCAATTTATGATAAATTCAGCACAAATGCATTATTTGCGGTAAACGATTAATCTCCTCCATGTGCCCTATTTAGAGAAATAAACAAAGAGCAATTAGACAATGTAAACTGTGTTGATAAGTTTCCCAAATTTAAATTATTTTTTTCTTTTGGGCTCTTGTGATCACAAGCAAATGTGCCTGCACAGATTGAGCAAATGACAAAAGGCTGTGAGATACAGTTGATGCGTTGGCAAGCAATCTGAAAATTTTGAAAATGTACATTTTCATTTCTTTAAAATAAAAGTGAAAATGAATGTCAGAAGGAGGTGACTTAAAGAGAAAAAGGAAACTGCTTTCTTCCCCAACAAAGTTCAGTGAAGGAACAAACCACCAAGTAGAAATCATTGATGCACGGGAAACATATGCTGTGCAAACAAATTGTATCATGACATGTTAATCACATACACTTGTAAACTGGAAGCTGAAGAAATGTCAAGTTGCGGTAGCCAATTAAAAATGTTAATTACGAGGCCTTGCCAATATTTTCAGAAGCTTGCCCAAAACTAAATTTGAAGCAGTCCAGTATTCGGTATCTATTAGTGTACACAGTGGGTTGCCAATATGTGTGGGTTCAAAACAAAATCTGCGAGAACTGAATCTTTCATAACACCATTGATTACAAGGAATTGTAGTTCCTTGCTCCATGGATTACACCTTACATCCTTCCAAAACCCCTCCCAGGGAGTGAAGAGCTGCATATATTTTCTCTGCCAGCAAACACTCTACACTCTGCAAGTCCACACTGGGTGGGAAATGGCATTTTAAGTTCAATCAGAAGGAAATTAGATCAGCATCTGAAGAGAAAAACGTTGCAGCTTACATGGTAATGCCAGGGTGTAGAGTTAAATAAACTTTTCTTCAGCACAGAGTTTCTCAACTGAATGGCCTCCTCCAATGGTGTAACCATTCCATGATTCTAAATGAGATCCCGTGCCTTGGATCCTGCTTCCCCAAATTTGATCCTGCTTCCCCAAACCCACCTTGCATTCATACGTTATGGGTGTTTCTGCAAACCACGAGCATCAAGGGAGGACAATCAGATGTGAGGAGCTGGATTTTAAGGGCCAGACTTTAGGGGCAATCCATCCAGGGAAAGCAGATGGATGTACCCATAAATTAATGGGCCGTGTTATCAGCTATATGGCCCCAGTTGATTAGCCTGCTCCACACCACTGCGATTTTGAATGGTGGGGGAAATGTGGATGGTTCACCTGTCTGTGTCTTAATCGAGCCCTTAAGTTTGCACTTCCTGTTAAATTGGGATGAAGCCCTTAATTGAACATTAACAGGGAGAGGCTGGCACTCGCTGTACTGCTTAGAAAAAAGTATCCCTCTGGATTACTGCCCAGTTAACAGGAGGTGAATGCTTCCTGCTGGTCTCCACATGATGCATAGTGGTCTCTCCACAAAGATTTACCTCCTGGAGATAGAATGAAACTATACTAATTGACAGAATGTTGCCTGAAAATGAAAGCAAGGTGAGCTGCCTGAGCAGTTGAGCCAGCCTTGACATTTACACTCGGGTGAAGTGAGCCTTTTTCCAGCAGATGATGAAGCCCAAGATCTGTCAGTAGACAGGTAATGAAGTTGTAGTCATTCTGGAACAAAGGTTCCAAGGATGCACATAGAAACCTACTGGCATCATATGAGAGGGATGAAAGGCAAAAATAGCATCACATTTCTAAAAATAGTGGAAAAAAAGGAAGATGTGTTTTTGTGGATGACATGAATAGATTACAATAGCAACATTTAAATGTGAATATGCAAAGTGACATTATTAGACATAATGTTATAAAGAGAAGCATTAATAAGGATGTAATGCTATAGCCGTATCAGAAATTGGTCTCCGCTAGAGCAAGATTGTGAACTAAATATTCCCAAATAATAATATTTTCAGGAGATATAGTAAAAAAGTTATTGATAATGGTCTGATCACTGACATGTGTAAATCTTTTAAAGCTAGGAAAAGTTCAGGTCATGTAACATCATCTCTTGACATGTAATGGATTTATCATTATTCAATCTCCAAAATAGCAACATTCTTGACCAGAATCTGAATTGGACTAGTCATATAAATATTGTGGCTATAACAATGTGTAAAGGATTAGGAATTGTGTCATGAGTAACTCATTGCCTGACCCCAAAAGTCTGACCACCATCTACAAGGCATCAGCCAGGAGTGTGATGGAGTACTCCCCACTTGCCTGGATGGGTGCAGCATCAACAAAATTCAAGAAACTTGACACCATCCAGGACAAAGCAGCCTGCTTCAGTGGCAGCACATCAAAAAAGAACTCCCTCTCTCTACCACCAACATTCTATAGAATTTACTGCTAAAATTCACTGAGTTTCCTTAGACACCACCTCCCAAACCCACGACTGCTATCATCTAGGAGAAGAAGAAGAATAGCAGGTATATGGGGACACTATCACCTCCAGGTTCCCCTTCCAGTTGTCGCGATCCTGACTTGGAAATGTATTCCTGTTCCTTCATTGTTGCTGGGTTTAAATTTTGGAACCACTTCTCTCACAGCATTGTTGGTTCACCTACATCAAATCACTGAGGTGGTTAAAGAAGGAAGCCCACGTAAACCTTATCAAGGCTAACTAAGGATGTGTAATTAATGCTGACCTAACCATTGACACCCACATCCTATGAATGCATCAACAAAAATAATAAGATGTCTATTATCATGTTGAGCAAATGCTGTGAACAATCATGCACCTCAAAGGAAATTAAGGTTGAGATTTGTAGGACAATAGGGACTTTATCTTGAAATAGAGTTTGGTAAGAAAATAATTGTGATCGAAATGAGTGGAGGAATGATCTAACCTTTTGTGAACCGAACAAGACAAGTGACAACACTCAGGAAATCAATAGTAATAAAGAGGAATCCAAGAAATGATTTCAAAGCATAAGTTAATGGATTGGTTGCAGAAACATCAGAATAAGTAGTAGTCTGCAAAGATATTTCAAAGTGAATGAATTATGGCACAGTTCAAATGAAATTGACTTAAATGCAATCACCTAGATTTAAATAAAAATGTAATAAAACAGTAAAAATGAAATTTAAAAATGCATGTGGTAAATATACAGAAGGAATAATATATAAGCATATTAAAAATTTTAACATGGGGAAAGGAAATAAATCATTTCCTTTGGTATTCTAAATTCTGTGATCACCTTTGTCTTTATATGTTGTTTTTGTAGCGAAATTCTAATTTGTAAATTGTACACTTTGTGGGCATGAACTTACCCAATAACTGACAGAATTATTGCTGTGATTAATTGCTTCTGCCCTGGATTGTACTAATGCATGAATAATGTATGAATATGTAATTACAGGAGTTTCAGTGATGTGTGTTAAGTCACAGATGAATTAGTTGTATTTTTTACCTGAATTCTTCAGAATATTGAGATCATTATGTAACAGTGACTGCTAAATTCCGATCTGGCGAAGTAAAATTGCTCCAGACCCAGAGGAACGTAGGGCTGCTCTCTCTTCAGAGAAAGATGACTAGTGGTGGTTTTAACCTGAGGGTCACCATGCCTCAGGTGAGAGGCAAGTTTGAGAAGGTCGGACCTTTATAGTAACGTCAACCGGCACAGGTATTGAACATGCAATTGACCATTCTGGTAACAGCCAAGGGAAATGAGTAACACAAACAAAGATGTGAGATCACAAGCTGCAAGAATGAAAGTACAATTGAGAAATGTGAACTGCTTACCATCCTCTTGAAAGTACCATAATATATGAACTTACACGTGTCTGTGGGGTGAACAAATGTATAGTTGACTGCATCTAATAGATCTGAAAATGTGTTGCTGGAAAAGCGCAGCAGGTCAGGCAGCATCCAAGGAACAGGAGAATCGACGTTTCGGGCATAAGCCCTTCTTCAGGAATCATTCCTGAAGAAGGGCTTATGCCCAAAACGTCGATTCTCCTGTTCCTTGGATGCTGCCTGACCTGCTGCGCTTTTCCAGCAACACATTTTCAGCTCTGATCTCCAGCATCTGCAGTCCTCACTTTCTCCTCCTGCATCTAATAGATGTCTTCTTGTTACCAAGTTGTCTGGTGTACCCATCCTAGAATTATATAAGAGAATTGGATAAACACTTGAAAAGGGAAAATAAGTAGGTTTTCAGGGGAAGTAGAAATGGCTAAAATCCTCTTGCAGAGAGTTGGCATGGACTCATTATGTTTTGAGCACTCAATGATTAAAGACAAAAGATTACATGTAAATTTTCTAGCTTTCTTAGCATATATCATTAGTCTTGGTAAAACCGCCAGGAATGAATTCAGTGTTCAATGTCTACTGTCTTCCTTTTAATATGTTTGATCCTGAGGTGATGCTTTAGCTGATTTTCTCATTCTCTTGGGAAAGGATTGTTGGCCAGAGGGAGGGGAGGAGGGAGGATGGTAACTGCTAGCTGCCCTTTGCTGGGAAACCACTGATTTGAGTAAATATCCTGTCTGCCTATAGCAGTGTGAAACCACACAGATTTTAACTGCTAACTCCGTTAATGCGTTGGTGATCCTCTTCCTGCCCTGAATGAATGGAATTTTCACCTGTGTGGCAGCTTTTAATGACATATACCTGCCTTTCTAATGTGCAGGAAAAAAATTACAGGCTTCAGCATTATTTACATTCATTAAATTATTGGCTTCCAGTGACAGAGTCTGTGGGAGACATAGGCAGGTGGCGGGAGTAGAATTTTGTCAGGATTTCTGATGATATCCGGCAGTAGTGTTGGAAAAATATCAGCTGAAACTTTGGGAAATACAGATATCAGCTATTGAACTTGTGAACATTCTGCTGGTTATTAAAACAGTAATTCAGGGGATGTTGGATAGCTGTCTGGACCAGCATTTATTGCCCATCTCTGTTCGCCCTTGAGAAGGTGGTGGTGATCTGCCTTCTCTAACTGCTGCAGTCCATTTGGTGTAGGTAAAGCTGCAGTACTATTAGGGAGAGAATTTTAGGATTTTGACCCAGTGACAGTGAAGGCATGGTGATGTATTTCCAAGTCAGGATGGTGAGTGTCTAGGAGGGGTCCTTACAAGTGTGTCTACTGCCCTTGTCCTCTTGTCATGGTTATGTGTTTGGAAGGTGTATCTAAGGATGTTTAGTAAATTTAAGTATATATTGTGTGTTAGTGCACATTCTTTTTAGCCGCCTACTTTAAAGTTGATTTATGTAGAATTTTTTCACTAGTATTTTATATTTTAAGGGTACATTCCTTCATGCTGCTTCTTGAGGTCACCTGAATCTAAGAGATTTCTTGCTTTAGAGTATTTGTTCAAATACCTGACCAGCTGCGTGAGATTCTACAGGCACTTGGAGGAACTCCTGTGGGATTAGTTCTTTGGCTGCTTTCCAGCAATCTTCTGTGTATGTGGTTACATACTAGCACTGAACTGTTACTGACATGAGAGACATTTGACTCCTTCTGTGTTTCTGCACATATGTTACTGCTGGAAGGTAGTGCCTTAGAAAACCCCAGAACACTGTCAGGCTGAAATAGTGGGCAGCTGTGAGTTCTCTGGCTCCCTCCCTCATGACTGCTTTTGTAGGTGCTCGAAGCAAATTGCAACTGGCCATAATTGTTTTGTACAAACTATCCACCATCCACTGCCAAGTGTGATAATTCTATTGAAGAAAAAGGCCACTTATTGCAGCACTTGATGGCAGATATGTGATTAAAGGCAGAACTTGAGGAATTGCAGTCAGAAGTGACATTAGCTTTGTATGAGCAATATCTCACTGCCTCGTTCCCCATTTTAATCATCAAAAAACATGAAGTTCACAAGCGAATAATGTGAAGTAAACTCACCACAGAATGTTGAGATTTCAGTTCTAAATACACTTCTTACCATGTGTTAAATGTTATTATCAAGTAAACTTTTGGGCACTTTAATCATTACACCTGCAAAGTCTCAATCCTTAAAGTATTAATTGTTGGAGATCTTGTGAAAAATGCAGTTTCTTTTTTTTCTCGTTTTTTCCTTTGCCTTTAGTGCAATTCTCCTGCCCTCTGTGTTTCCCTTTTTGTACAAGATTTGACATTGGTGTCACTCTTATCCTGTTATTTTTAGAATTCCGTGGTCTGATTCGGGGTTAAGGAGTTATTTGCTTTGTTTATTCAAATCCCAAATGCCTGTGAAGATTACCACATCATCTACAATTCACAGGTCCAGTAACTTGTCACCACAAAATACCATGGAGATTAAATGGGTGCGGGCAAGTCTAACATCAAAAGCTTTTAATTGACCGATTATAACAAATTCTGGGCTAGTTTTCTATGAAGTAAATCACAGAGGAGAAGGTCTTTCCCGTGCTGGTCTTTTGTCCCTCCAGTTTCAGGAACAGAGACTGGCTCTTGGTCCTTTAGCTTGTGTATTCCTACACTCGGTGCAGGCATCACCCATCTCCCACTCCTAGCAGCAGCCTTTGTCTCCTCTATGGAAGGGAAGCTCTGCTTTATCAACTCCCACATCCATCTCTCCCTCATTCCCAGCCTGTTTTGACACCTTGTCAGTGACAAATGCATTGATGCTCACATTACTGTGTACAAGAGCATAGTAATGTCAAGGCCATATGCACTCATGCTCACAGTCGTGTGCACAAGAGTATGATAATACCAGAATTACTTGCACTGATGCTCCTATTACTGAGCGCAGAGTGTGGTAATATCAGAGGCAAATGCACTGTTGCTCAAATTACTGAGCACAAGGTATAATAATGTCAGGTACATGGACTTGTGGATTGTACTGCTCTAGCTAGCTGTCATCACAGTTTATGTTTATTGTGCCAGGGATATTTTGATGTTAAGAATAAGCATTCAATGTACAGTGTTGTCATGAATCTGTAAACCCTCAAAGAGCCCTCAATGACACTCTTTCAATTATTGCATAGATAAACAATGACTTTATTTGTTTTACAAGTCAGACGAGTGGTTTAGAATATTTTGCAAAGTGGGAAAAATAACTGAAATGAAAGTATATCCATGATGAGATATTAGGACTGAAATACATTATTTATTCCCTGAAAGGGTTTGACTGATGGAGAACTATGCAGGAAGTGCTGGTCAGAAAATTACAGGCTTGCAGACCTTGATGTTTAAATAAATTAACAGAAAACTATAGATGTAGGCTTTTGATTTCCCAAATGGAACAATGTTCTTCACTGGGATGTCTAATTGAAGAATTGGCTACATCAATGCCAACAGTTGTGTATTTGCCCAAACAAACATCGAACACCAACTTAACTACTAGCACCTTATTCCTTTAACAACTCTTAGCTTTCTGTAGTAACAGTACCAAAAACAAAGTACACCCAGCTCACTGAGTTAACACAAAATTTAAATCAAGAGGTCTCACATTGACTCTCAGTGCCAGTGAGAACCCTACTGTCACCATGACAACAAGCTGCACGTAATCATGCAACTGCTTATCCATATTAGCATTACAGTCCAGCAACGGGGTAACATCTGTGTGGGAAATTGTTTGGGATAGGTCTTGAGTGATGGCTCAATACATAACTGCATCGAGATTTGTGAGTTGAAGAATTGATGAATCATTGGCTTTGCTAAGTTAGCTGATTTCAGTCAGAGCAGGGCTTCAAGCACAGTAGTTGGTCTCAGGTTGTTTGCGCAGCTGCTGCAGATTGCACACATTCCCATTATTTCAACTGTTCCAACATGTTAACCCACATACCAGCTATTCACAAGACAGATAAATATTTTCCCCACAAGGTTTAGAGAGTCTTTATATCAAACAAATAAAATCATTGGGTGACTGATTCTAACATTTATTGGGCTATTAGCTCTTACCTTTTTTCCACTGTTGACAGAAACTGAGGTATATATCTCCTCAGATAAGCTGTTACCTTTTGGCAGTTTCAGGAATGGATATACTTATTCAATATATGGAAAGAATGTGATGGAGATACTCAGCAGTTCTGGCAGCATTATTTGAGAAAGAAACAGACTAAATTCTTCTTTGATATAAAACAGAGAACTGTGGATGTTATAGATCTGAAACAAAATAAAGACAGGAAACGCTGGGGAAACTCAACAGATCTGGCAGCATTTGTGGGGAGAAAACCGAGTTAACTTTACAAGTTTTGAGGAAAGGTCACAGGCTTTCTCTCCACATGTACTGCCAGAGATGCTGAATTTCTGCAGCAATTTCTCTTCAGAATGGAGGTGGCTGGAAAAGGATGATTTTATGTTGTTGACGAGAGTAGCAAGTGGTGAAGGTGCCAAGTGCAAAAGACAAAGGGAATGTTTATGGTAGAAAAGAAGAACTGAGATGTAAAATGACTGTGAATGCTCGGTGTTAATTGTGAAAATAGGCCTCTGCTAATTGCAAACCTCTGCAATCAGGACATAGTGTGGGGGTCATAGATGAAAAAGAATCATTAGATGTAAAATATTAACTCTGTTACTCTACAGAGGCTACTAGACCTGTCAAGCTTCTCCAGCACGTTTTGTTTCTACTTCAGATCTCCTGTATCATCTGTATTATCCATTTACTTGAGCCTACTTAATCTTTATCACCAAAAGAGATGGACCTGAGGTTTCATAATAGCTTTATTGGTCTTCCACTGGAACACTATCAGGAATCAAGCACAGACGTACTTCACTGAGTTCATCAGGGCCTTCTCCTGGAGTTATAATGGGAGACTGAACCTCTGAGGAAATGCCATGGCTGTTTACAATAGGAATAAACTAGTTAAATTTTTAATCTCAGAGGAACTTTCTGGAATATATCAGATAGTTGTCTGCTTTTCTTCAAGGCTAGTTTCAGATGCATTTTTGAAATAAGGAGGTTGTCTGTTCTGTACCGATGTTAACTGACTTTATTTTAGCATAATTATCACAGCACTTCCAGGTGTGGCTAGAATGTAGAAATAATTGTTTGGAAGAATGAAGGGTTTTACCTAATTTAAAGCATTGAGATCCCATGTTTTCACAGCTACTACTCTATGTTAATTCTATTTATGTTATTGACAGTTGTCCTGTCATTGAGTGTGGTATAGAATTGAGATAAATCTGTAATTTTGAAAATGATTTTCAGTCAGCTTATTAGTACCATATTGGAGATTCTCTTCATTACTGTCTCGTAACCAAAGAGAAAGCCTTCACCATATATGAACTGAATAGTACATGCACCAGGAAAATGAGAGGTGTGATATTAATAATTAAGAGGATCCAGAGGGTCCAGCCGTACAGTTTTGCAAACTGTGGTTATGTGGAGTTTTTGTATGCAATGCATTTAATTCCCAAAATTAGAAAATTATGCTTTGATTTTTGAAAAGCAATGTATGTAAGGAATTACTTTTGAACATTATTGCAGGTTAACAGATGACTTTCCTTTACTTGAAATTTTAAAAGGGGACTGCAATGAATCTAATTATTAAATTACTTTAACCCTGCAATCATCTGTTAAAATAACAGAGCACAGAATACTGAACAGTCTTTTGAAGCATTTATCTGCCATTATTACATTAGTAATTTCTCCTCGTTTCTTAGGTTTGAAATGTATGACAGGTTGCTCAGAGGAAAAGATAGCTTGTATTTATGTGTGTCTCAACAGAACACCATTGCAAGGTTTTGGTTCAGTAATATTCACTCTCCCTTACTTCTCTTGAAGCTATTGGCAAATAAAATGCAAGTATCATTAAAGTTACTATTGTTGAATTTTCATACAAAACCTGACTGGTTCACTAGTATCTATCAATGAATGAAACTTACTGCCCTTACCCAATCTGGCGTGCGTGCTACACCAGTTCCCATACCAAATACAAATAGAAAATGTTTTTAAAAAGTGCTTGAAAATTATTGGCAAAATCTGTTAGTGCACTGATAGATTGTTTAGAGTAAGTTCATATTAAACAGCATTTAGTAATAGTGGAGGACACAAGAATGACTGACTGTACTCAAGCTAAGAATTCTGATCATTAGGTGCCAGTCTGTATGTGCAAATACTTGATACAGTGAGAGGTAGGTAAGATAAGGAGCCATAGGCATCTCTCTCCATGGAGAAAGCCAATTGCTTATGCATAGCTTGGGGGAAGCCACTCCACAAACATTGTTAAAGCAGACCTCCATGAATGATGACAGCTGGTACAGGATATGAACTGATGCTGCTGACCGTGTACTGCCTTCTAGCCAACTGAGCTAACCAACCCCCAAGTGAGCAATGACCAGCCAGCAAGAACAAGCATCATGTACAATGTACAGTACATCTTATGATTGATTATACCTGATCTTAGCTGTAAAATGATCAGACCATAATTGAATCCCTTGTGTTTGATTATGACCATGTAGCAGTTTTAACATATAATCTTCAAAGAATGAAATGCCATTCTCATTTCTCAGGAGTGAGGCATTGTACTTATAGTCCCTCACTACTGTAAAGTATGTCATTAATATTAAATGACTTTTGACATCTGAACCAAATTTGTAGTTTCCCATCCAGATGTCCCTTCTTTTGTATCGGAGATAACCTGTTGGAGATGGGGAATGGGAAAAAAAAAATTATATTGATTGATAATAAATCATCTTTATTAAGTTTGAATTATCCATTTTGAATTAATCACCATTTACAATGGGTGCATATATGTCAAAATTATTGTAGTTTGACTCCGTGATAATCTTGCTTTCGTGTACTAATAGATTACCCATTCCAATGTTTTATATGAACAGTACCACCTACTAATTTATGATATTTAAATCTGTCACTCAAAATATCAACCTGTCAAGATTGAGTCTTATTCCCAATTTATAGGCCCTACTGAGGCTGCAGAAACTTCCAACGATAATTGCAATTGATGCCTTTGGGGTTTTTTTATTCTTCATACTTACTGGTATGAATTTGCTTCCAAAGGGACATTTTATCTGGTGCAGCAATGTTTATGTTATCTCCCCGAACATAAGAAATTGGATGTTGACATTTTAGAATTGAAGAGGCCAATAGACATTTATTATCACTAATTGTTATGTACAAACATTATATTCCTCACTCACATAAATGTCTGGGCTAGTTTTAAGCTATTGGTTTAGAAGAGAGAAGCATGCTTCCATTAGAGTATCATGCTCAAACTGAACCAAGGTAAGGTGGATGTGAAATCATTATTTCCTTAAGGCTCATGTGATGATACAATGATGATATTATGAGTATATTTCTTAAAGTTATACTGACACACTGACCATGAGACACAACTCAAAATTTACTAAGGCGTGCACACATTGTTCCAATGAAACAAATCTGATTGGCCCTTCAGTCCAGTGTTATCAGACCTTAAAACTAGGCCAAGTAACAAGTAAAGTCAGGAACGAAATAGATTCACAGATTGTCTAGAGACTTATTTCCAGCTGAAGGGTCTCTGCCGTACTAACCGGTTCTAGAATCTTACTGGAGCAGTCACTCTGCAGTCCTGGCAGAACTGATTTGGAATTCTCTCTCAAGAACTCTTGGATTGTGGCAATGAAGTCTTCAAATCAACAGCTGATGACATTATAAATTAGTGTGAGTACTCTCGGTCACAAGGCTGATGGCATTACCCACCATACCATTGCCTCATCCTAAAGTAAATGCAATTTTGCTTGATTTAGATACTTGCAAGTTACTTACCTTGGATGCAATTCATTTATCTGAAACTTGTTGATTCACGAGTGAGCCAGTTACTCACCCCATATCCCTGAGCCCACCACAATTCAGTGATAATTCAGGGATTCAGTGGAGGCCTTACATATATATTATATGTCCTTGGAAGTCCACCCAGCATGTCCTGTTGGGAGTTTGCAAGTGGCCGCTAATGGGGTTAGTCCCTCAAGGCCCAATACTTTCTGTCTGATTGATAGATGGGAATTGAACAGGTGTGGTTGCTGAAAGACCATCGACCACAGCCTCTCCCCACGATGGTCACTATCTTATAATTGTTATCATCAGGAAACTTGGATATTCAACTGTCTGTTACTCAATTGAGGTCATTTCAAAAGCTACAAATCCAATACAGAAACTGAGGGGTAACCTCCATCACAATAACAATAGGATTATATATGTGTTAATCTTGCTATCTATTAATTCCCTGACAACTTCAATAAATTATTTTCAACTCCATTCACTCTTATTTTTGTTATCAATCAGGTGTAACATTGTTAAATGTTCTTGAAGTTCATATCAATAACATCTATAGAGTTTAATCTTCTAGGTTAATTCTACTTCACAAATTTCAGTTCAGTTTACAACAAATCATTTGTTAGCACAGAACTTGAGTATTACTGAAATAAAAAGTAGTCAAACCCTTTCATTGTACACTCACCAATAAATACCAATGTATGGGAAAAACAACATTTATAATGTATCAAAGAAGAGGACTAATTGCTTGACAGACGAACTTTATAAAGGTGTTGTCTTGGAGAATGTACCAGTTAATGATGACTGACAGTTAACTGCCAAGCTTTGTTTAACTGTCCATCTCCATGGCAATGCCTCTACCAATCAGTGCTGTTCTTTTGACAAGTGGCATCTTGAGCTACTTCTTGTGATATGTCCAGATGTGTGCAAGATGAAAAGCTTTGGCAGATAATGTCTTTTTTTAAGCAATGTACACCTAGATTTGTTGGACATGTCTTTTTCTTTTCAAATCTATACTGGCTCCCACTGATTAGCTCATATTTGTTCAACTAGCTAGTCAGTCTGTTCTAAACTGATATTAGAATTTCTCTACAACAAATGTTCGGCTAAGTGGCTCTATAATCACTTAAGTTATTTGTTTTAAGCTACTTAAGTATTAAGTATTAGATAAGTATTGGCAGGTTTCAAATTCAAGGATACAATTTCAGAATCCAAAGCCAGGATCTTGCCATATTTGGCTAAGGGAGAGGTGGAGATTAACATGCTCTTTAAAATTCTCTTGTGAGATGTGGGCATAGCTGTCAATCCCTAATTGTCCTTGAGAAAGTAGTAGTGAGCTGCCTTCTTGAACCCCTGCAGTCTGTGTGCTCCATGTAGACCTACAATAGGAAGGGAATTCCAGGAGTTTGATTCAGAGATGCTAAAGGAACGGTGATGTATTTCCAAGTCAGAATGGTGAGTGACTTGGAGGATAATTTGCAGGGTAGTAGTGTTCCCATTGCACAAACTGATGAGATAATTCATTGTTTTTGCACATCCATCTACTCATTTTGAACTGTTAGGCATTGCATAGGCATGTTTCTTTTCCTGTCAGTCATTTCAACACTAGTGTGTCAGGCTGCCAAAAGCTGTTGGCAAATCAGAGATGTGGTTTAAGCATTTCGATGATGACCATGATAATTGTTCTCGATTGTTTTAATAAACCCGTCTGATTCATTAATGCTCTTTACAGAAGGCAATCTACCATCTTTATTCAGTCTGGCCTACATGTGATTCTAGACCCACGACAACATGGTTGATCCTTAACTATCCTTTCAAAAGTAATTACAGATCAGCACAAATGCTGACTTTGCTAGTGATGCCCACATCCCATGAAATAATAAAGAAGTTTCTAATTTGCAAAATTAGTTTTTTCTGATTTACAATTGCAATATTATCTGCATCTATCACTATTGGTCCTAAATTACTCTCCTTCTCTTGATATATATGTTAAAAAAATTAGTGTTGTTCTTGAGTTAAATTGGGAAATCTTATTCATGTTAACGTATAAAAGACAAAATACTTAAAACAAGAGAGTTTGGAATATGTGAGAAAATCGGTACTTTGGAAGAAACATGTGCTTAATATTTAAATGTGATGTCCTCATCATAGAATCCCTACAGTGTGGAAACAGCCCATTTGGCCCAACAAATCCACACCAACCGTCCAAAGAGTATCCTTTCCAATCCATTCCCCTACCCTATTACTCTACATTTCCCCTGAATAATCACCCAACCTACACATCCCTGAACACCATGGACAATTTAGCATGGCCAATTCACCTAATCTGCACATCTTTGGGCTATGGGAGGAAATTCGAGCACCCAAAGGAAACTCATAGAGACACTAGGAGAATGTGCAAACTCCACACAGACAGTCACCCAAGGCTGGAATCGAACCCAAGTGTCCAGTGCTGTGAGGCAGCAGTGCTAACCACTGAGCCACCGTCTGATTCATACTTTTTAGTGTATATTTAAAAGTCCTGCGGGAGGTCAGTTAGCTGGACAACTGGTTTGAGATGCAGAGTAATACCAACAATATGGGTTCAATTCCTGCACTAGGGAGGATTGCTATGAGGGTCTGTTATTCTCAACCTCTCCCCTCAACTGAAACATGGAGACCCTCAGCTTGCACCGCCACCAGTTTTATTGCTGTAACGAGAGAGAGGGACTTAATTGTCTGTTAAGGCTATGGCTGCATAACTTTTACCCTTTTATTTAAGTCCTGTTGTGTTCAGGTCTGGCAATATACAACTTTACTCTCCATTCAAATCCATTGCTGTTTTCCTCACAGTCTTTTCTACAGGTAGGTCTAGTATTGGCAATCTTCGGTTAAAAGCTAAATAGTCAGATGGCATGGTTCCCAATATAGGCATGTAATATCATCCTGTTGTGATCACCTTCTGGAGTTGCTATCAGTATCACATTCTGCAGAGACTTGTTACGATTGCAAGCTGTGTGTTAATTAACAGATCAGCAACTCCAGTGGAATACTTATTAGGACAGGAGTGTTAGAATTGCCACAAGGAGTTATAATTCTGCTTTAGTGGTATATATAAACGTGTTACCATCCCTGGAATATGACAAGTGTGTCCTGTTTCAAGTTTTGTAGCAACTAGACACATGCTGACTCATGGCTGTAGAGTGAATTTGGTCATCTATCTCTCAGGCCATCTCATTTCACCGAATGAAGCGAGGTTGATTTGCATACATAGGAACTTCCAATGAAACCGCTGTTGCAAACTTCTACACATTTCATTTTCCTAAAACCTGCTGACAACTGTCTTCTTCACCTTGATACCTGACAATTCAGGAAGTGTTTATACAGTAGTCAGCTTGCAATTCTACGACAAGTAAGCTTTTTCATAGAATAGTAGATGATTACATCACAGTAAGAGGCTTTTTGGCTCATTGGTCTTTGCCGCTCTGTTCAAGAGCACCCCAGCTAGTCCCACTCTCCTGCAATTTTCCTCAGCACTGGAAATGTTGTCTCTTCATGTGCTTATTTAGATGCATCTTGAAAAGCGCAATTGCCTCCACCAGACACTGGGGAAGTACATTCTAGATCCTGGCCAATTGCTGCATAAAAGTGTTTTTCCTCACATTTTTTCATTCTTAGGAAGAAAATTAGCTAAAGTAGTCTTGTGCCTGCCAATTAAATTATTTCACACAAATCAATAACAGTACCTTGCATTTATATAGCCCCTTTTAACACAAACATCCCAAGGCTCTTCACTGAGGCATTAGGAAATGAAATATGACAATAGCTATATAAGGAGGCATTAGAGCAGACTGGCCAAGGAATTTTAAGGAGAATTTTGAAGGTGAAAAGTGAATTAGAAAGGCAGAGAGATTTAAACAGGAAATTATAGAACTTTAGGGTCAGACATCTGATAATTTGCTGCCAAAGTTGTAGAAATTAAAATTGGTTATTTTTGGGTTGGAAGTGATTCTCGAGATGGAGTAGAGGTAGGGTCTGGAGGAATTTGAAAGCAAGGGTGAGAATTTGAAAATTGAGTTGTCTCTTGAGTGTGGATGCCAAGGTGGGTCAGCAAGCTCAGAGGTGATTAGTGAATGGGATTTGGTGAGAATTAGGAATTAGACAATAGAGATTTAAATGGATAGAATGTGAGAGACTAGCTAGAGTCAATAAGAATGTCAAACCTGGAGGTAACATAGGCATGAAGGATGTTTAAGCAGCAGAAGAGCTCAGGTAGGGGCAGAGCCAGGCAATGTTACAGAAGTGGAAGTAGGTGGGCTTCATGATGGTCCAAATACATAGTTGAAAGTTCATCAATATACATGGTTCAGCCTCAGACTGTTTTCAGACAGAGGGATGAAGTCAATAGTTATGAAATGAATTTTGAAGTGGGGCTCAGAAGCAAAGGCTTCAGTCTTCCCAGTCTTAACTGGAGGAAACTTCTGATCATACTGTATTTGAAAATCAGTCAGACAATTTAGGAGCAACAGAGGTCTGGAGAGATATGGCGATGAGACGTGAGACTACTGCATGAAAGAAGTTTTAATGTTTGCTTTCAAACTGTAGACAGGCAGGTTATCTTTAATGTTGTGAATATTGTTGCTAAGGATCAGGAAACAGGTGCACTCAAAAGGTTGAGACCAAGCTCACCTGATGTCTTTCTCAATTGGAGTATTATGTGTGGCATGAGAGATGTCTAAGAAATAACATAAAAAGAAATAAATTATAAACTAAAAGTTAATTTTTGGAAAAACTTATTTACTTTATCATGTCAAAAGAACATTGGGTGTTTGGTAACATTGGTGCATTATGATAGCTACTTTTGGAAAAAGCACAATTGCTGTTTCACCCTATTTCATGGTATTCCACATGGTCAGTATATTGAAGTACAGCATTATTTAATGTATTTCTAAATGCTTTCTTTGTTGAAATATTCAGAAAACTCTTCAGGGAGTCCTCATTATCATAAGAGACATGTTTCAGAAACATCCAATAGATAGTGAAAGAATGAAAATTGGGAAATTATTTCTCATGATAATTAATGAATGAATTTTCAGCAACATGCCAAAATAATAACATATATATGAAACAGCTAAATTAATACCAAATATCATTCCCTAATACAATAAGGACTAATATGTGAAACAATGAATTTCAGGGCAATGAACAGTGCAATCCTTGATTTTGCACCTTTTCTGAGTATCCTAGCGTATTATCTTTCCCATATTCTTAGTGAATATTTTTTGTGTAGTTTCAGTTCATTCATACACAAGGAGAATTATTGGAATATCAAAAGATTCTGGAGTTAGTATCTACCTTAGGGAGGTAATTAATGTGCTAAAGAGATAGTAAGAAACCTTCACGTGTCTCCTGGAGGGTTTCCAATTACATTTGAGCTTGAATCAGCAGTTTCAGACATAGTTTTTTGAAGTCCGTTGTCTACTCTGAAGTAATGCATTGTGATTACCTACATCAGTTTGCTGCATGTTTTAATGTACAGTAGCTTGTTGTACTTTGAGTCTTTATTGGTCTTTATATCCAGTGACACTTGGAGAAAAGGGAATAGATCCAATTCACTTTGAGGAACTCTGATTTACATTTTCGCTTCAGCATGTTCCAAGGACAATTTTTAAATAGTATGTAAATGATCTGAAGGCTGAGACATACCAGCTTAGTAGTCATTTTTAATCGTGCTCACAGAGTAAGGTATGGTACATTGTTTAAACAAGTACATTTTTAAGATATGGTGCTCCTAGTCATCAAAAACACCTTTATGGGGGAAATTTGAAAAGAAATTTACTGGATTAAGGTTGAATGTGAAATTATTTTGGTTGAAACTTTAGCAGTTTATAATACAGAAATCTAGATTTAAAATGTTGACTAGATCTGAAATTTTTATGTTTATGGTGAGTTTATGAAAATAAGCTATATGTGAATGAAGTTTTGAATTTTGGAATTTCTTGTCATAATTTTCACAAGTTGTAAAATAAGTAAGAACCTTTAAGAAGTTTGTAATCCAATCACACATTTCTTCAGGAATCAGATTCTGGATCTGAGACTGGAGTAATAGTGGTTGGCAATGTATTGGAACACTGCAAAGCACACATAAGCAAGAGAGAAGGATTATAGTCAATAATTGAGAAACTGTCAAATCCATAGAAATGAATCTTACAAGAGCCAAATGCGGCATCAATAATGAGGGCAAACACATAGTCAGCGACTTGCAACATTAGTTCTCATTCTCCCTGTAGACTAGCCATCTGTTTTCCTCTTAAATTATGGTCATCACAACAGTCTGACTCATCACTAGCCATGTTAATCTGAGATATGATGAATTAAAATCAAAATCTGATTGTAAAGAAAGTTTGCATTTGAAAAATTTTGTATTGGTTTTAGTAGCTGCCACATTGAATGGCACAAAATTCATAAAAAAGATAAAAAAAGAGGAAAGCAGAAAAGAGAAATCCACGGTGGATATTCCCATCCTTTTCCTTGATCCCCTCAGTAAGGACTTCAAAATATAGCAATGTTAGCAATTCCAATATAGCAATTGGAAGCCTTTCATTGGAAGCAATGAAAGGCTTCAAATTGTTCTGAATCATAAAGTCAGATCATGACGAGTAGTAACATTATTCTCTGCTACTGTGTTTAAAAATAGCTCACCTGGTCCCATTTAACCTTTGTTTGCAATTATTTATCTAAAGATATCAATCTGTTAAAGATAAGGTAAAATCTTTGTTTTGCTATGTGATGAGACGTGTGTACAGTCTCAACCTCTTTGCTGGAAACCTTTTAATGGGTAAGTAATTTCAAGTAGGAACATCTTTATGAGACAGTTGCATATTCTTGGCCCTTAAATTCCATCTGAAGCATTGAATACTCACGGACATACTTTGCATCTATGTATGTCATCGTCACAACTGACCATTTTAATCTTAGTAGCGAATTTACATACATTTCAACCAAGCAAACTGCCTTCTCCTGTTCCAAAGTTTTATTTTAAATTAGAACCTTTCTTCCACTCTCCTAGTTCAGGCTGAACTAATTTCATTTATCCCATTTATTCAACCTGGAACTCTTCTCCAGACCTCTATTCTCACACTATAAGCTGTGTTCTTTGCCCTCAAACTAATCCTAGACCCTCAACTGCTGTCTGTTAATGCTGCTTTATTTTTCCTTCTTCTCCACTGTTATCATTGCTTACCTATGCCATTTGATGTGTCCTTTTTTAACTGGTGTTTTTTCTTTTGACAACACTGGGATAAGCAATGCAATTCCAACATGGAAAATCAAGATACAGAGCATTCGTTTGTAAAAATTGATCTTGGAAATCAATAATTGAAGTGCAGTTTTCAAGATTGTTGATTGTAGAATTTCTGTCATTCTGCTACTGATTTCAGCAATCTTTACGATATTATTGATTTTAGGTGGTAGCAGCTATATTTGTCTCAGACTGCAGTCCCAACTTTAAGGATGGAGAATGTTTTTAAAATGCAAATCCAGAGATCTTATGTAGTTCCTGACTGCAGAACAAAGTAAGGCACTTTGTAGGATAGGATGAAATTCAATTAACTTTTTGGCAACTTGGTGAATAAGTTGCTGCTTCAGGCAATGGCATAGCATTTTTCACATTCCAGTTGTTTGACATGACCTTTGTCACTGCAAATACTAGCTTTTACTCCTTATTAACTTGTCGTGCTGTTTCAATCTGTTTATTGGTAATGAAAAAATAAGTACCGTGGTTCTGGGTTTGGATGCTTTTTGTTATTGGCAATCTTGCTGATATGTAGCACAATCTGAAAAGTTCATACATGATAATTGGATGATCACAGTTTCAACAGGTCTAAATTGTTGGCAAAGATTTTAAGGCACCTTCAGGATGATGAAAGTTGAGGACAATAATTGATCGGCCCAATTAAATGTAATTTTGAGGTGTCATTCACATACCTCACATACTTGGATGTTGGCTGGAAGTTAAGCTCAGACAATTGTTATGAAAGAACTGAATACTATTATTATAACCAGCAAGAAGATATCAACAAAAAAAACTTCTCTTAATGTGGCTATCATCAGTCTTTTTAGAGGAGTAGTAGGAGGATTAAGGAAAACTGATTGGCATCTGATTCACTTAAGGGAATCTTGTACTGAACAAGTGAGATTTGGTGGCATAAACAGCTGTATTTATGTACCTGGAGGATCTGGGTATGTAGTAGAGTGGTTATGGTTTTATGTTAAGTTGTAAGTTTGAAATGTAGCAAACCTGGTATGGCAAATTTGTGTAAGAAATAAATAAACACAGAAACTGGTTCACTAAGGTCCCGCTGGAAAATAAACTTTTGTCCTGTCTGGTTTGGCCTCCTTGTGATTCCACTCTCACTCTATATGATTGTTTTCTAAAGTTATCTGAAGTGAAACAGTAGTGTAGCTTTGCTGGCAGTGCCAACATCCTAAGAAAAAATATTTTTAAAAGGAAACATTACATACACCTGTAACTTCCATAGCCCAGCTATCAGTTTTTTACTGTTGTATCTTCATTCAGTCCTGTAGTCAAATTTAGTATATTGTCCATGCATAGTCAGAAATATGTGCAATGGAAGAGATCAGAGCAAAGATGTTAATGTTTTTAGTAATAACTGTGACCTACAACAACTCTGTGTAAATGATTCTCTTCTTTGTGAGACGTGTACTCTATCTCATCCTGTGTCAAAGTACCTGTGGAGATTGCATCTGTTTTCACATGTCTTTTTATTTTCCAGTGTCAATCTGAGAACAACAAGTTTTACCATTTAGTTTTGCCATGTGCTTACCATCACATATACTAAGCTCCAGACTTTGAACTCCAAGTAATGAAGAATGTTTTATTGTTGAGTAAAATAGTTTAATTCGCTGTTGTGATATTTTTAATATGAAGAGCATCCTAGTAATCCCCATTAATAATAAAACCAAGAAGATTCTAAAAGCTGAGGTTCCTTATAGCTCATTATCCCAAATGATATGGACAAATTCATAGGTGACCAACAAAACATTAACTTTTGCACAGTATTGTGCTAGCTTCCAATGCCCTGTACTAAAGGTTTTCTCCATTTTGTCAAAATGTGTAAAATCAGTTCTGAATAGAACAAATATTAGATTGATGGCTCAAAGTAAAATCTTCAAACTGAGTTTGTATTGCATGACTGTGTGTGTGAATTTTAGATGGTTGTGCTCATGCCTTTGTTGTAATCAGTTAGAATTGATTTTGAGGCCTAAAAGCAGGATGGTCCAAGCCCTTATTTTGGGGGAAAGCTGTCGAGTCTAACCTCTTCTAATAAAAGCCTTTATAATCCTATCATCTTTCAGGTTAGGTCTGCTCTTTTCTATTATGTATCATCTTATTATTATATAAATTGTGTAATAGATTTGATATGCCAGCTGGGAGAAGCACATAGCAATGTATCCAACCTGCAGTTCATCTATGAGTATATGACTGCATTTTCAGCAGTGCAAAATTAACTTAAGTAATTAGTAATGATAAATTGTGAAGGAAGACTTGAGAGTCCCAGTAGTATCTGCTGATCAGGTTGACTTTACAGTAGTGTATAAACTGCAGTGATCTTCTGTTAAATCGTACATAGGGGAAAGCAACTCAGCCTTTGACCTTACTCTGCCTTTAATTAATATTGATCTATTGCATTGACTTGCATGGCAGCTTCCTTTGACATTCCTCGTGCATTTTTTCCTGGGTCATGTTGATAGAGTCACACTTTAGCTGAAAATGTGTAGCTGGAAAAGCGCAGCAGGTCAGGCAGCATCCAAGGAACAGGAGAATCGACGTTTCGGGCATAAGCCCTTCTTCAGGATGAAGAAGGGCTTATGCCCGAAACGTCGATTCTCCTGTTCCTTGGATACTGCCTGACCTGCTGCGCTTTTCCAGCAACACATTTTCAGCTCTGATCTCCAGCATCTGCAGTCCTCACTTTCTCTCAAGGGTCACACTTTAGTGAACTTAGTTGTCACCTCCTAATAGGCCTCCTGTCCACTTGTTGTTTGGGGAGGTTACTCTTGAGGAATTAACAAGATAGCCCTTCTTGTACCTATCTGTTGCAACAGCACTTTGATTTAGTCAGCTATCAATAAAGTGATTTAGATATTTATCCACTTTCTGTTTCCTGCCACTATATTTTTTCTCCACTAGCTCTTGCCCAATACATTTTACATCCCATTCATGTTTAAATTGAAAAATAGTTTTGTCTGCAGCATGACTGGCTTAATTTTGAATGTGGCCCTTTAAATCTAGGCACTGGTATTTCCACAATCCTATTCTCCTTCTCAGAGTTTTGTCTGCAAACCTCATCCAATGTAGGATCTTGACTTGCTTGTTAAATGAAGGTTGATGTGAAAATCCAGTGCTGTTAGCTCATCTTGCTTGATATATGTGGGAAACTGAGTGTATTCTGGTTCATCTGCCTTAACACTGGATAGGAAAATATGACCTTATGTCCTGACTGAGTGAGGTTATCTCACTTTCATGCCACTTTGGGAATATTGTTGAGCTGTGGGATTGCAACCACTGTTGATTTAATCAGGACTGTCCAAATTCATGTTAGTCCTTTGCAGCTTGCAGAGTCAAGAGCTTTTCATCTCACCAGTAAGATCATTTTGGGAGATAAAAATTGAAAATTGTAACTAACTGTGCTATCTCATTTTCTCTCTTTACTGACAAGTCGTAACAGTTGTGCTTGAGTATTAATAATTGAGGGGAAAGGTTTATTAAGAAAGAATATCTAACAAAGTAGGGATAAGATTCTACCGCTAGTGTTTATGAAAAGAAAAGGTTAACTTGAATGATAATGTAATTTGTTGTTGTGCATGGAGTTGTTTACACTAAGGAGGATGCCAAGGGAAAACATTAGCCTGGGATGTTATTAATGCATCTGCCCAGCATCTGTTTCTAAGTTAAATTACTATGGAATGGGTCAGTGAGCCGATGTTTCTGTATTCTGCTTATCCTCTGCTTGCATTGATGTGTAAGGACATGCCATATGTTTGGTGTTAACGTGAGTGTAGTCTCAGCACAACAAACAAAATGTATCACCTTTCATTGATCTATGAGAGCAACTTTTCACTTCGAGGAAACCCATATCACAATTGTTTCCATAATGTGGGACAGATTTATGAAACCCACAAAAGTGGGAAATGTGGCATACAGAGTCATTTAATAAGGTGGGATGCAGAGATTAAGTTGCCAGCATGACTGTGGCATATTGGACCTCATCTAGCTATTTGTGGGTTCAGCCTTGTAATGCATTTGTGTGCAATGGACACATATGTCCTAAATTCAAGGGCAATGGTGCAAAAGAATTTTATGGTGTACGTTCAAGTGCACCGCCGCTGCTTTGCAGTTGTGTGTAAGGTCAGTGGTTTCCCTTATTGAACTCTGTAGTACAAGTGTGGGGAGCAGGAGAATATCAGTTTGCATGAAGGCTCGTAACAGGCAAGGGTGAGTCAGATTATAGGGGGTGTGAGATGGGCTGGTGGCATTAAAAGGTTGGTATTCAGGAGCAAAGGAAGGATCCAGGGGAGGACAGACGGTACGTGAATGGTATGAGGTGAAGTGGGAAAGACTTGACATCCTGAGGATGCTAGGGGTCTGGCAGTGGGGCAGTCAGTGTCACAATTCAATTGGGAAGAGTGTTCTGATAATCGAGCTTAACTATTCAACAAGCTGTGCCAGATGTATATGAATCTAATTAAACCGCTAAAATCAATTTACCTGACTGATTGCAAGTCAAAACCCAAAGGTAAGACAGTAGAGACCAGATTTTGTCATGAACGGGAAAAGTATCTTTAATGATATAAACAGTTATCTTTAACAAAATATTAAAAAGGACAGATTATTAATTACTAAATTACTATTACCAAATTTAAGCTCAATTGCCATTTTACCTCAATGCCTACTCATTCATGAATAACAAAATTGGCAGTCATAGAGTCATAGAGATGTACAGCACAGAAACAGACCCTTCCATCCAACCCGTCCATGCCGACCAGATATCCCAACTCAATCTAGTCCCGCCTGCCAAATCCCGGCCTATATCCCTCCAAACCCTTCCTATTCATCCCATCCAGATACTTTGTAAATGTTGCAATTGTACCAGCCTCCACCACTTCCTGTGGCAGCTCATTCCATACATGTACAACCCTCTGAGTGAAAACGTTGCCCCTTAGGTCTCTTTTATATCTTTCCCCTCTCACCCTAAACCTATGTCCTCTACTTCTGGACTTCCCCACCCCGGGGAAAAGCCTTTGTCTGTTTGTATTATCCATGTCCCTCATGATTTTATAAACCTCTATAATGTCACTCCTCAGCCTCCGACGCTCCAGGGAAACAGCCCCAGCCTGTTCAACCTCTCCTAATAGCACAAATCCTCCAACCCTGGCAACATCCTTTTAAGTCTTTTCTGAACCCTTTCAAGTTTCACAACATCTTTCTGACAGGAAGGAGACTAGAATTGGATACAATATTCCAACAATAGCCAAACCAATATTCTGTACAAACGCAACATGACCTCCCAACTCCAGTATTCCATACTCTGGCCAATAAAGGAAAGCATACCAAACGCCTTCTTCACTATCCTATCAATCTGCGACTCCACTTTCAAGGAGCTATGAACCTGCACTCCAAGGTCTCTTTGTTCAGCAACAGTCCCTAGGACCTTACCATTAAGTGCATAAATCCTCCTAAAATTTATGCACCTCGCATTTATCTGAATTAAACTCCATCTGCCACTCCTCAACCCATTGGCCCATCTGATCAAGATCCTGTTGTAATCTGAGGCAAACTTCTTCACTGTCCACTACACCTCCAATTTTGGTGTCATCTGCAAACCTACTAGCTATACCTTTTATGCTCGCATCCAAATCATTTATGTAAATGACAAAAAGTAGAGGACCCAGCACCGATCCTTGTGGCACTCCACTGGTCACAGGCCCCAGTCTGAAAAACAACCCATCACCACCCTCTGTCTTCTAACTTTGAGCCAGTTCTGTATCCAAATGGCAATTTCTCCCTGTATTCCATGAGATCTAACCTTGCTTATCAGTCTTCCATGGGAAACCTTGTTGAATGCCTTACTGAAGTCTATATAGTTCACATCTACCGCTCTGCCCTCATCAGTCCCTTTGACAGAAATACCATAGAAGGGGAAAGAAAACAGAGTTGGTGAAAATAGCAGTTCGATATCACAAGTCCAGACCACAAAAGTAGAATAAGCTGTTGTCGCTGTCCTCTCGCTTCTTATCAATAGTGAGACAATATTATTTACAAAGCAATGGATAGTTTTATTTCAGTGTAGATCAGTTGGACCCAGGGTCTTTCCTTTTCTTTTATGTTTTATAATTCTTTCCTCAATGTCTCTGAATGGAGTCTTTTCTTGCTCTTTTGACAGAGATTGGGAGCACTCAGCTAAGACAGGGCCAACGAAATTTTGCTGAAGTTCTTGGACGTTTCTATCTGCATTTCACTCACTGGATCTGTTTTACACTATACTCAGAACAATCAGAATCAGAAAGCTGTTACTCTGTTGAGCTCCCCATCACTCACAACAGATGGTGCCAGTTTTTCTGGATACAGTGCACCGTAAAAAGTAACATTGTCTCATATGCACCACTTAAATTCACTTGTTTTTATAAGTTGGAATCAAACTTTTTGCATAAGTATTTTCCTTTCTTAAAGCAGTGTCCACTTTATCCATTTTCAGTCCACAGTCCAAACTAAAAAAAAGCTGTGTTGTTTACACATGGTATGAGATTGAGGTACTGAAATGGTGGTTGGTGTTCAGCACTGTCCATATGTGGGTTCATTGCAGGCTATTGGCTGGCAGAGTCCTTACAGAGTTTTCCATTCACCTAGAATGTTTCAGTTATCCTAGCTGAGCGTGATATCAGATAAACACATTTACAATGTATAGAAAGGAGGGCTAGTATAACTTACAAGTTCAAGTATGTCCTACAGAGTGGCAAGTACTACATTGGACACTAGTGTAAACATTCAATGAACAGTTCATACGAAAAAAAACATTGTTTCTTCCTCAATAAAGGAAATGTCTGTAAGTCCCCCAGAGCCATCAATGCCTGCCAACTGTGAGGCATGTCAGTACAATTAGATCTCTGATTAAGCTAGTTTCAATAAATAATAATGATGCACATATGAATAAAATGAAATCAATGTAATGTTTGCAAGTTAAACTTAATTTGAAAATGCACTTATGCTGCCTTTGTACTCTAATTAAGCCTTATGTTAATTGCCATGGAGTTCAGCAGAAAAGTTTTGACCATGTTACAGACCCTCGCTGTTTGAACAGGAGATGCTTTTCTAGCTCACTCTTATTGCACTCCTATTGAGCGGCACGGTGGCACAGTGGTTAGCACTGCTGCCTCACAGCGCCAGAAACCTGGGTTCAATTCCCACCTCAGGCGACTGACTGTATGGAGTTTACACGTTCTCCTCATGTCTGCGTGGGTTTCCTCCAGGTGCTCTAGTTTCCTCCCACAAATGTGCAGGTTAGGTGAATTGGCCAAGCTCAATTGCCCGTAGTGTTAGGGGCAGGGGTACATGTAGGCGAATGGGTCTGTGTGGGTTGCGCTTCGGCGGGTCGGTGTGGACTTGTTGGGCTGAAGGGCCTGTTTCTACACTGCAAGTAATCTAATCAATATTGCAATATTATTAGTTGACAGCAGCTTTCATCACTGAGAAGCTTCTCCCATCACAGAACTGCATGTCACAAGCACGTTAAATTTTGATTGTAGTTGATGGGAAATAGGATAAAGCAAGGCAGTGAGGTGGTGTATATTTCTGTTCCCATGGTCTAGAATGGTGTGTCATTGTTAAAATCCTGCCCAAAGTATATTAGTTCTGTGGGTGCAACTGTGTAAGTTAAAGGTGAGCAATAAGGATTCTGACATTGTTTCAGGTATTTGCCTTCTTTCTTATTGAACAATGTTGCCTCTTCTATAGTGGAAAAACTGCACTGAAGAAGAACCACAAATGCCTAGTAAAGCTTGATGTTTGCTAACTGCACTTTCATAATTAATTGGCTATAAAAAGCATCAATATAATGCTGTGGTTCTGTTCGCCGAGCTGGAAGTTTTTGTTGAAAACGTTTCGTCCCCTGTCTAGGTGACATCCTCAGTGCTTGGGAGCCTCCTGTGAAGCACTTCTGTGGTGTTTCCTCCGGCATTTATAGTGGCCTGTCCCTGCCGCTTCCGGTTGTCAGTTTCAGCTGTCCGCTGTAGTGGCCGGTATATTGGGTCCAGGTCTATGTGTTTGTTGATGGAGTTTGTGGATGAGTGCCATGCTTCTACGAGTTCCCTGGCTGTTCTTTGTTTCGCTTGCCCTATAATGGTAGTGTTGTCCCAGTCAAATTCATGTTGCTTGTCGTCTGCGTGTGTGGCTACTAGGATAGCTGGTCGTGTCGTTTCGTGGCTAGTTGATGTTCGTGGATGCGGATCGTTAGCTGTCTTCCTGTTTGTCCTATATAGTGTTTTGTGCAGTCCTTGCATGGGATTTTGTACACTACATTAGTTTTGCTCATGCTGGGTAAAGGGTCCTTCGTTTTGGTGAGTTGTTGCCTGAGAGTGGCTGTTGGT
The DNA here is from genome assembly GCF_037043375.1 of Chiloscyllium plagiosum. NCBI lineage: Eukaryota > Metazoa > Chordata > Chondrichthyes > Orectolobiformes > Hemiscylliidae > Chiloscyllium > Chiloscyllium plagiosum. Next base: position 97,316,207 of record NW_028270140.1, read on the forward strand.
TTGTGTGCTGTTATAAGTCCTAGTGGTCGCAGTAGTCTGGCTGTCATTTCAGAGATGTTCTTGATGTATGGTAGTGTGGCTAGTCCTTTGGGTTGCGGCATGTCCTCGTTCTGTTGTCTTTCCCTTAGGCATCTGTTGATGAAATTGCGAGGATATCCGTTTTTTGCGAATACCTTGTATAGGTGTTCCTCTTCCTCTTTTTGAAGTTCTGGTGTGCTGCAGTGTGTTGTGGCCCTTTTGAATAGTGTCTTGATGCAACTTTGTTTGTGTGTATTGGGGTGGTTGCTTTCATAGTTCAGGACTTGGTCTGTGTGTGTGGCTTTCCTGTGTACCTTAGTGGTGAATTCTCCGTTTGGTGTTCTCTGTACCATCACGTCTAGGAATGGGAGTTGGTTGTCCTTTTCTTCCTCTCTCGTGAATCGGATTCCTGTGAGTGTGGAGTTGATGATCCGGTGTGTATTCTCTATTTCCGTGTTTTTAATGATTACAAACGTGTCATCAACGTATCTGACCCAGAGTTTGGGTTGAATTTGTGGTAAGACTGTTTGTTCTAACCTTTGCATTACTGCTTCTGCTATGAGTCCTGAGATCGGTGAGCCCATGGGTGTTCCGTTGATTTGTTCGTATATCTGGTTGTTGAATGTGAAGTGTGTTGTGAGGCAGAAGTCCAGTAGTTTAAGTATGCCGTCTTTGTTGATGGGTTCAACGTCCTGTTGTCTGTTATGTCTGTTCAGCAGGTTGGCTATTGTTTCTCTGGCTAGGGCTTTGTCAATAGACGTGAACAGTGCCATTACGTTGAATGAGACCATGGTTTCTTCCTTGTCTATGTGTATGTTTCTGATGATGTCCAAGAATTCCTGTGTTGATTGTATAGAGTGTCTGGATCCGCTGATCAAGTGTTTCAGTTTCTGCTGTAGTTCTTTTGCCAGTTTGTGTGATGGTGTCCCTGGTAGTGATACTATGGGTCTGAGTGGGATGTCTGGTTTGTGCACTTTCGGTAGTCCATAGAATCTGGCGGTGTTGTTGCTTTCAGGTTTCATTCTTTGTAGGTCCGACCTGGTTATCTGTCCGTTTTTTTGTAGGTTCCTCAGTGTGTTGTTTATCCTATTGGTGAGCTGTGGGGTGGGGTCAAACTCCCTCTTTTGGTAGGTGTTGGTATCTGCAAGTAGTTGTTGTGCTTTTTGGATGTACTCTGCTTTGTCCAGGATGACCGTCACATTCAACAACCAGATATACGAACTTCACATTCACAGCAACGAGCACCCGAGCTACAAATCTTCTCACAAACTTTGAGCATCAATATAATGTTGTGACAACATTATATTGAGTAGATATAATTAACTGCTGCAATATGGTGGAATTTTTAAGAAATATGAACAGTGAAGGAAAGCAATTATAGTCAACTGTAATGGTTATGTAGATTACTATGAGATTGAGATCTTGTGTTTTGTGTTTCTAAGTCAGTGAAGATCGTCAGTTGATTTTTCATTTGAATCTAAACAATTTACAGGCAACGGAGATGAATTGAAATGTCACATGATTGTTGTATGTGTTCACTTGTTTATATTTTCGTAGTTTTTGGCAGAGGATTCCATCATGTGAATACCATCATGACTTGGTTGATTGCATCATGCTATAGATCAAGGAGGCCCTGGATTTGAATTGCATTGAACCAGCCTGATCTTGGCTATAGTGGTAGGAGACTCATAGTCAGTTTTAGTGCGTTTGGACTTGAGAGTGGTGAAACATCAACTATTTCTGCTTTGATATTTTCATCCAAGTAATGCTCCATGTAAGTTAGTTGTCAGATGAAGACACAATCTGGTTTGACTGTGATTTAATACGACCTAATACTGCACCAACATTAGTACTTTAAATCCAAGCCAACTGGGTGAGGTATGAGAAGTTTCCCATACCCTCGGGACTGTCCCCAAATAAGAATCACCATGGATGATTGACTCAGAGACATTTACAGCACAGAAGGAGGCTATTTGGCCCATCATGACTGCACTAAGTGGTACACTAATCCCATTTTCCAGCTCTTGGCCCACAACTGTGAAGTCTCTGACAATGCAAATGAATATCCAAATACTGTTTAAAATGTTATGAGAATTTCTGACTCATCCACCTGCTGGGTGAAACATTTTCTCCTCAACATTCCTCTTAGCCTTTTACCTCTTAACATCAATCATACCCCCTGGTTATTGACCCCAGTACTAATGGAAAAAAAGTGCCTTCATATCCACCTTATCTTTGTTCATTCATAATCATGGCTGAAAATGTGTTGCTGGAAAAGCGCAGCAGGTCAGGCAGCATCCATGGAACAGGAGAATCGACGTTTCGGGCATAAGCCCTTCTTCAGGAATGGGCTTATGCCCGAAACGTCGATTCTCCTGTTCCCTGGATGCTGCCTGACCTGCTGCGCTTTTCCAGCAACACATTTTCAGCTCTGATCTCCAGCATCTGCAGACCTCACTTTCTCCTCATTCATAATCATATAAACCTCTATCAGGTACCCTCTGGTCAACCTTTGTTGCTCCAAGGAAAATAACCCAAGTCCACCCAATTATTCCTCATAGTTAAGCTCTCCAACCCAGGCAGCATTCTAGTAAATCTCTTATGCACCCTGCCTAGTACAGCTACAATCTTCCTATAATATGGTGATCAGAACTGCATGCCGTATTCCAGCTGTAGTCTAATCTGTGTCTTATACAGTTCTAGCATAACCTCCATACTCTTGTACTCTGTATCTTGGCTAATAAAGCAGGTATCCCATATGTCTTCTTAACAATCTCATCCACCTATGCTCCTACCTTCAGGGATCTGTGGATATGCCCACTAAGAACCCTCTGATCTTTGGTACTTTCTGTGTTCCTTGCCTTATTAGCCATTTCCACATGTATTGCCTGAAATTTTTTGAATTTGAGTTCCATTTGCCACTCCTCTACCTAATTGACGAGCTGATTGATATCATCTTGCATTTGTCTATTGTCCTTGATATCTACCATGCTACAAATGTTTGGTTATCTACAAATTTCTTGATCATGCCCTATTATATAAAATAATTTATGTATACCACAAATAGCAAGGGCACTGACATTGAGCCTTGTTATACCTCAATAGAAACAGAATCTAGTTATATAACTATCCCTATTCCGTAACTCACTGCTAGCAGCCTGTCAGTTAATTTTGGATACATAATGCCACTGTGCCTTGGACTCGATTGGCTCTTCTTTTCTTGACCAATTTGCCATGAGAGATTTTGTCAAGAGCGTTGCTAAACTCCATGGTAGACCATGTTTCTTCTGTTTTAATGCATTTTGTGGATGTGGGCATAACTGGCTGGCCAGCATTTATTGCCCATCCCTAGTTACGCTTCAGCAGGTGATGGTGAGCTGCCTTCTTGAACTGCTGTGGTCCACCTGCCGTAGGTTGACCTACAATGCCATTAGGGAGAGCATTCCAGGATTTTGACCCAGTGACTGTGAAAGAACGGCAATGTACTTCCAAGTTAGGATGGTAAGTGGCTTGGAGGGGAACTTGAAGGTGGTGGTATTCCCATATATCTGCTGCCCTTGACCTTCTAAATGGAAGTGGGCATGTGTTTAGAAGGTGCTGTCTGAGGATCTTTGGTGAACTTCTATAGCACTTCTTGGAGATAGTACACACTACTGCTACTAAGCATCGGTGGTGGAGGAAGTGGATGCTTGTAGATGTAGTGCCAATCAAGTTGACTGCGTTTTCATGAATGGTGTCAAGCTTCTTGAATGTTGTTGGGACTGCACTTAACCAGGAAATGGGGAGTCTTCCATCACACTCCTGACTAGGGCCTTGTAGATAGTGGATAGGCTTTTGGAAGTCAGGAGGTGAGTTACTTGCCACAGTATTCCTAGCTACTGGCCTGCTCTTGTAGCCACTGCATTTATGTGGTGTAATCTGTTGAGTTTCTTATCAATAATTCCCAGGATAGCGGGAGATTCAGTAATGGTAACACCATTGAGTATCAAAGGATAGTGGTTAGATTGTCTCTTGTTGGTGATGGTCATCGGCTGACATTTGTGTGGTCTGAATGTTGCTTGCCATTTGTCAGCCCAAGCCTGGATACTGTCCAGATCTTGTTGCTTTTGGACATGGACTGCTTCAGTATCTGAGGTGTCATGAATGGTGCTGAATATCGTGCAGTCATCAGCGAACATCCTCACTTCTGACCTTATGATGGAGGGAAGATCGTTGATGAAGCAACTGTAGATGGTTGGGCCTATGACACTACTCTGAGAAACCCCTGCAGAGATGTTCTGGACCTGAGATGGCTGATCTTCAACAACCACAACCATCTTCTTATGTGTCAGATACGATTCTAACAACTGGAAAATTTTCCCCTGATACCCATTGATTCCAGTTTTGCTAGGGCTCATTGATGCCATACTCAGTTGAATACAGCCTTGATGTCACCTCGCCTCTGGAATTCAGCTCTTCTGTCCATGTTTGAACCAAGCCTGTAATGAGGTCAGGAGCTGAGAGGCCCAGGCAGAATCCAAACTGGGCATTACTGAGGGGGTAATTGCTGAACAGATGCTGCTTGACATGTTCTATCACTTTCCTGATGACTGAGAGTATAGTGATGGATTTGTCCAGCTTTTTATGTACAGGACATACTTGGGCAATTTTCCACATTGTCGGGTAGATGCCAATGTTGTAATTGTACTGGAACAGCTTGGCTAGGGGAGCAACAAGTTCTGGAGCACTAGTCTTTGATACAATTGCCAAAATGTATGAAAGTTGAAGCTAAAATCTAGATGCTGAAGAATAGATAAACTAATTAAATACTGTAAAGCGGAAGGACATTAATAGCAGTTTAATTAGTTTATACTTTCCAACTTGCGGAACGTTTTCAGTGTTGAATCCTAATGCACCTAGATTATACATACACCAGCTTGTTTGTAATGAAAGCATAAAATACGGCAGGAGTAGAGTTACACTGTCAGAGCTTTGGCTTACATCACTTTTTTATTTGGAATTAGGCAATGACAGAATATGCTATCTTAGACCAGATGTATCAATGTCAGTGTAACATGAGGAGTTTAACAGTGGTTATAGAAGGTTCCACATAGGATTAAATCAATTAGACACTTTGCTCTGCTTCAGCTAGCAACTAGATTCAAATTGACATAACATTTAATTTTAATGTGCTTAATAGCCCACAGAAATACATTCGCTCGATTTTTTTGAACCAGGTCGTCTTCTTTCCTGGTAAAGTATTTTCTGGTATAATAACATAATAAGAAAAACTTTTTTGTGGAACATTGCGTGGATAAATTTTTTTTGTACTCATTTAAGTGAAAGATATTTCTAGAAAAGGAATGAAACAGTATCTCTTGCAGGCATCACAGTCTAGCTGTTGCAAGTCTCACCATAGCTTTAATAAGTTGGACATTCTGCAACCACAAAGACTCTCCTTACTGCTGGTAAAGCTAGTAGTGCCATTTGTGCAGAGCCCTTAATATTGTGCAGAGAATTAATATGTGCTGCCTGGTGAAGGGAAAATAAAGTCTTTGAGAAAACAGACCTTTCTCTCGAAGTTCTGCTGGTCACGCACCAGATTTGTGACAAGAGAATGCAAAGTTCCCAACAGAAACTGAGAGCCATGGTATCTTTTAGCATGTGGTGATCGTTCTACAGTTGGTTTGAATTTCAATCGCACGGATGCAAGATAAATTTTGCTTGACTACTCATCTTATGGGATCTGAGAGAAAATAAAATTCAATGGAATCAACACAGTTTCTGCTAGGTTTGAATTTTCCATGAAACGCTGCATGCAAATTTGGATGTGAATGAGCTGGTGTTGGACAGGGTTGGACAAAGTTAAAAATCACACAAAACCACATTATAGGAGAAAGTGAGGTCTGCAGATGCTGGAGATCAGAGCTGAAAATGTGTTGCTGGAAAAGTGCAGCAGGTCAGGCAGCATCCAGGGAACAGGAGAATCGACGTTTCGGGCATAAGCCCTTCTTCAGGAATGAGGAAAGTTTGTCCAGCAGGCTAAGATAAAAGGTAGGGAGGAGGGACTTGGGGGGGGGGGTGTCGGAAATGTGATAGGTGGAAAGAGGTCAAGGTGAGGGTGATAGGTCAGATTGGGGTGGGGGCGGAGAGGTCAGGAAGAAGATTGCAGGTTAGGAAGGCGGTGCTGAATTCGATGGATTTGACTGAGACAAGGTGGGGGGAGGGGAAATGAGGAAACTGGTGAAATCCGTGTTCATCCCTTGTGGTTGGAGGGTTCCTAGGCGGAAGATGAGGCGCTCTTCCTCCAACCGTCATGTTGTTGTGGTCTGGCGATGGAGGAGTCCAAAGACCTGCATATCCTTGGTGGAGTGGGAGGGGGAGTTGAAGTGTTGAGCCACAGGGTGGTTGGGTTGGTTGGTCCGGGTGTCCCAGAGGTGTTCTCTGAAACGCTCCGCAAGTAGGCGGCCTGTCTCCCCAATATAGAGGAGGCCACATCGGGTGCAGAGGATGCAATAGATGATGTGTGTGGAGGTGCAGGTGAATCTGTGGCGGATATGGAAGTTTCCTTTGGGGCCTTGGTGGGAGGTGAGGGGGGAGGTGTGGGCGCAAGTCTTGCACCTCCTGCAGTTGCAGGGGAAGGTGCCGGGAGTGGAGGATGGGTTGGTGGGGGGGTGTGGATCTGATGAGGGAGTCACGGAGGGAGTGGTCTTTACGGAATACTGATAGGGGAGGGGAGGGAAATATATTCTTGGTGGTGGGGTCCGTTTGGAGGTGGCGGAAATGACGGCAGATGATGCGCTGTACATGGAGATTGGTGGGGTGGTAGGTGAGGACCAGTGGGGTTCTGTCCTGGTGGCGGTTGGAGGGGCGGGGTTCAAGGGCGGAGGAGCGGGAAGTGGAAGAGATGCAGTGGAGGGCATCGTCGACCACGTCGGGGGGGAAATTGCGGTCCTTGAAGAAGGAGGCCATCTGGGTTTTACGTTTTTGGAATTGGTCCTCCTGGGAGCAGATGCGGCGGAGTCGAAGGAATTGGGAGAATGGGATGGTGTTTTTACAGGGGGCAGGGTGGGAGGAGGTGTAGTTCAGATAGCTGTGGGAGTCGGTCGGTTTGTAGCAGATGTCCGTGTTGATTCAGTCACCTGAGATAGAAATAGAAAGGTCGAGGAAGGGGAGGGAGGAATCTGAGACTTTCCAGGTGAATCTGAGGTCGGGGTGGAAGGTGTTGGTGAAGTGGATGAACTGTTCAACCTCCTCATGGGAGCACGAGGCGGCGCCGATACAGTCATCGATGTAGTGGAGGAAAAGGTGGGGGGTGGGGCCAGTGTAGTTGCGGAAGATGGACTGTTCCACATATCCTACGAAGAGGCAGGCATAGCTGGGGCCCATGCGGGTGCCCATGGCTACTCCTTTTGTTTGGAGGAAGTGGGAGGATTGGAAAGAGAAGTTGTTCAGGGTGAGGACCAGTTCAGTCAGTCGAAGGAGGGTGTCAGTGGAAGGGTACTGGTTGGTATGGCGGGAAAGGAAGAAGCGGAGGGCTTTGAGTCCTTTGTGATGGGGGATGGAGGTGTACAGGGACTGGATGTCCATGGTGAAAATAAGGCGTTGGGGACCGGGGAAGCGAAAATCATGGAGCAGGTGGAGGGCATGGGTGGTGTCCCGAACGTAGGTGGGGAGTTCTTGGACTAAGGGGGACAGGACGGTGTCAAGGTATGCGGAGATGAGTTCGGTGGGGCAGGAGCAGGCGGAGACAATGGGTCGGCCGGGGCAGTCAGGTTTGTGGATTTTGGGCAGGAGGTAGAAACGGGAGGTGCGGGGTTGTCATTTCCGCCATCTCCAACCGGACCCCACCACCAAGGATATATTTCCCTCCCCTCCCTTATCAGCATTCCGTAAAGATCACTCCCTCCGTGACTCCCTCGTCAGATCCACACCCCCCACCAACCCAACCTCCACTCCCGGCACCTTCCCCTGCAACCGCAGGAGGTGCAAGACTTGCGCCCACACCTCGCCCCTCACCTCCCACCAAGGCCCCAAAGGAAACTTCCATATCCGCCACAGATTCACCTGCAACTCCACACATATCATCTATTGCATCCTCTGCATCCGATGTGGCCTCCTCTATATTGGGGAGACAGGCCGCCTACTTGCGGAGCGTTTCAGAGAACACCTCTGGGACACCCGGACCAACCAACCCAACCAACCTGTGGCTCAACACTTCAGCTCCCCCTCCCACTCCACCAAGGATATGCAGCTCTTTGGACTCCTCCATCGCCAGACCACAACAACACGACGGTTGGAGGAAGAGCGCCTCATCTTCCGCCTAGGAACCCTCCAACCACAAGGGATGAACTCGGATTTCACCAGTTTCCTCATTTCCCCAGTTTCCTCATTTCCCCTTCCCCCACCTTGTCTCAGTCAAATCCATCGAATTCAGCACCGCCTTCCTAACCTGCAATCTTCTTCCTGACCTCTCCGCCCCCACCCCAATCTGACCTATCACCCTCACCTTGACCTCTTTCCACCTATCACATTTCCGACACCCCCCCCCCCCCCCCCCAAGTCCCTCCTCCCTCCCTTTTATCTTAGCCTGCTGGACAAACTTTCCTCATTCCTGAAGAAGGGCTTATGCCCGAAACGTCGATTCTCCTGTTCCCTGGATGCTGCCTGACCTGCTCCGCTTTTCCAGCAACACAAAACCACATTATAGTCTGACAGGTTTATTTGGAAGCACTAGCTGTCTGATTGATGAAGGATCAGCAGTCCGAAAGCTAGTGCTTCCAAATAAACCTGTCAGACTATAATGTGGCTTTGTATGATGTTTAACTTTTGCAAATTTGGAAATATTGCTGATAAGAACCAATAGTATAGAGAGAAACAAGAACCCAAGAAGATCGGAGTAATAGACCACATGGTCTGTTGACCTTGCTTCTTTATTTAATTTGATCAAGGCTGATATTTGGCTTCAATGACACTTAACTGATTGTAACACATTTCTTTTGATCCCCTGAGACCAAAAGTCTGCCTTAAATTTATTCAGCGACGGAACAGGAAGTTATGCGACAAAAGTTATGAAACTTCTTTTTTTATGAGCTGCGTTTTGAAACTCACATCTGCTTTCTGATTAGCAGCTTGTAACTGCTTCCTGAACAATGGATGATGAACTTTATGATTGTATCTTCTGTAGAGTTAGTTTACATGACGCTTACCTTACAAAGAGATTTTTCTCCAAATAAATATTGGAGATACAGAATGCATTGCGCCTATAAGGGCTCCGGACCACACAGACTGTGGTGAACTTTGTGGCAGAGTCAGACAAGACCAGTTTTGACATTCGGGGTATCTTACTGCATCTTTTACAGTTTTGTTGGCTGGCGAGGTGAGTTTCACACTGGGCAGCGGCAAGAAATCTGAGTGACTTCAGCTCATTGCTGGCTGTAAGGAGCCTTCATTTTGGACGAACACAATCCATGTGCACCCTGCATCAACAGATGTTGGCATTCAACAAACCCTCAAGACCATCATAGTTCCTCTCTGATTCACATGCATTGCACTGATGAAGCACAGACCTGCACTACAGGGCACACTCTCAACTAGTGTTCAAAGGCTGCAGCAGGCATATGTTGCATGTGGGAACATGTGCCCAGTTCACAGATTTTACTGGGCTGCACCTTAGGGCTGCTTGCGTGCTGTCTCAGCATTCACTCACTTAACACTTAGACACACACTTGCAGCATTCATGCTGTCAGCGCATTCGTGTTTCAGATGGAGTTAAAGGCTGTCAGTACTGCTGCATTGATGTGCTCTTATTTGTAGACAGCTCTTTGTTAGAATGGATCTGCCTGGAAGTGGGGGCGGGTGGGGTGGGGAGGAGGTGGGGGGTTGGTCATCTTAACATGCTGCATACCAATATGGCAGTTTAACACTGAGAGCATATACCACTTGCCTGCACAGCAAACATACTGCATGTTCATTCATCACAATTGGCTAGGTGTTGGTCTTCAAGTCTTCAATCTTTTTTGGGGTGGAGGGAGAGGCTGCTGTCAGTCAGGGGGGCACAGACACACACAGTCTTGGGGCTTGTCCATACTCAGTCACCAGCTTGGGTCACTCATGATCAGGGGTCAGTCTGAAGGTAGTCTGAGGAGGGTTCAATGGGCTGTCCTGTGGGACAGCACTAGCAGTCAGGGAATCATGTACTATTACTCAAGAAGCTGCAAAGACTATGATTAGGTGTCTGGTCAGTACAATCTAGGGGCTGTTTGTCAAAGTTGGTCAATGACCTGGGTCAAATACAGTCCTGGGGATCCTGGTGATCATTAAGGAGGGTGCAAGGGAGGCCTGACTATGTAGCAGTAGGGAAAATGACTGGGATTGGGATTATCTTTGAGATTGTGGTTGACATGGGCTGGTTGGGCTGAAGGGTCTGTTTCCATGCTGTATGACTCTATGACTAAGTTCTTGATATAGCCTAAATAAAAACACAATTTAAGTAATAAAGTAAAATATCAATGATTATAAAATTTTACACAAATTTAAATGATCTTTTATTTCATTTTTAGCATGTAATTTAGATGATTGCTTGAAATGTGGAGCTTTCTGTGTCTTTGAAAATCTGTTGAAGCTAGCTCCTTGTTTTAATTTATGAACTACTCAGACTCTAAACAGACATCTCCAAGATCTAAATGTATTCATTGTCTCCTTTGACAGTGTGGAAAATATGGTTACATCACTGAAGCAAGCTTAAAATGGAGATGGTAGGAGGAGAGAGCACAATGCAGATGACATTAACACCTGCTATCCGGGTTGCTTTTCCATTTCAATCTGTTTCATGCCCTTTTCAATTACACAGTTACGATATCTTTAAAACATTTATTAGGCAAACGCAAATGCACAGGGGTATTGGAAACACTGGACTGAAGATGTGCCAGATTAAACAAGAAATGACCAAAACTTGGCATAATCATACATGGCTGAGTGCACTAACAATTGAGCAATTCCTTCCTTGTAAATTAATTCCAGTACATGGTATAGAGCCATGATTTTGAACTCCTTTTTATTTAATAAGTTGTAGTTACAAAGCAGCCATATGCAGCTGAATTAAACTATATAGGATAATTCCTACTTTGCCTCATAGCCCAAAACTGGAGATGGTGATGTTAATAGAAATAAAAAGTAAGGGAGATGTAGCACAACTGCTTGATTCACCAACATCTATTTTACACTATCAGAGCAAGTTAAAATTACCCCCTTTTGGAGGAACAATTGAAGCTGATGCAGTCTGCAGCTAGAAGGGATGTGAGAAGTTAGCCAAGCAACGAATAATGACATTAATGAGGCAAAGGGTTTGGGGAGTAGTTAATAAAGGAGCCACTTGTCATGTGGTAGATAATCTTTCATGCAGGTTGTAAATGGTGCCAATCATTGGAAATAAATCTCCAAGAATAGTGCTGCATCTGTGACTCGAACTTTCAGTGGATAACTAACATATGGAATTAATAGGTAGTATTTTAATAGAGACTGAAGGTATAATAAGAAGTTAATTCTGAAGAAGAATTTTACATTTTAGTTTTTGCAGTTCTTTTATCTCAGGTTGAAGCATACTGACAGCCTTTTATTACAGGCTGAGACATTCCTGTGCTGGCACCCAGTGTCTTGACAGTGAAAGTACATGGTGACTCTGATGACTAAAATACCACATGGCTGTTGAAGTTACTGTATTTGACAAGTGCTTCAAACTTGTAACAAGTGGTCAGCATGACCTACATCCCAACATGGAGACACTTAAAACGTGTCTTCCCATTGACTCAGATTTTAATGCAGTTTGCAATAACAAGGTTTTGTGTATCATAATAACGTTTGACAAACATTGAGTACCACTGTAGCTTGCCAACAGCTTTGAAGTTATTGTGTAATTTTTTATCTGCCATTACCACAATATCCTGTGATTTGGCTGTATTAATTATACTGAATGTCCAAACATAAAGAAGCTGAGTTTTTTTACAGCACACAAACAGGCCATTCAGCCCAATGTGCCCGTGCCAGTCATCAAACATTGATCCTTTCTAATACTATGTTTTAAGTACTATTATTTTATTATTATTATTAGCTATCATGTCCTAAAGTACTTTATAGCTAACAAAGTACTTTTGAAATTTAATAGAGGAATCACTGTAACCAAAATGTGGGCAACACAGTTTACAAAGAGCATTGAAATAATGACCAGATAACATAGTTGAATTGCAGTTGGTAAAGAATACATATTGACCTGGAGACCCTGTAAAATTTGTCTGCTTTTCTGTTAATAAGTGCCTTTCCTTCTTAATTTATTTGATGTGAAACTTAGATCAAGTGCTTATGGGAGGTTTTTTTTGTTGAAAATGCAGATTTATTTCTACTGATGGTCTTGAGTTCATATGGGGACAAACCCATTTTCCATCCTAATTCTGAACTAAGATGTTAGTAGTATGGAATTTTTTCCCAAATTTACCATGTTCTGAAAAAAGGAGAATATCAGACAGCTTCAATAAACATAGCCCTAAGCAGGTTAATAACAAAGTTGTGGAGATGCACTAGGTAAAATGAATTTAACCAAGCTCACAAGATTCCAGAGATTCCTCTGAAATTAAAAAATTGCCTGAGCATACATCCATAACATCAGCTCACAGGATGAAAGCAAAGCTACCAGACAACCAAATACTCCATCACTCTGGTAATGAACAGTGCACTTGAAAAAGGAAAGCTTGATTGTGACAATATTTAGCTGCACGATGAAGTCTAAAAGAATGCACCTGGTAGTAGGGAGAATAGTTGAAACATGTTATACAAGGTAATAGTCTTTGGCAGAAACCCTACATAAATTCCATTAAACAAACATCGTCAAACATAAAAGCACTTGCACAGTTCTTTGTGGAGATGGAATGGAATGTTGTCATCAAGATAAATGTATTAATAAGTTTTATCTTCCAGGTGTCAACATTTGCAGTTGTTTAGATTCCCTGAGGTATTACAGAAAGGCTGTCAGAAAGATGAACATAGGTGCTGTGGCAGCACTATTTACTTCTCTGAAAATGAAATGCTCCCAGTTTGTGGTTCTGTATGGAGTTGATCAGAACATGGTAATGTTGAGAAATATAACGATGTGTGACACTCATATTTGGGCATGCCTGGGAGATGTGTTGAGTCTGTCTTGCTATATAGTGACAGAGGTAAAATTGGAGGGAGATTAACACTCTAGTGACAGGTTATATAATAGGATTCAGAGCAGTGTCTTGCCTATCCTGAATAAAGAGGATGCATCTCATTGAGAAATTTTGTTGGAATAAAGAAAAAAATGCTTAAAGGAATGCTGTGTCAAAGCAGAACAAAATATCATTTGCAGCAACTAAAACTTCTCACAGTCACATTCAATTTCTTTAAATCAGTTTTCTATACAACTTTACTGAAAAATATTGAATTGGTTTCTGTTACATAGCATAATTACATGATATCTAAATATGAGTTAAATTTAATTCCAAGCATAATGTGTTACCTTCAACATAAAAACATTTATTAATCGATGTTTCATCATTCCTAACTTAAATGTCCCTTGATTTTGTTGTCCTCTGGAGAAATTCTATGTTATGATATCAATAGCAAAAGTACTGGTTAACTGCTTAATTTTTAAACAGTATTTGTATTCTTCAAATGAGACTTGTAGAAATGGAGCATTATTTTGTTTTGAATGGTCTCTTGTGTATTGTTAACAAATGCTTGTTGATGTGGTGTTAGAACAGAATTCCTTTGTGTTTTCCTTTGCTTTGTTGCACTGTGTTATTGGTTATATATGCTGAATGTATTTAATATTAACAAATCTTTGATGTAAGGAGAAAGTGAGGACTGCAGATGCTGGAGATCAGAGCTGAAAATGTGTTGCTGGAAAAGCGCAGCAGGTCAGGCAGCATCCAAGGAGCAGGAGAATCGACGTTTCGGGCACGAGCCCTTCTTCAGTAATTCTTCAGAATTACTTCAAATCTTTGAAGTAATTCAACTTGACTTCACTATCGAATTGAAATAGTTCTATAGCTAAACTCTAATCTGAGTACAGTCCTGTTTATGAGATGCTCTGATGAGCAGCTTCCCTGCTATATTAATTCACAATTGTGTTGCCTTGATTTTTGGGTACAGGAGACCTAATTCATAATATCGCCTTGTCTGTTCAGATTGAGGTGAGCAACATGCAAAGTTAATTCACCTGACTTTTTTTCATGATTATGGCACTAACTGTTGCACCTCCAGTTCTCCCTCTGCTCTGGAGGCTGCAGACAATCTCTGCACACAGCAGGAAATCCTGGCAGCTATGTAGTAGAAGGAAGTTTTTTTTCTTAAAATAACTAAAAGGTTGTTGCAATATAATGTTTAATAAAAGGAAAACTAGGGGAATCTGGAGGATAGATCTAGTATTGGAGGCATTAGTGGTGCAGGTAGAAAGAAATCAAGAGACAAGACTCTGCAGGGTGCAGGAATCTCTGAAGAAACCCCCTCAGAAGGGAATAAGAGCAGGTGTTCAGGAAAGCCTGGACTTGAGGAGCTGGCATCAGTGCCACAAAAAGTCTAATGACCTCATGCAGGTGCTTACGATCAGTTACCTGTTAGCTAGCCACTCTTCCATCCATGACAATATGTTGCACAAACTCTTTAGCATCTGACATGGTATCTTAATTCAATACATTCTGGAAATCTAAGTATAGTACATCCAATAGTTCTCCTTTACCCACAGTATTTGTTGCCTTTTCAAAGAACTCCAATAGTTTGGTTAAACATGATCTCTCTTTTGCAAAACCTGTTGACTCAGCTTGATTGCCTTGAACTTCTCCAAATGTCCTATTATAATCTTTAATAGTAGCTTTTATTGTCTTCCTTATGACAGATGTTAAGCTCACTACCCTGTAGTTTCCTCATTTCTCTGTTTTTGTCTCTAATGCATAGACAGTGTATTATTTCACATTAAATGTCATTTCCTATTTTTCCTCTTAATTCCAGAAGATCATTTTGCAGTGAATTGATATGATATTGTGCTTTCCCTGATATGTAAACTTCACAGTCATCTTCAAATAGTTATACCCTATTTTTAACTTGTTAGGAAGAGTAGTGTTAGTGTTAGATCCTTAAAGATCCAAACACAATTCCCTAGGGTATTCCAAAGAGAATGATTCCCTATCCCAGACCACTCTGCCTTCTGTTATAAGGGAGTTAAAAATCACACAACGTCAGGTTATAGTCCAACAGGTTTATTTGGAAGCACTAGCTTTTGGAGCGCTGCTCCTTCATCGGGTGGTTGTGGAGTAAAGGATTGTAAGAAACAGAATTTATAGCAAAAGTTTACAGCGTGATATAACTGAAATTATATGTTGAACAAGACCTGCATTGTTTGTTAAGTCTCTCATCTTTTAAAATGATCATGTTGGTTTCAGTTCTTTCATATGTAAATCACAAAACTTCAAAAAAATTACATTCTCAAGTGAACTTTAACAATTGGTGTCATGTCGACTCAGATAATGCATTGAAGGTGTGAGGTGCCCTGTGTGAGGCTGTCTGTGCCACAATGGTCAGACTGATTCTAATCTAAAAAATGGATTTACAGAATCTTAATGGATTCATGTAGTTTTTGTAGGTGTGTATGTGTGTGGGGGGAGGTGTGGTGGTGGGGCGGGGTGGGGGGCGGAGGGGGGAGGCGCTCATAATCTGGATGAAACCACAGCACCTGGAGAAAATCTATGGAGATACAGGGACAATGTGCAAACTACACACTGTCACCTGAGGTTGGAATCAAATCCTGTTTCTATGAGGCGGCAAAGCTAACCACTGAGCTACCATGCTGACCAAACTACTTGTTAGTTTTTATCTACACTTGTTATATATGCCACTAAACAGCAATTATGTTTCAAATAACAAACTAAAACTGATTAGAGGAAGTGCTCATGTACTAGCTTGTAGGTGAAAAGATTTTAGGGCATTTACTATCTTTCATACTTGGAAATGTGTTGCTGGAAAAGCACAGCAGGTCTGGCAGCATCTAGGGAACAGGAGAATCGACGTTTCGGGCATTAGCCCTTCTTCAGGAATCCTGAAGAAGGGCTAATGCCCGAAACGTCGATTCTCCTGTTCCCTAGATGCTGCCTGACCTGCTGCGCTTTTCCAGCAACACATTTCCAGCTCTGATCTCCAGCATCTGCAGACCTCACTTTCTCCTCATATCTTTCATACTTAACCATATACTGTTTGCTAGTGGCTTATCTTACTGAAGAGTTGTTTCCTGTTTGTGTTGTGAATAATTAATTCTCTGTAGAATTGAATTAGTGTTGAGTAGATTTTGACTGAACAGACAATGAAAAGAGTGGCACTTGTGATAGATGTTATCATACTGATTATAAGTGATTCTATTATCTACAACCAATCCAGAACGGGTTTCACACATGATGATTTTATAAAGCTGTTGGTAATGCAAATAATTAGCGAACTAATAATTTAAATGAACGTAGACATGACCTCAAAAAAATACATGTAACGTACAGTTTGCCCTCAGGGTCTTTTGCATCGGCTCAAAGGAAAGGTTGGAAATGTTGTGCTCATTCAGTTCACCATTTTAGAGATGTGATGGTATTATGTCAGGGAGGGAGAAGAGAAGAAACATATACTCATGCAAGGTGTGGGAAAGTTTGCTGGCTTTTGTTTTCACTATTTAATTGCTGAGTGCTTTGCATCTGAGTCAAAGGTTTGGCTGAGAGTTTATGGTTAAGTTTGGATTATTTTACCTGTGTTCGATATTTGGTAACAGGGATTGAGCCCAAATGTAACCTGGGGTTCATCTTCACAACAGGCTTTAATGGGGACTCCATATTCAGTAGATGACATACAAAACAAACAGGCTTCTTGGATTTCTCAGGAAGAATCTTTGGTATCACATAATCCATCTGTTGCATAGTATGAGAGGTAGGCACAGCAGCTGTATAAACAAAACTAAGCCCATCATCTGATCTTAATAGCAGCATGAACATTATTAAACTTCTACATACTAATTAGCAAGAGGTGCTTACATGAGATTGAGTTGTTTGTTAGGCAAAGGTATACAGCATCCTGATAATCATGTCTGAAACTCATCAGTGTTTGCATACTTTTGGCATAAGATGGACATATTTGTTTTCAGCAGAACAAAGAGAGGTCAGGAAAAGAGCAATAAAAACTCTGCAGGAAGTGAGTAAATTCTCTTCATATACCTTCACTTTTTCCATGCCAATACCTCAACCAATCAATTTGCAGGCCAACAGGCAGCATTCATTTTCTCACACTGTATAAGTTGTAATTCCCTTTGAAATTTAGTATTCTTACACATGCCCTGATTAATGCAAGATGAAGACCTTTAACAGCATCATTGCTTTTTCAGCCATATTCATGTTTTGTGTTGGTTCTTTGTCTTGTTTCTCGCATGCCTGCTAAATCTGGAGCATCAAAACATAGGAGCCCTCTTAAAGTTAAAATCAAATTAGCATTTAAATGATCTAAGCATTTACAAAAGTCTACTACCTGAGTTTACTCTGTGATGTTTCTTTAATAGCCAGTAATAATGCAGTGTTTATTGCGCTGGCTCCAGAGAGGCTATCTAATTTTCAAGAATCAAATACTTTTAAAAATTGGTTATATAAAAGAAATTGAGCGCACAGAAATTTATTGACGTGCAAAAGTTACAAGACAGGAATAGATATTTGGCTCAATCCGTTTGTGTCAATCTTGACCTGAAAATTGGAGCCTGCATCATTAAAATTTCTTACCCCTTTATCTATAGTTTACTTTTTTTTAGCAATATCATGATTTTGTTACATTTTTAATTTTCCTTCAGTGGTTTCCAAACAGCACAAGTGTCCCCAAAAGTAGAGTATGAATTTTATTTTTCTTGACTGTTCAGAAATAATAACTTCTTGAGAAATACTCTATAAAATTGAGAGTACTTTCACTTGTGCTGGTCTGCAACATTTTTAGCAACACTAAATGGGATTTTACAGCTCAGTGATTAAAGGCTGATGTATGAGGAAAGGCATTATGTAAATACTAATGAGGAACAAATGAGCACGTGCGTACACTCTAATAAATAAGTCCATACTTAAAATGAGCCTCAATTATAGGCTTTACTGGTCAGGTCTACTGTGAGAAGCTGTTAGAATCAAATTTGTAAATGTATATCCGGATTTGAAATTAGTGTCAGCTTGAAACAGAAAAACAGATGACATTGAATAGATTTAGAAAGCAAGTGCCAACAATTCTACCACAGCAACACCCCGGAGTGACAGTAGTTGCAATAGAAATAAAAGCCAGGATAGTTTATTGACCTAGTGTTGTGCATGAGAATCTTGACCTCATATGCTGGATTTTGCAATTGGGTATGTCTTCTTGCTGAAAGGCAAATAGACTGCATGGTTCAAGCCAAAGCCATCAGAGTTGTTCGAGGCAAACCTCACTAGACAATTCTTAAGCAAGTTGAAGAATTTGTAAGTAAATTAAAAACCTTTGCAGAGATTTTTGTATTCCTGTAATGTACAATTTGTTGTGTCTCTTTTTTAGAGGTACTGAACCACG
Source organism: Chiloscyllium plagiosum (assembly GCF_037043375.1). Classification (NCBI taxonomy): domain Eukaryota; kingdom Metazoa; phylum Chordata; class Chondrichthyes; order Orectolobiformes; family Hemiscylliidae; genus Chiloscyllium; species Chiloscyllium plagiosum. The sequence continues at coordinate 97,334,813 of NW_028270140.1, forward strand.
TATGGCAGAGAGCAGTGCAGTAGGGAAATTCGCACAATGTGCATAGACAGGTATATAAGCATTATTCACACTGGAATGATTATCTCTAATTGGTTACCAAACACTCACAATATAATGTCAGCCCACTACAAGGCCCCACTGGCAGATTTGTTCCCAGAGGATGCACATTGCACCTGCTTGAAAATGAGATCTGTGCTAAGTGTGGTGGATTATGACCATGATTTATGGCTTCTTGCCCTCTCCAATGACTTGCTACTCTCAACACTCTGTTGAGTTTTGTTGTCCTCATTTACAAGCTTTTTTTTGTCTCTTGATTCCAGTTTTGTTCCCTTTTCTCCTAATATTGCTCATAAGAATGAGATTCTCTGCTCACCAGTGGATCTCAGCTGGAATCTGTTTACTCAACAGTATCTAAAAATGGAATTGAACTCTATGATCTGTGATGTCATTGGATCCTCGTAACTCTGAAATTGATGACACTGTCTAGTGAATAAAATAATTGATCTTAGCTTTGAGAAAGAATAGTTGGGCCTGTTTTCAAATAGATTATTACAAAAACGGGATTTACTACAAGTTAAGATATAGATAGAAGAGTTTTGGAATGACTCAAGTTTACAGAAATTAGAATATAGGAGACCAGTCAGGAGTGTGTTGAATTGTCAAACTCAAGATAAAAAGAAGTATGAATTAGGGTCTTAGCATTGGATGAGGAGAGACATGGATTAATTGTAACATCATACAGTATAGAAGAGGCCAATCGGCCCATCAGGTCTGCACCATAGTAAAGTATCCTAAATCTCACTGCTTAGTGATGCTCGGTTTGAGATTCACCAGGGCCACCTAGCTCCTGACCTTATTACAGCCTTTATTCTAACATGACAACAGAGCTGCATTTCAGAGGTGAGGTGAGAGTGACGACTCTTAACATCAAGGCTGCATTCAACCAAGTGTGGCACCAAGGAGCCTTGGCAAAACCCGAATTAATGGGCATTATGGTGATGAAAGTCATATCTGGCAGATAGGAAAATGGTTGTGGTTGTTGGAGGTTAGTTATCTGAGCTCCAGGACATTTCTGCTGGAGTTCCTCAGGGCACAGTGCTTGGCCCAAACATCTTCAGTTGCATCATCAATGACCTTCCCTCCATCATAAGGTCAGAAGTGGAGATGTTCACCGATGGCTGCTCAATATTCAGCACCATTCTTTACTCCTCAGATACTGAAGCAGTCCATGTCCAAAAGCAACAAGATCTGGACAATATCCAGGCTTGGGCAAATGGCAAGTAACATTCATACCACACAAATGCCAGTCTATGACCATCACCAACAAGAGACAATCTAACCACCATCCTTTGATACTCAATGGTGTTACCATCACTGAATCTCCCACTGTCAACATCCTTGGAGTTATCATTGACCAGAAATTCAGCTGGACTCACCACATAACCGCAGTGGCTACAAGAGGCTAGGAATACTGTGGCAAGTAACTCGCCACCTGACTCCCTAAAGCCTGTTCATCATCTAAAAGGCACAAGTCAGGAATGTGCTGTAATACTTCCCACCTGTCTGGATAGTTGTAGTCCCAACAACACTGAAGAAGTTTAACACCATCCAAGACAAAGCAGCCTGCTTCATTGGCACTACATCCACCAGCATCCACTCCCTCCACCACCAGAATTCAGTAGCAGCAGTGTGAACTATCTTCAAGATGCATTGCAGAAATTCACCAAGAGTCCTGAGACATCACCTTCCAAACCCACGAACACTTCTATCAAAAAGGACAAGCAGACACATGGGATAACCATCACCTGATAGTTCTCCTCCAAGCCACGCACCATCCTGACTTGGAAATACAGTTGGTTCTGCAATAATGTGTAAAAACAATGAGTGCAGATGCTGGAAACCAGAGTCTGGATTAGTGGTGCTGGAAGAGCACAGCAGTTCAGGCAGCATCCGAGGAGCAGAAAAATCGACGTTTCGGGCAAAAGCCCTTCATCAGGAATAAAGGCAGAGAGCCTGAAGCGTGGAGAGATAAGCTAGAGGAGAGTGGGGTAGAAAGTAGCATAGGTGAGTGGTGGAGGGGATGAAGGTGATAGGCCAGGGAGGAGGGTGGAGTGGATAGGTGGAAAAGAAGATAGGCAGGTAGGACAAGTCATGGGGACAGTGCTGAGCTGGAAGTTTGGAACTAGGGTGAGGTGGGGGAAGGGGAAATGAGGAAACCGTTGAAGTCCACATTGATCCCCTGGGGTTGAAGTGTTCCGAGGCGGAAGATGAGGCGTTCTTCCTCCAGGCGTCTGGTGGTGAGGGAGCGGCGGTGAAGGAGGCCCAGGCCCTCCATGTCCTTGGCAGAGTGGTAGGGGGAGTTGAAATGTTGGGCCACAGGGCGGTGTGGTTGATTCGTGCGGGTGTCCCAGAGATGTTCCCTAAAGCGCTCTGCTAGGAGGCGTCCAGTCTCCCCAATGTAGAGGAGACCACATCGGGAGCAACGGATACAATAAATGATATTAGTGGATGTGCAAGTAAAACATTGATGGATGTGGAAGGCTCCTTTAGGGCCTTGGATGGAGGTGAGGGAGGAGGTGTGGGCGCAGGTTTTGCAGTTCCTGCGATGGCAGGGGAAGGTGCCAGGATGGGAGGGTGGGTTGTAGGGGGTCAATTTTGCTGCTCCTCAAATGCTGCCTGAACTGCTGTGCTCTTCCAGCACCATTAATCCAAAAGCTGCGATAATGTGTGTTTCTTCAACATGAATTGGCTTAAATGTGATTGAAGAATTTAAACCATTATTTGTAGACTGCAAACGTTCCTTACCTGTATTGGCTATAATGTGATCCCGGTCCCATTAGTTTAAATGGTGAGGCTATTGTGCAATTTTCTTATAACTCGAGATCGCATGAGCACAGAATGATCGTGTTATATCAGAACTGACTGTATGTTACCATTTCTTCATTGTCGTTGGATCAAATTCCTGGATTTCCCTCCTTAATGCCTTTGTTGGTTACCCCTCAGCAGGTGGACTGCAGCAGTTTGAGAAGGCATCTCACCACCACCTTGTCAACAACAACTAGGAATGGGCAATAAATGCTGGTCAGTCAGTGATGCCCACGCCTCATGACTGAATTAAGCAAAAAACTAAAATGCTCTCCCACAGTCACCTCAAACATGTGTCCAACTTTGATCGCCAGAATTAGACCCAATGCTCACCATCCCTTATTGGAACTTCTGCATGTGAATATAAAAAGCTCTTCTGAATACATTTCAAGAAATCTCTCCATTGAACCCTTTACACTAAGATTACCCCAATTACTGTTGGGAAAGTTGAAATCATCTAATATAGCTAACCTATTTTTGTTTTTACACACCTCAGTGAATTGTCTATATATCTTGTCCTCAATTTCCCACTGACAGTCTGGAGGTCTGTAAAACTCTCCATCTCTGTGACTATCCATTTTTTATTCCGAAGATATACTTTCAAAACCTTATTTGAAGACCCTTCAATGATATTTTCGCTTCTGACTCCTCAATTAATAATACAACACCATCTCCCATTTTACACTCTGCCCAGTCCCTCCTGAAAATCCTATATTCCAGAATGTCAAGTTGCCAGTCCTACTGTCCCTCAAAGATGTGTTTGTGATGGCAACAATAATGCAATTCCACATGCTCTTAACACATCTGTTTTAGCTACAATAATCCTAGCATTAAAATAGAGTCCATCCAGCCTCCCTTACTGTCTTATGACCCAAGAATCCATAAATCCCCCTCCTGCACCAATACTTGAGCCACAGATTCATCTGACCTACTCTCCAGGAGTGATCCAGAGATTACAACTTTTGAGCTCCCGCTCTTTAGTCTACTGTCTAGCTCCCTAAGTTCTTGAAGCAAGACCTCATCCCTCATTCCATCTATACAGTTAATACCAATGTGTATCATGACCTCTGTCTTGTCATCTTCCCTCTTTAGGATGCCCTACAGCCATAAGACCGTGAGGTGTAGCAGCACAATTAGGCCATTCAGCCCATTGAGTCAGCTCCACCATTCAATCATCGTTGATAAATTTCTCAACTCTATTTTCTTGCCTTCTCCCATAACCTTTGATTCCTTTACTAATCAAGAACTTATCTGTCTCTGTCTTAAATATACTCAATGGCGTGACCAACACTGTCCTCTGCGGCAAGGGGTTCCAGAGATTCAGAGATGCCACTCAGTGACGTCCTTGACCATGGAACCAGAGAGGCAGTTCCATCAAGGCCTGTCTAAGGCTGGAGAAGCACCTATCAATCCCCAAACTAATGAAACCCCAACACCATTGCCTCTGTAATCTTCTTCCCCCACCCCCTGTATAGCCAGGCAGCTTACGGCATCAGAAGTTTGGCGCTGTCTGCATTCCTTTGAGGAAACAATGATCTCAGCAGCTTCCAAAACAGAAATGAAGTTGGGCGATGTTATGAAGGTGAAGTATTGTTGTTTTGATGATGACTTTATATGAATGTGAATGCTCAATGCAGAATGTCAGATCATAGTTGTAACTTCTACCTGAAAGTAGTTGGATTTTATAGATGTGTGCCTGCAAGAATGATGAGCAATTTGGGCCTCAGGGTGTTTGCTAGAAATCAGCATTGCCTCTGAGTGAGTTTTGAATCTGTACTGAGCTTTGCATTGGTAATACAAATACATTTGTGGCCAGCAGTATTTTTTTGAATGTTACTGTAAATACCCTGGAATAAACATTTGCAGAACACTGTGACGTCCTGTTTCTACATTATTGTAAATGGTGTTTGGAATTGCAGATGCAGTAGTGTTGTTTTGAAAAGATGATGCAAAACTCAAAAGTTTAGAAGGAGTCAAATCCACTGACTTTGTATAGCATTGCTGCTAACCTCCTTCAGTCATGGCATTATGTCATTCAAGTTGTATAATTCCATATCTTTTGCATTGCAAATGAGATTCAGCTTTAGGAAAGTCTTATCTTAGTACCAATGTAAATGTGTGAAATTATCCTATGGTGATTTGGGATAGGCCTTGCTATGTTTGTGTGGGTGGAATACCTGGTTTGGAAAATACACCAGCCTTGCTTTGCAAGTATCCAACTATAATGATTTCGTTCTCAAGTCACAATATTGTCTAACAGTTGAAACTCCTTTTAAATTCTGATTATGTACAGCTGTTTGGCATTTGCAATTGGAATTTCCCAATGATGGAAAATTCTATTTTACGCCTTTTTACAGAAATAAAGCATTTTCATGATTCAAACTAAACTGCAAAATTTATTACTCATAATCCTTTATTTAATCACACTTTATCTTGAAGCAGACTGGCATATGAAATCACACTTCATACCAAAGCAGATTATCAGTGAAAGCTTTTAAGAGTAGCCTAACAATGGTTGAGATTAATTGAGATTGCACAGTAAATGTTTTTGCTTAATGCCTGTAAGAAGCCTATGAGTTGAAAGTCTGAGAGTCTTTCATTCTTTTGGTGTTGCTGCTTCAAAGCTCATGACCTTTTTATCCATTAATGAGACGTGGTGGCATGATGCCGCATAGAATTTAGGCAAAAACAATTATGCAAGTAATAAACTCCAAATTTAGAGAAGGCCTTTACTTATATTTGAGCAATATAAAAGTAAAATGTGACAGGTGCTGGAAATCTGAAAATAAAATAGTAAAAGACTGGAACTAATCTCAGCCAACATCTGCAGAATAATAGGAATAATTGAGAATGAGAGTCTGGAGGAAGAGTCTACGAAGTGGGCTAAGACCTTTTAGTTCCTACAGAGAGCTGGCACAGGCAGGATGGGGCAGATGGCCTCCTTCCACGCTGTATTTTCCAATTTATTCTAATTGCACTCAGCTGAAAAACTGTGGTGCAGGAAACGCCAGCAGCCCTGAAAGTTCACTTGAAGTCTCCCTAACTCCTGTTGCAAATGGTTTAGTAGATGAGTGGGGTCATTCCTGGATCAGAAATTTCAAGGTCAATCATTTTAAATAATTGTGGGATTACAAAGGATATATGGTGCACAAACAATATTCAGCCCAACTAGTTGATGTTGGCATTTTGGCTCCATTCAAGCCTCCTTTCTCTTTTCCATCTAAATGGATCATCATGACCTCTGTGAGTCAAAGAGTGCCTGAAGCTTCTCCATGCGCCTTCTGGGAGAACATCACAGTTCAGTGGATGGTCTCTCCATAGGGCGTAGGGACACCTCACAATTGGGAAAACTTTAGCGGTGGCAAGTGGACACTCCTTTGCTGGGTACTTATGTGGTTCAGTTGTCTGCCACCTTCCCTGCCATTGTCAAGATATGTGGGAAAGGGATAAGCATGCAACTTCCTGCCTTCCCTCATCATTTTACAGGTCTCCCAACACATCTCTGAAAGGCTGGTATATTTTGAACCGATGAGTATATTGTTGGTAGGGATCGTTGCCCGTCGAAGCAGATTTATAAAATTAATCTCTTTGTGTACAATTGATAATCTCATTCTTATACTTTAAAATCTAAAGTTTCCCAAAATGTGACGTACTACTCACATTCATCTCCTTGCATTATTTCTCGATAAAAACATGCTGACTTGTAAATATCATATTGAGTTTTCAGGTGTACTGGTAGTTATCAGATTATTTCTGCACACTTTACTTATGTACACAAATGAATTGCGAGCATTAATAACACGACCTGACTATCCAAATATTTGCCTGAAAAGATTACTATTGCTCAGAGACTATATATTGTACTTGAAATATAAAGTAAACATCTTTCTTAAAAATCACACAATAGCAGGTTATAGTCCAACAGGTTTATTTGTAAGCACTAGCTTTCGGAGCACTGTTTCTTCATCAGGTGGTTGTGGACACAACCGAAAGCTAGTGCTTACAAATAAACCTGTTGGACTATAACCTGCTATTGTGTGATTTTTAACTTTGTATACCACAGTTCAACACGGGCATTTCATAACATCTTTCCTGTGTGTATGAAGAGAACTGGTATTGCATAATTCTTGACTACAATAATTGTCAACTCGAGTATGGAGCAAGGCATCTGAGGTGGAATGGAATCTGCTTTCCTTCAAACCCTATCCACAGATGATGTAGGAGTAAACAAATTTGTTGATCTACAGTGTTTTACTAACTGGATCAAATTATGAAGAATGCTTTAAGTGCTTTGCTTTTGGAGGTTAATTGAAGTTGTCCAGGATTGACCTGGAGTCTGTAGGAATTAAAAATTCATCTCCAAATGCTGCTGTAAGTAACACCAGGTGAAAATTCATGAGGTCACTAAATAAGATGTGTTCTTTCTACATTTTACTTCTTACATAAATAATGATAATCAGGAAAAAAAAGACTGCTTGGCCAATAGCCAAAGTTCATTCAATTGGGTAATAAATAGTCTTTTCACTTTGCAGCTGGCAGGGGATGTGCTGGGAGCATGGACATGTTGTACAACCAGTGGTGGGAGTGTGCAGCCAGAGTAGGAGAAGGTAATAGGACATGTTGAAACCTCCAGGAATACATTCAACTAGAACTGGCAATCTCAAGTTAACTATTTTGGTTGATGTTGGTCACTAAAAATCTAAAACTTGAGGGTTAAATTGAACTGCAACTGTGAATTTGCAGAAAGCCAAAGATAAACCGAGTGCAGCTTTGTGCTGATTCAGAATGTTTCACTGTGTTGCTGTATAGGTACTGGGAGGTTCACAGCCTCTTATCACAAGCTTCATTCTCCCATCCTGGTTGGTAGCTTCTTTTTTTAATTTAAACGCAAGCAAATATTTATGAATGTAAATTGAAAAAAAGCTATAGCCCATTACTTTTTTTTTGTGCCAGTTTCAGGACACTTTGAAACTGATGAAGGAGCAGTGCTCTGAAAGCTTGTGATTTCAAATAAAACTGTTGGACTATAACCTGGTGTTGTATGATATCTGACTTTGTAATAGTGTAGATTTTGTCTATCCAAGACAAAGTCTGAAAAAAAGAAATCACAGCTTCCTGAATTTATTTGTGCAATTCATGAACAAGCTGGAAAAATTATTTATGCTTCACAACATGTTATTTGTAAATGCAATTTAGACACTTTGAGGAAAGTAGCTTAAAATACCACACATTGCTGCAATCTGTGTTCGATGCTCACTATATCTTGCTTTGGAGATGTGATTTATCAGCCAGACACATCCATGAATGACTGCACTATGTATGACACCAAACTTAATGATTTGTCATCATATTTGTGGCTTCTGAGAAATGTGTATTTAATAGGAACTTTCAGTGTAGGGTCTCATATATAAATGAGTGAGAACTCAGAAAATATTAGTCCAAAAGTACGTTTCCTTTGTCAATAAAATTGTGCATCAGGATGTGGAAGATTAACTTCTTGATGAGCCTAGGTCTACTTTCTCATCAGAAAGGTCTCATCAATTGCTCAAAAGGAGCAATTGACATTCACAGTCTCATACGATGACAGTCAATCACTGTTGGTTAAATGTATATATTAATGATAAACTGATTTCTAAAATGAGCAAACTCCATTTGCTGTAAACTGAAGGATGCAGTCATTACAGCTGCAAAATACAATGGCATATTTTATAGAAGCTATGTTGTGTTGTAGTAAACACAGATTTTGTTTACATTTTTTGTCTTGTACTTAGCATTTATTTTAAATTGTTCTGATAAGTAAAGGGTGAACAACATTTCTATTGTGTGAGAGGAGAGCAATACTCACTTTCTATTCCACCTCCTAGTTTGGGAGGAGGAACAAGAGGAAGAGTATCTCTTAATTTATAAGAGGTAAAAAAGTGTAGATTGTGGGTCTACCTACAGCACATAGACTGCAGTAGTTCAAGAAGGCAACTCACTGTCACTAGCTAAGAGCAACTAGCTATGAGGAGTACAGGTAGCACGCCCCCATCCGAAAGCAGAGCATCCCCAGGAATACTGCTGCAAGCCAAATATGACATGAAGGGAAGGTGCATGATTTATATGGGAAAAAGTATCGCCGTTTTTCGTAAAAGCAAAAATCCTCTTTAGATTTGCGAAAACATGTACTAATGTAGCTCTTTCGTAAAAGTGAAATTGTGTAAAGCAAATGTTCGAAAAGCAGTGGATACCTGTAATTGCTGGCCCAACCAGTGAATGTGTTATGAGTGAATAAAAATGCCTAAATGGACCTAGGTATCCTATTGATAAGCTGTTGAAGGCTAATGTACATGAGCAGCAAGCTATTAGCAAGGGGATTTGGGTGCAGGAGTAATGATACCTTGCTTTATTTGTATAGGAGCTTGGTCAATCCATATCTGTGGATACAGTCTCCTCATCTCATGAAGGATATTATTGCCAGAAAGCCACAAATTCAATAGGTGGTAAAGTGGCTCAGTGGTTAGTACTGCTGTCTCAAAATGCCATGGACCTAGGTTTGATTCTACCCTCAAGAGACTGTCTGTGTGACTTGAGCCCAGGCCTCCCAGTCCAGAGATGTAGACACTCTCACTGTGCCAGACTAGTGATAGTGTGGAACTCAAATTGAACACAGCCATTTTGAGATGGAGCTGTGCCCTGTTGCAGACGGTTGATCTGTAGTTTCTGTCCTTCAGTATAAAGTCAATTGTTATAGTCAACACTGACCCAGAAATTATCTGCCATCTTAATTCGTTAAATGCTCACTTTTGCTTGCATTGTTCAGAGAAAAACAAAACAAGATGGATTTCCATACCTTATATATTGCCCTAGAATTTACAAGGCTTCTCTCAATCTCATTCCAAACTCTTTTCTCTAAAACTGACTCTATCCATCCAGTTGGCATTCTCTGAAATTAAGTCAATACATTTTACCCTACAGTAAGCTTCTGTCCTCAAATTCATGCTATTGCTGACACTGCCTATTTTCATCTCTGTAATATTGCTCAACTTTGGACTTTTTTTAAGCTCACCTGATGATGAAATCTTCATCCATTCCAGATTTGAAGATTTTAATGCAGTCCTGATTGGTGTCCCATATTATTCATCCAAAACTCTGCTGCCCATGTGTTAACCACAACAAGTCCCATTCCACTATCAATCCTGCTTTCACTGATCTGACTTGACTCTTGGTCAACCAACAGCTTCATTTTAAAATTCTTATCCTTATTTTCAAATCCTTCCATTCCCTTATCATCACTATCACTGAAATCTGCTCCAGCTCGATAACCTCAGAGATATCTGCGCTTCACTAAACTTGACCTCTTGCTCCATTTTTGCTGGTAATGCTTTCAGTTGCCTCAGCACCAAGTCCTGGAATTCCTTCCTTGTAACCACCGTCTCTCTATCTTTATTTCCTTCTTAAATTCTCTTCTTAAAACCTAACTCTCTGATCATGCTGAACTAACATCATCTTATGTGGCTTGATGATAATGCTTTGTTTAATTGTGATCCTGTTTCTCTCACACCTTGTGACATTTCATGATATATAAATATGTGTTACTGCTGCCCTATGGAAAGTATAGAGCTATGTCTGTATGTGCACCACATAGGCCTATCACATGACACCAATCAGGTGAGATGAGGCTTTCCGATTTCTTCTGCATTATTTCATTGGATTCAGGGAAAGAAAACAGTCATTGGGTCTAGCTCTGAAACTGCATTGTTGGGGCAGCCTGAGGGGAAAAAAACAAAATTCAGATGGTAGCACCTCTTTGTGTGCAACACAGTTAACCTATGTATTCCAAACTGATGTCTGACAGATTCATGTGATGAGGGCATTATCATGTATGCAGTGCATGTCTATCAGATATGTTGCAAATTGGACAGTTTCTAACATCAATCAGTAGGTAACACTAATTTGATTCCATTTGTACAATGACTGTTGGCATTTGCTGCAATCAGTGTATTTTTCTTCTAACTGATGCATATGGCTTTTTGTTGCGCATGTTCTTTAGTTGGTTTTGGCCTCTCCAAATGTTCAACTCCCTGCGATGGTGTGCAGTCATTGAATAGTGACTGGTGATAGGCTGCAATTATGTTAACTAACAGGTAGTCTGAAGCTGGTGTGTTAATTATATCAGGTACAACACACGACACCAGGTTATAGTCCAACAGGTTTGTTTGAAAGCACAAATGTTCAGAGCCTCACTCCTTCTTCAGGTGCCAGTGAGAAAGTATAGATATCTGAAAAAGGGATGAGGCTCTGAAGGCTTGTGTTTTCAAATAAATGTATTGAACTAAAACCTGGTGTCATGTTATTTTTGACCTTGTCCACCCAGTCCAACACCGGCACCTCCACATCTCAGATAAATTGGCATGATTTGATCACACATTTTCAGGGCTATTGAATTTAGGCGAAAGTGAGGTCTGCAGATGCTGGAGAGAGTGTGTTGCTAGAAAAGCACAGCAGGTCAGGGAACATCTGAGGAGCAGGAAAATCAACATTTCAGGCTGGAGCCCTTCATCAGAAATAAGGCCTAATCAACGTTTTGGGCCTCATTCCTGATGAAGGGCTCTGGCCTGAAACATCAATTCTCCTGCTTCTCAAATGCTGCCTGACCTGCTGTGCTTTTCCAGCACCACTCTCTCGACTATTGAATTTAGGCCCTAAGCGGTGGCACAATAATATGACAATGACTAAGTGGACAGTGTTCCCACATTTGAGTTATAAAGTTGTGGGTTTAAATCCCATTTCTGAAAAAATGTAAGGTAAAATTGTGGGCTAATAAGAACAAAATCACTGCCCCATCAGCCCTCTCAGGAGGTTGTAAAAGATGCTATTATGTTAGAACATTTATTATGCTCCATGTTCATTTCTTGACGATCATTTCCAAGCAAACTATTGATTATTATCACATGCTTTAGCTGTCTGCAAATTGATTTCTGCAATTATGTTCAAAGGCAGCATCAACAGGGAGAAGGAGGCCACTGTCAGTAGGGCCATCACCCAAAGGTTACGATTGTCTCTCGATCCCAGCTCAGAGATGAGCAATGGCAAGTGAGAATTTTGGGGATGGAAATCATGGAGATGAGAGAGTGTGTGTGTGTGCGCAGGAGAGTTGGCAGTAAAAGCAAGGTGGGGTAGCTGTAAGTAGACTCCCTCTTTCCCAATGCCAGTTCCCAAATCAGACACTGGGTGCCCCCCCCCCCCACCCACCCCCAGGAGCACAAAAACAACTGTGCTTCTGTTTGATTGTTGAACTCCTTGCATAGTCATGCCTTCTGACCATTTGTGGATTAATACCAGTAGTGGTGGATGAAGTCTCTTAAGTGTAAATGAATTATGGGGAAGCATGGTCTTATTATAATAGATTAGATTGGATTAATAATGAGAATATGGCTGGGTCCTTCCCACCTGATCCAATGCCCTTGCCCTCTCCCTCTACCTTCCCCCACACAATAACATTTTGTTTTAGGAGAATAAACAAGTTGGTAGATTAGTTGGAAAATGTCTTTTTGCCATTTGTTACTAGTTTGACACTTTTAAAAGAAACTATGTTTGAAACCCAGGACTATGAATTAGTTTTCCAATTCAGTTTAAGTTTGTTTCAGAAGTATTTCTTTGACATTTACTTTCTAGCATTTCTGCAGAAAATTTAACTCATCTTGATCTGAATTTGAAATGCAGTGAAATGACTGCTGTTGAGTTTCAACATTCCCATATCTCACATCTTTTAGTTAACCTATACAGTTCAGTTTTAATTTCACTTCCTCTATCGACCTTCTTAATCCAATTAGAGTTGAAACATTGACTGTCAAGTTTCAGTCTGCGTTATCATATAATTAAAACTTGAGTCATGCTAAAAAAGACAAAATTTGACTACATTTTTGTCTTGCACAAGCAATTTTTCAGCAATATTTAACTTCCGCACAACTAAAATTATAATTATAAATAAAAATGAATTGAAAGTATGCTTGTGTTCGCCGGATGTTGGATTAGTGTTCAAAGCCTGGCCGTTAGAGGTGTTCACCAGACCTGAGTCATTTCTGCCCAGAAGAAGAGGCAAGATTAGAGAAGTAGTAATTCTGCAACTGATCTGCTTTATTTTGTTCCATACTTTTTAGCAGCTGGTTCAAGCACAATGCAACAATAAGTAAAGATGTGGTTAGCTAACTGTTCTCTCAATGTGAGTTTTGAGAAGATTTGTAGCTCGGGTTGACGTTTTAGATATAGGTTTGCTCATTGAGCTGAAAGGTTCATTTTCAGACGTTTCGTTACCTTACTAGGTAACATCTTCAGTGGACCTCATGCGAAGCAATGCTGAAAATTCCTGCTTTCTATTTATATATTTGGGTTTCTTTGGGTTGGTGATGTCATTTCCTGTGGTGGAAATGGCATCATGGTAGCCCATAAACCCACCAACACACTAAAACAGCAGCTAATGAATTTGAAAGACCCTATACAGATAATGAGCAAAACTAACGTCATTTACAAAATACCGTGCAAGGACTTTAACAAACACTACATTGGACAAACAGGCAGAAAACTAGTCACCAGGATACATGAACACCAACTAGCCACAAAATGACATGACCCTCTCTCACTAGTATCTTCACATATGGATGAGGAAGGATACCATTTTGCCTGGGGCAATACATCCATCCTTTGACAAGCCAAACAAAGACATACATGAGAATTCCTAGAAGCATGGCATTGCAACCGGAACTCTATCAAAAATACAATCGAGTTAGACCCCATCTACCACCCCCTGAGAAAAGGAACAGGAAGTTACTTCACCACAGGAAATGACATCACCAACCCAAAGGAATCCAAACATATAAATAGAAAGCAGGAATTTTCAGCATTGCTTCACATGAGGTCCACTGAAGATGTTACCTAGTAAGGTAACGAAACGTCGAGAAATTAACCTTTCAGCTCAGCGAGCAATCTTACATCCATGATCGCTCAATCCTGGGGTAAGGTGTGATGCAAACAGACTTTAATTTTAATAGAGTTTAATAAACCTATCGAGATGTAAACCTACATGAACCATATATTTATTCAATATTTTATTTATTAATATGTAATAAATATTTTTAAATTACATTCATGAAATATGGGCTTTGCTGGCTGGAATAGCATTTTCTGCCCATCTCCAGTTATCCTTGAGGAATGGATTGAAGCATTCAAGAAGCATGTGCCCCCTCCACCTTGTGCCTTTCATCAAAGTTGTTTTAGAAAGAAGGCTTTCTCCCTCTTTCATACCTTCCACTGCACATCTTAAAGTGACAATGAAGTTGGTTTGAGACCCTTAAATGGGTATTAATTTGGACTTCAATTGGCCTACATGTGGGCAGGTTACTGGATGCCTCACCCAACTCCCAAATTATGGGTGTAGTTAGCGGTAGATGGGAAGGAAATAGGCTAGCTTTCAACATATGTTGTGTGCCCCTGATCAAAATCATGTTCACTTGGGAGACACTAAAATCCAACCCTTTATCTATTACTGCAGCAAGACTATGGGTTTCAAAGCACTTCAGGATAAGATCCAGAATAGCACATATGGTTTCTCAGCGCTGTCACTCTGTCTTAGAACTTTTACAGCTGAAGTTAAGGCGGTTCAGTTTTATTCCCATTTCAGAACAATCAGCAAGGGAGAAACTTAGTTCACTCGAGAACTTACAAAAGGAAGAATCTGTAGTGGATGTTCACAGGCAAATACTGAAAGCACTTGTGTTACATTGCTTTGTACGTTATTTTTATATAAGTATTAAAAGAATTGGAAAAACCAGTCCACGACTGTAAAAATAGCACCGATAGGAATACAGTGGGAGTCTGTTCCGTAGTGGCATGGGAATCCCACCAAATGCAATTCTTATGCTTGTGCACTAGAGAAAAATGGGGTTTGGGCCTTTTTTGTGGGATTGAAGGACACAGAAGATCTAGTGAGGATACATTTCAACACATCTCTGCCTTCTTCTAATTTTTCAGTGGCCAATGTCAGTTGTGCAGGCTGTCAGTGGTGAATAGGCAGATAAGATAAAAAGTTGAATACTGGATACAAAAGGGAACCTTACAGAGCAAAGCCTTCTGAAAAGTTGATGACATTGCTACACAGAGCAATGTCACTTTTGCAGAGTTTGACTAAACCGCTCTAATGTGGCAAGCTTTCCTGCGATACCATTTCACCCCAATTTCACCAATTTCTTCCTGGGAATCCTATCTTCAGTGTTTACATTAAATCAAAAATTAAATTAAACAAATTACAGACCAGTGGTTAGCTCAAGAGTAGGGTGGATCTTCTGTGGTAGGTAGAAGTCTTGTTCTCCCAGATATATGTCCTAAAATATAGTGACTATAAATTCCAAACCTGAAAACAGAGACTTCCCAAGCTATTACCAGCTCCACAACACTTCCAAAGGGCACACGGTTGGTGCTGGAGGTTTCCCACTTCTGGTTAATGAAACAACAGATGTAGGTGGAAGTGAATGACTGAAATGGCTTAAGTATTTTACAGTAATGACTAACAGCAGCAATAGTGTTTTGTTCAGGCAGAATGTTGGGCAACAGTTAAAATGTTGTAAATAATTACTCTGTTAGGTTTAGTGGGTTCAGAAAGAAAATCTATCGAGTCAAAACTGTGTTTATGGGCATTCAAGGAAACTGGGAGTCTGTTGGGAGAGGGAGAAAAAGAGGCAGCATGTTAAAGGGGGATGGAGAAATATTTAATTGTTGAACTTGGCATCTTTAGCTCTTGAGTAAATAGATGGGACCCTTTCTGTCAGAGTTTACTGGGTACATGTTATAACATGGTTTGTTTTCAATTCATTTGAGTAATGCCTTGAAGACTAGTAAATTTATAATCTTGAAGTTTACTTCCATTGTGCAGATGAACTCTGGCTTTTGCAGTCAAATGTTATCTTTTAACACTGACTTAATTCTCTGTGCTCATTCCTGGGGGGTGTTCAGTGATATCAAGCCTTGTCTGCCACATGTCGTCCTGGTAAACTGAGATTTTAAATGTATAATTTTGGTCAATGAATTAATGTGGCAAGTTAAAAATGATATGTTCAGGATATGAATGCCATTATGAAAACCATGACCCTTGTACTGTGCCATAAAATAACTTGTTTAAACAGAACAGTAAGAATTACAATATGCACATATAACTGGTTAGAGTGTTGGAAATGCTGCCAGGATTGAAGAGTTGATCAACATGGCTGGGACTTCAATTGATTTTCCTCTCGAATGCATCATTGGGTAACGTAGCAGACTAAAGCACAGCACCTGCTGATTAATATCCCTGCATGATTTGGTTTCAAAAATACTTAGCCTAAAAGCTAAAATGGGAATCTACATTTAGCTGTAACTTGAATATCGGAATGAATTACTATCTAGCACATTCTTTCATATACTCATCAATAATTTCACACCAAACTTGTAGCTGTAACAAGGTTATAAAAACAATATTAGTCAAATGATTCATGTAAAATATTGGCTTTGAAGTGACCAGTACAACTGTCAAACTGATATGTGAATTATGTACAATGTATGGATCTTGAATGCAATGGCCATCATAATGGGCACCTACTAAGTAAGTCATTTTTTGCATTGCTGAAAATGCAGGTTCATGTTAAGTATTCTTCCAACAATGATAATAACATTTCAATCTCTCACCAAAGTGGGTATTCTTGTGTGATTCTTAACAAATGATATTGGCAGGCCAGCTGAGGAAAATATGGCTTGATCACATTCTTATTGATCAGTCACCAAAAGTTTACATTTCTAAAGTAGTCTCCATATACAATGGCATACATTCTGCCTCCTGTAGTACACCTTTATTTGATGCAGCAATGTTCCCTTCTAAAATAAGAAGCTGAGAGGTGGTTAACATGGTATTTAAACATCAGCAGGTGTTAGTTACAGCTCACTAATATACAATATATTTACAGGCATTTCAGTTTCTGGGCTAACATTAAGCTATTTGGTTACAAGAGTAGTGTGTTTCTGTCAGTATGTCATGTTTCAAGTTCCCAAGTTAAGATAGAATCTGAGACCTTTAACATTTCACATCATAGAGTCATAGAGATGTACAGCATGGAAACAGACCCTTCGGTCCAACCTGTCCATGCCGACTAGATATCCCAACCCAATCGAGTCCCACCTGCCAGCCCATATCCCTCCAAACCCTTTCTATTCATATAACCATCCAAATGCCTCTTAAATGTTGCAATCATACCAGCGTCCACCACTTCCTCTGGCAGCTCATTCCATACACCTACCACCCTGTGTAAAAAAGTTGCCCCATAGGTCTCTTTTATACCTTTCTCCTCTCACCGTAAACCTCCGCCCTCTAGTTCTGGACTCCCCGACCCCCCGGAAAAGACTTTGCCTATTTACCCTATCCAAGCCCCTCATAATTTTGTAAACCTCTATAAGGTCACCCCTCAGCCTCCGACGCGCCAGGGAAAACAGCCCCAGCTCTCCCTGTAGCTCAAATCCTCCAACCCTGGCAACATCCTTGGAAATCTTTTCTGAACCCTTTCAAGTTTCACAACATCTTTCCGATAGGAAGAAGAACAGAATTGCATGCAATATTCCAACAGTGGCCTAACATGTTAGGGATATAATATCATGAGCATGTCTCAAAGTTATACTAGCATATTAAAGATGTAATATATCATGCAAAATTTCCAATGTGGATTTTAAAAAGTTGGTGTTAAGCAGAAAAGAAAGACTAACAAGAAAAGGAGCTGAAAAATTTCACCAAATGCATTCTGGATGTGGAGAATCCTCCAGTGTCTTCTGAATGTAAACATCCCCATAATTTCTGATGTAATATGCATCATTGTTCTATAATAGAGAATTGAGATAAGTATCCATGTTATTAAAAAAAACCTTCAAACTACATGCATTCTTTTTAGGGGTCACAAGGAAAGAATAGAGAGCAATCTATTATTGTAACAATTTAAGGAAATGTATTTACAGGTATATGGCACCTTTAATAGATAGATAAAGCTACAGCAGGATTTATATGCAATGAGTACAGTAAATAAATTGTGGATTAATGCATTTAGAAATGATGCACAATCAGAATATTTTCAGGTAGAATATAAGAAGGACTTTTGGATGATTTAATTTCTGAGCAGTGGCAGGTGACAAACAGTGCATTGAAAAGTTCAAATAGGAGATAGCCAAGACATGGAGACAAATTCACTGTCTCCATACTACTGTAGTGACCGAGATGAGAAATGTTGTCAAAGTAAGAAGTGGTAATGATGACAATTATGTACAGCCAAAAACTTGGTTTATAGTTGAATGAGAACAAGATTGAAAGTAGGCTCACTTAGTCCAATACAATTGTTATGTCAGGGATGGAGTCAGTGGTAAGGGTATGGAGTTTGCAGACGGGGCCAAAAATAACGCACCTGATCATTAGTTGTAGAATAGTGTTTTGCCCAAGTTGGGATGCTGATTTGGATTGAGAAAGGTGATGGAGTGCTAGATCTAGGACTCATCAAATCATCAATTGAAGCTGGCCGCATGTTGGTGAAATGTTTCGACAAAATGGAGGAAGAGAAGGGGCTAATGCTTGATTGTAGGGAAGATCTGAGGTGAGAACAGGAGGGTAAGAAGGAAAGTCATAACTAGCATTAATGAGTTGATAAATGAGAGTGTAACAGTCCCTATTAAATGGACAATGGAGGGAAAGGTTTGGAGGAGGATAGTGTAATAGATTCTACCAAAGGATGCAGTGAGGTCAAATAGGATAAAAGATAATGTGCTATAATTATAGTATCTCAGTCACCATTGTCACACAGAGACAGACTTGACTTTATTTAGAGCTGATTCAGTTCTGTAGGAGAAGCAAAGCCTGACTTGTGGAATTCAAAGGATTTTCAATGCAAAATTTGATAAAGAACTGGGAAATGACATCATATTCAAGAACTTTGCAAATAAAGGGGAAGTTAAAGATGGAAGTAGTGGTTTGAAAAGATGGAGGAGTAGGAAAGAAGAAGAAATAATTTTGCAGAGAAGGATGTTGGAATTAGAAGAAATATTTTTTGCCATTTCACCTTGAAAGGTCAGAATTAATAGTCTAAAATAACTGCACAAAGCCCAGTATGTCATCACCAGGTCACCCTTTACTTGTGCACAGTACACAGGCTGTGACCAGCCAGATTGGGGAGATTGATCTGGGGAGATTCTAATCTCCTTGTGATATATTTTTCTTTCCACCTCCCCCCACGCACTACTACCATCAAGCAGTAATGCTCATATTTGTCAGTTTTTTTTCCTTTTTTCTAAGTCTCCTGCTTATATTTATTTTTCTCCCCCCCCCCCACATAGTGCTCTTATTTCTCCTGGTTATTTTTTGTTTGGTTTGTTTTTTCTGGCTGTGGCCAGCCAGCTCAGAGTCAGTCCTCAACTGAGGAGATTCTAATCTCCTAGTTATATATTTTTTCCTTTTCCCACACTACTGCCAAACAGTAATGTTTTTTCTCCGGGTTATATATTTTATTAAACAATATACAGTTTACAAAACAATTAACACCCTCAGCTGTATACAAAAACAGCAATTTTACAAGGGAGAGGAACAACAAACCAGGCCCAAACCTTACCGTTCAATCAGTTTTCAGGGAAATGAGGACAAACCTCAAATCCCATTTTCAATCATTGCAAAACAGTAACAATGACATTTGTACATAATAGTCTAATTACATAAAAAAAACAGCGCATACAATACAGACCCCCAGCAAGCTACCCATCCCTCCCACATTCTGGCCACTCTAAGGCAGCCCGCCCCACACCCGTATCAACTCTCGGTCAGCCCCATGCCCCTTCCAGTTCTTGGTACAGCCTGACACACCTTCCGGCCACCTCTAGGACTGCCTGTCCTGCTTCCCCCCCTCTCTCCGCCCCCCCCCCCAGGATGGCAGCAGTCAGAACAACCTACTCACCTTTTGACTTCCCTGACCACCCTTCGCACCTTCCAGCTATCTCCAGGACATCCAGCCCCGGTACCTACCTGGCGTGACAGCGCTGAGGATGGCCTACCCACCTTCTGGCTCTCAGTCTGCCCCAACGTACCATTGGGCTCTCACTCACCCAGATGCATCATCTGGCCTGTAGACTGCCCTGACACCTTCCAGCCTCCTCTAGCACAGCCCGTCCCCTTCGCTGGGCCAACAGCACATAGGGCAGCCCACAAGCCTTCCGGATATTGGCCTGCCCCTACTCACTTTCTGGCTTTTGGCCGCTCTGACACACCTGCCAACCACCCCTCTTCAGGACAACAGCGCTCAGAACAGTCTACCCACCTTCCAGCTCTCGGGGCAACCGGCATTGGGGTGGCCTACCCAATCTCCAGCTTTTGAGACAGTCTACCAACCTTCAGGTTGACAGGATGGTCTTCCCACCCTCCAGCTCTCAGGGTGACAGCTTTCAGTACAATCTATGAACCTCCCAGCTCACAGTAAGGCCTGCCAGACCCAGGGACACTAAACAGTGCAGGTGATAAACCCAACAAGCAACAAGACAAAATTACCAACAAACCGATTCCTTTCTGGTACAGAGTCCATTACCATAAACAGTTCTCTTCAAAATGTAGAGTCCATTCCCAGAATCAGAGTCCACTCCAGTATACAAAGTGCATTGTCAGAAATGGAGTCCACTCCAAACTGCAGAGTCCACAACTGAGGGCAGAGTCCACTCCTGAACACAGCAAATGCACACCCCACAGCACACAGATCTTCCATTTCCATAGATTCCTGGCCCATCCACAGAGAACTAGACCCACTCACAGGAACACACTACATTGTGAAGGTGCAGTTAACTCACAGGGGTTTGGTCTACTCCCAAAGGCAAGGTCTACTCCCAAACTCCAAGATGCAGCAAGTGCTCACCTCCCAGCATGCACACAGGTGATCAGTCTTTACAGAGGCCTAGTCCAAGGATCAGGTCTACACACAGGAACAGCTCACCTGGAAAGATGTATTTTCTCACAAGGCCTCAGTTCAAACAACACCAAAAAAGTGAAGACACATACAAAAAAAAACGAAGAAAACTAGAGTCCAGAGGCTAAGTGCTGCCACAAAATCAGCATAGTCCCTTTCGCAAAAGTAGTGGAGAGAAAGATTAACACAGAGGCTGCAACTAGCCAGTGAAACAACAATACCCTAATGAGAACTGAATTACACCTAAAACACATTGACTGTGTGGATCAGGCAATTTAGAAATCATTTCTCAATAAAAAAAAAGGAATACCAGTTAAAACTTGGCTGAATAGTTCAGGAATCAGGTTTTTCCCCAAAAAAACACTAGAAACCAACAGCTACAGTAACACACTGGATATGAGCAGCCAGCTTGGAGTCAGTCCTCAACTGAGGAAGATTATAATCTCCTGGTTATATATTTTTTCCTTTTCCCACACTACTGCCTAATAGTAGTGCTTTTCTCCTGGTTATATATATTTTTTCTTTTCTTTTTTTTAAACCCCCACACTACCGCCTAACTGCGGTAGTGCTTATTTTTTTCCCGAGCACCCATGTTGTGTGAGTGAAGTGTGTTCTCCTGGTTATATTGGTCAGCGAG
Source organism: Chiloscyllium plagiosum (assembly GCF_037043375.1). NCBI lineage: Eukaryota > Metazoa > Chordata > Chondrichthyes > Orectolobiformes > Hemiscylliidae > Chiloscyllium > Chiloscyllium plagiosum. The sequence goes on from NW_028270140.1 coordinate 97,356,290, forward strand.
GGCTTTTCTGATTGGCTCAGTTTAACACCCCCAATGAATTACCTTGTAGTCAATGAGGACAACCAAGTCCTAAACAATATAAAGCCATAAAACTGAAGCTGGGGAATCCCTGGACTCAATGGGATAAAACATTCCTGCACACCGCCAAGACCAATGTGAAACAAAGACTTAATAGATATATATGCTTACAACTGAGAACTTGGATAGATACTAATGGGCTACTGGTTACAATGAACTATTATTTTGGTCACCAATGACCAGAGGAATAGCAGAGAACACGAACTGCTTTATAATGGAACACAGTTTTCTAACCTGGAGCTATGTACCCTATAGCATAATGAAATATTGTAATTGTGAGGTTTACTTTAATGTCATATAGCAGATATTTTAATTTTATTTTCAGAAATTAACTGTATTGATAAACTTTATATCTTTGGTGTTTGTTTAAGTAACAGCTAATACACAATTTGATTATTGTTCTTGGTAAACATTAACTAGCACAATCGTGTAACAGGAGAACATTGTTTCTACAGTGCAAATCCTTATGTAGTGACATATTAGCTAGAATCCCCACTTCTGATGAATAAGCAGTTTATAACCTTTAATATAAAACATACGGTGTATAGGTGTCACCTAAAGGAAAGCACTGTATACAGCGTTGTTGATAAAATTACAGTTTATGTTGTTTTATCCTCTTTATAGAACTCCAAAAGGCTATTAATGAAATTGATTCTATTGTAACCGTAAAGCCATTTTCTTGAAATAAAGCACAAAGACAACAAAAGTTACTTAAAACCCAAGACATCATATTAGCCTTTCGCAACCATCAGCGCACCATGACATATCAAGTCACACTAAAATAGCAGGAACCAGGTGCACACCCCCGTATTGAACTTTAAGTGATTTAGCACCCATCAATAATCTTTCTAGGATGGCCAGTTCTTCAAATGCAGCTTAATGTAACTTCAACTGTTAATTTTCCATTCTGGTTGTGTAGATTCAAACTGTACTTCAATAATTGGCATATTTGTATCACATATATATTCTCCATGTGACACATATGCCACATAATATGATTTACATTATTAATGCCTTTATTTAAGTTAATTTCCATTTGGGCATCATTGTACTGCAGGCAACTTTTTGTTAGACCTTCAGGACATCCTGGAGTCACAAATGAGATCAGTATCAATTAGGACAAGTTGTTTGCACATGTGTATCCTGTTTCAACCCCTAATCCATCATCTCCAACAGGTTAAAACTTTTAACTGCCTGTTTTTATTTAATCACCCTGCTCCCATTTTTATCAATTGTGTCTGAAATCACAAGCATAAGCATTCTTCCTTTTGATTGTTCACTTTATGCTGATAAATGTAATGTGTAAATTATTACAGAATTCACATTTGTAATTTATGTGCAGGCTGCTGAAAGGATGATTTACATTGTTAGTTTAATTTCTTATAATGTAACTGTGATGGAGTGTGTTATCTATATTACAGACTTTTGTTTAAAACTTGATTTTCAAGTAATTAATTTGGACGTCTGGTGTGTCCCACCACATGTTGAAAAGCAACAGTGCTCACTAATGACATGTTACGCATACATGGCTCAGTTTCAGTGGAATAAATATATTTTATATGTTCCCGGAGGCAAGTTTTTCAATTCTTAGTTTAAGTATGAAAGAAAAAAGATGTAATTCAGAGTTCAATAAACATCAGATGCTTTCCAAGAAAAAAATTCACACAAAAGTTGTTGTTCGGGCTAACAAACTTTTAGAGTACTGACGTGCAACCAAATCAGCATTTGACAGACAATGAAGGGTTGGGTGCAGCATGAAGCAGTGTGGCTGGCAGGGGCTTTGACTATAATTCATCGTGTGAAGTTTTCAGCTCAAAACATTAAACCAAAAATTCATTGCATCTTTTTTGATATTTATAAACTTAATTGCTGCAATTGCTCACTGTAACTCATAAAAGGTACAATGGCACACTTATAAAAAGTGCAGGAAGAAAGGGGGTATTTGTCACAGTGATCTGGCCAATTCTTATCTCTCAGCCCACATTGCTAAAGACATATTATCTTATGTTTTGTTGCCATTTGTGATACCGCCCTGTGTGGAACTTGACTGCTGTGTTTCCTAATCTCAAATCAATGGCTACACTTCAAAGGTACTTCATGGACTGTGAAGAACTTTGGAAAGCACTGTGGTCATGAAAAGTGCTTGTTACGTACAAATGTCTTCTTTCTTTCTGCTATGGTTTGGTGAAGAAATAGCAGAATAGTGGGAACACCTCTGGGGAAATTCTACACCATGGGGACAGCCTCAATGGCTACTCATAGTAAAAGAGAAGATTTATTGAAATTTTGAGAAGATATTGCAACACTATCAGTTTTTCCTTTGGATTTTCAGCATCTACAATGTACTGCTTTCGCTACCTTGATACTCTTCTGGTTAAAAATATTTTTTCTCTAATGCCCAGTCTGTATCCATTATGAACAAGCAGAAAATATATTTAATTCCTTAACCACTCAAAATCTTCCACAATCTTAAACAATTCAACTAGCTTTTCTTCACAATAAGTATTGTATTGATTAAAAGATCTGTAAGTTGACATACTAATACAACATCAGATTTTCAATAGTATAAACTTGTCTTAATTTGTTTCATGGAAAGTGAAGAAAAAAAAGCAAGTGGTAGAAATCTGAGATAAAAGCTGGAAATTCACATTAGGATAATCAGCATTAAGAGACAATATGGAGATGTGAAAATGTCATTTGATGCAATTTGAGAGAAGGCCACTTTTGGAAAGCTATATTTGATGCTGTTTCATGCACAATGCTGGATAACAGAGAACTGGTTCAGCTCTATGCTCTATCAAATGTAGGTGACATTGATGAGCTGTAAGTTAGGAATGTCAGTTTGATATTCACCCGACCTTGGCTAAGAATCCAGGAAGCAACATCGCACAGCAATACGACATATATATTACGACCAATCGGAATGGATTAGTACCTGATTACTTTGCTAATAATAACATTTCCAGCAAACATCTTTCCTGAAGTGATACATGGTAAAATCTTGATTTTGACAAAAATAGTAAACATTTGTAATGAGTGTTGTCATGTTCTGATAATTTTCTGTTAACCACTTTGCCACATGAATTTTCTGATTGTGTTAGAAAACATCCTGACTTTAAGTAATGAAAACCAATTGAAAATAAGGAACAGCTCAGGCAACAACAATAACTAGGAAAAATAATTAAGTTTCTGTACTGCAGCTATTCATAGAAATGGTAACAGATGTCTTTTGAGACTTCAAGTGGTGTTAACATCTCAACTTGTTTTTCACAGATTGGTTTCAACTAGACCCATGCTTCACACATATAGCTTATATTATACAATGAATAAATTATATACCAACCCGCCTAACTGACATATGCCAAAAAATGAATTGATATCTACGAAGGGTGATTCAACTTTAGTTCAGTAAAACAAATCTGATAGACAAATTAGATGCTTCAAGTTAAACTTAGGAATGTACAAGTTAGAAACAAATGTAAGCCTCCATTCAATAAGATCACAGCTGACTTAATTGTGCCCTTAACCCACCTACCTATCACCTAAATGCTTATTAGTCAAGAAAGAACTATTCTTACTAATTTTAGTAAAGAAGTAGCCGGCATGAGTAAGATGTATTACTAAGTTTACAGATAGCACTAAAAATTGGAATAACTATAGGATGTGATAGGATGGGCAGAGGGAAACAGTTTCCTCTGGTAGGAGAGCAGAGAATATAGAAAAAATGACCTTGAAATTAGAGTGGGTCAATACAGTGATGATGTTTCACACAAAGGAGAATGGAAATCTGGAACTGTCTCTGAAAACAAAGTAGTTGATGCTCGGCCTTTGAAAATCATAACTGACTTTGAACGATTTTTGTTAGCTAAAGGGTGCTAAAGGATGTTGGAGCAAGGAGAGTAAATGAAGTTTATGCAGATTCATCACAATGTAGTTAAATGCCGAACTGGGTCAAGTGGCTGAAAGGCCTATAATTGATCCTATATTTCTTCCTATCCCCTTTTCATCTCTGTTTGCTGCTTTTCAAAAAATGTCACTTTTTGTAAAACATCATGAACATTTAGTGAAAGTTGATTTTGTCAAAGCAATGCTAATTTTATTAACAATTAATTTATGCAACGTTTTGCAACCGCCACAGTGCAATCAGCAAATTTTTCACGCCAAGTCAAACATCGAGTTAATGAGCTTAATAAAATGGATTGCTATTGCAGGCTCACTCGCCCATCTGTGTCATTGTTGTTTCTTGCAGTAAACCAGGCTTGGGTATTGGGGGTGGTCTTAAATTGGAAATGATTTTGCAAAGTGGCTTCTGACAATCTATCTATGGGCCAAAGACTGAGTGATATCCATTCTGACTGCAAATAATCGCACGGGTAATTTTGTCATCTGCAAATGTTTTATGACATTCTAAAGAGCACAAACAGAAAGACTACTGGAAGTAGTTGTCTCAGGATTTTGTCCTAAATACCTTTAGGCCATACTCTAACAAGTATCAATTCTGGCCTGTTGCCCTAGAGGGTACAAGACTCATATCTGGCTTCACCACACAAGTTGTCAAGGGGCACTTGTTTCTTACTCTTCAGAGATTTGCATTTATATCGTGCCTTTCACCACAGTGCATCCTAAAGCCAATTAATATGTTTTAAAATGTAAGACACAAGATTTAAAGGGGGACTTCCTCTATTTGTTGAATCCCGCCCTGCTCTCGTAACACACTGCAGGAAGCTACATTGCCCTTGGAGCTGTTGGCCAATCTGATTTGTCAGCAGCTTCAACAGTCCAGACAATGCCCAAGCTCCACAGTGGACACTGCCCTGACTAAAGAAAAAAGCTAGAAGAGGAGAATGGTTCCCCAAGATGGTAGCTCTCAGGGTTTTTAAGAGTCAGTAAGATTTCCAGAACTCATTGGAGTGTGGGCAGATTCTGTTGGACAGATAGCATGGAAGGATTGGGGTGGCATCTTGGAAAGGGTCGCCCTTGATGAATACAAAGTACCCCTCCCCCAAATCGCCCCCCCACTTTTATCTCAGCCCGCTTGGCACACCAGCCTCATTCCTGAAGAAGGGCTTATACCCGAAATGTCGATTCTCCTGCTCCTCGGATGCTACATGGCCTGCTGCGCTTTTCCAGCACCACACTTTTCAACTCTGGTCTCCAGCATCTGCAGTCCTCACTTTCTCCTATGGAATTGGAAGAGTTGTTTTTGAAAATGTGTCGTAATATCATACTGAGAACTCTCTCTAAAACTGTACTGGCTCTAAAAGTAATTGTTGTTTTGATCAGTAATAACTTCTATTTTCTTTTACCCTTGAACAGGTGTCTTGTTCACTACCATGTTGTTTGGCCCTGCGTTTGGTTTTATGTTGGGTTCCTTGTTTACAACAATTTATGTGGATGCCATCTTCATTGACACAGGTTAGTCTTAAACATTGTGATGCGAAATAATGCATTATGAACTGTGATGTAAAGAATGAATCGTTTGTAGAGTTTTGCTGCTATTTGAATTCATCAAAAAGTAAACATGCATTGGTTAACTGTCAGGACGCATCTCCCATTGGTAAAATCAAACACAGGTTACATGTCAGAGAGAGAGGATCAGCACTCTGAACAGCCAGAATGCTAAAACCAAAACAGACCAGAGAAAAGCTGAGCTGGGAGAACTGGCCACTCGCCTTTCAATGTACAAATGCTGTTAGCTATAATCAAATTGGCCCTGATACCCATACAAACCAGACACCCCAGAACCTCTGCATTTATGACCACTCTCAAGAAAAAAAACCAAAGACAGAATCACTTCATGAAAGGAGCAGCATCGTAACACCTACCCCCTTAAAACAAGTCACCAAAGATGGCTTCATTGTAAACCCCCTAATCTTACACTGTTAGTGCACTACAACACATATAATTACATTGACTATAAACATGCAAACTAAATTCTATTAAAGTCTATCTTACTCCTGCCACCAAAGCCTCTGTTTCTTATCCAAGTCTCGACAATGCGTCGGCAGTCACGTTTTCTCGACCTGCCAATTTTCAAATTGAATGGCTGCAGCAACAAGCTCCACCAAAACAGTCTGGAACTTTGTCCTTAAATTTCTCCTCAAATTTCAATGGGTTATGATCAATGTATATAATTGTCTCAGATACATTACTGGACATAAACATTGAAATGCTGTAATACAAACATCAAGCTCAAAGTCCCCTTCTCAACTGTCAAATATTTCTGCTGATGAATGTTCAATTTTCTGGAGAAATACATGATAGCTCTTTCTGTTTTCTCATCCTCCCGTAAGAGCACAGCATCAACACCCACATCACTCGAATTGATAACCACCTTGAATCAAAGCAACAGTCTTTGTAACTGCACTGACTTTGAGATAGTCCACACACAACCATTGGCTACCATCTGGTTTTAGCAGCATTACCATGGGTGAGTTCCAGTCACTGTAACTCACTTTGATTATGTCACCTTAGAGCATGCATTTAATCTCCTTTTGAACCTGTTCCAACTTTAGAGGGTTATGTCTACAAGGATGTTGCTTAATTGGAACAGTATTTCCTATATCTACATAATGCATAATTAAGTAAGTACTTTCCAGCTTATATCCACATCTCTTCCCATGTGATTGCAATAATTCTTTTAGGTCATTTTGATTTTCCTCTGGAAGATCATAGAGTCGTAGAGATGTACAGTATGGAAACAGACCCTTCGGTCCAACCCGCCCATGCTGACCAGATATCCCAACTCAATCTAGTCCCACCTGCCAGCACCTGGCCCATATCCCTCCAAACCCTTCCTATTCATATACCCATCCAAATGCTTCTTATCCCAATTTTTGACAACTTCCTCATTGTCCAATTTAATCCCTCCCCCCCCTTAATTTGAGACATGTCCAATTTAGAATCCTCTGCACTTGGCTCTTCACTCTGTGTTGTAACCAATAACACAGTCTCCTTTTACTTTCCTTTCCTGTCAAAATACCTTTTGAACATATTCACATGACACACTTTATGAGATTTAGATTAGATTAGATTACTTGCAGTATGGAAACAGGCCCTTCGGCCCAACAAGTCCACACTGACCCGCCGAAGCGCAACCCACCCATACCCCTACATTTACCCCTTCTTACTTAACACTACGGGCAATTTAGCATGGCCAATTCACCTGACCTGCACATCTTTTGTGACTGTAGGAGGAAACCGGAGCACCCGGAGGAAACCCACGCAGACACAGGGAGAATGTGCAAACTCCACACAGTCAGTCGCCTGAGTCGGGAATTGAACCCGGGTCTCTGGCGCTGTGAGGCAGCAGTGCTAACCACTGTGCCACCGTGCCGCCCACGGTGTCTGGAGTCCTTATCAAACAGTTCACCTCTCTCAATCTCCTTTTGACTTGATAAAGTCCACTAAACCTTACTTTTAAAGGTTCACCTATTAGTGGAAGTAATACTAACACTTTATCTCCAAAACCAAAATTGCAAGTTTTTGATTTCTTGTCTGCTTCCTGTTTCAGTGTTTGCTGTGATACTTCTAAATGCTGTCTAGCTCTATGTAATAATTCCTGAAAATTTGACACATAGCCCAAATACGTGGTCTCTGAATTCTGACTAACCAAATTCTCCTTAATCAATTTTAGTGGTCCTCTCACTTCATGCCCAAAAAGCTAATTCAAACAGACTGAATTTGGTTGATTCCTTTGGTGCATTTCTGTTGACAAAAAGTACAAATGGAATTTCGTTATCCCAATCACTGGATAGTCTTGTCGATAGGCCCTCAACATTGTCTTTAATGTCTGATGCCACGTTTCTAGTCCTCCCTGCAATTCTAGATGGTGTGCAATAGATTTGAATTGTTTTATTCCTAAGCTGTCCATAATTTCCTTGAATAACTTTGATGTAGAGTTTGACTCTTGATCTGATTGTATCTCTGTGGGTGGTCCATATCTCGTGAAAAATTTGAGTTACTCCTCTACAACCCTTTTAGCTGTGACACTGTGTAATGGAATGGCCTCTGGAAACCTAGTGGACACATCCATTATTGTTAACAAATACTGATTCCCACTTTTTGTTGTAGGTAGGGGTCCTATGCAATCAATTAAGACTCTTGAAAAAGGCTCCTCAAATGCAGGAATAAGTATTAAAGGTGTGGGTTTTATTACTGCCTGTGGTTTTCCAATTGCCTGAAATGAATGACATATCTGGCAAAGTTCAACTCCATCCTTGTGAAATCCAGGCCAGTAAAACATTTTTTGTATTTTAGCTTGAGTTTTTCTTACCCCTAAATGACCTTCTACTGGTAGTTCATGTGCTACCCACAACACCTCCTTTCTATAACTCACTGGCAATATGACTTGATGAACTTTTGCCCATTTCTCATCTGGCTGAACATATGATGGTCTCCATTTTCTCATTAAGACGTAATTTTTAAAATCGTAGCATTCAGGGATACATTCGGATTCTACCTCTGTGTATGTTTTTTGATACAATTGGTTTAGTTTCTCATCTTTCTGCTGTAACTCAGTTAATCTCTCTGAACTCTGCTTTGTCATCTGTTTGCTCCTGGTTTGTCTCCACGATTTGATCAAACAGGGTTTCTGATAATTCCACTTCAACTTTCTTATCTGTACTCTTTGATCTCTCCTGTTTCGGCTGGTGACTTTGGGACCTCATTACCACACAGCCTGGACAAACCTTAGGGTATGTGTTCTCCAATACCTCAAGTTGCCTGAGATTCCACTGGCTTTTCAATTGAAGTAGACAGCTCTCCTACCTGTGAACCAGCTATATCATTAGCAAGCACAAATTGTATTCCTGGAGTTGAGACTGTCCAGTACTCCTAGCATGACTTCTCCACTCTTCACTGAACACCCTAACCTCACTCTACATAGAGTCATAGAGACGTACAGCATGGAAACAGACCCTTCGGTCCAACCCGTCCATGCCGACCAGATATCCCAACCCAATCTAGTCCCACCTGCCAGCCCATATCCCTCCATACCATTCCTATTCATATACCCATCCAAATGCCTCTTAAATGTTGCAATCGTACCAGTGTCCACCACTTCCTCTGGCAGCTCATTCCATACCCGTACCACCCTCTATGTGAAAAAGTTGCCCCTTAGGTCTCCTTTATATCTTTCCCCTCTCACTCTAAACCTATGCCCTCTAGTTCTGTACCATCGTCTGTGTGAAAAAGTTACCCCTTAGGTCTCTTTTATATCTTTTCCCTCTCACCCTAAACCTATGCTCTCTAGTTCTGGACTCACCCACCCCAGGGAAAAGACTTTGCCTATTTACCCTATCCATGCCCTTAAAATTTTGTAAACCTCTATAAGGCCACCCCTCAGCCTCCGACGCTTCAGGGAAAACAGCCCCAGCCTGTTCAGCCTCTCCCTATAGCTCAAATCCTCCAACCCTGGCAACATCCTTGTAAATCTTTTCTGAACCCTTTCAAGTTTCACAACATCTTTCCGATAGGAAGGAGACCAGAATTGCATGCAATATTCCAACAGTGGCCTAACCAATGTCCTGTACAGCCGCAACATGACCTCCCTATTCCTGTACTCAATACTCTGACCAATAAAGGAAAGCATATCAAATGCCTTCTTCACTTTCCTATCTACCTGCGACTCCACTTTCAAGGAGCTATGAACCTGCACTCCAAGGTCTCTTTGTTCAGCAACACTCCCTAAGACCTTACCATTAAGTGTATAAGTCGTACTAAGATTTGCTTTCCCAAAATGCAACACCTCGCATTTATCTGAATTAAACTGCATCTGCCACTTCTCAGCCCACTGGCTCATCTGGTCCAAATCCTGTTGTAATCTGAGGTAACCCTCTTCACTGTCATAATTGAGCACTTCTTGTCTCACTATGAATTCCCATTATCAGCACTTTTTCTGGCAAAAGTCCCTTAGCGGTACATATCTCCTCATCTTTCAACATTAAAGATTGAGAGGATCCTGTATCTTTTAATATTGTAACCTCTTACCTGTTCCACCTGGCCTATGAGAGTAAACTTTACCTTTGCAGGTATATGGTTTAAGAAGATCTGGCACTTCCTCCGTAACCAACCTCTGACCAGGTTGTACATTCTGGTGCAGCTTCCTAGCCTCCACTGTGTTTATAATTACCACTCCTACAAAATTCACTGGCTTATCCTGTTTTCCTGCACCTGACTTCCCAGTGTTTCTTCTAACCCGCCAACACTGTGATTTCATGTGACCTACTTTATTGCAGTAAAAAAAAACCACCGGAGCTTTTTAACTTCTCTTTCCCTTACAAGGGTTTCCTTTTTACCCTGTGGTAAGTTATCCTTATGATCTTCACCAAGATCTACCTTTCCCTTTCCACATGAGGATTTCTTTTTTCCCCAATTTCTATCCCTCACGGATTTAAACTGATGTTGAAAGCCAAACTTTGATTTATGAACCAATTCATAATCATCAGCCATTTCAGCTGCTAATTGTGTCATTTTAACTCTCTGCTCTTCTACACGAGGTCTCACTACCTCAGGAAGTGAAGTTTCAACTACTTCAAAATAATTGTCTCCGTCAGAGCGTTTGCTCTATTTTTAATGCCCTTTCCACTAATCAAAATTATTTTGCTTGATCCTTTCAAACTCAAAGTAGGTTTGACCAGGGTTCCTCCTTAGATTCCTCAAAAGTTGTCTGTAGGATTCTGGCACAGGCTCACATGCACTTAAGATGGCTTTCTTCACCTGTCCATATTTCCCAGATACCCCCTCTGATAGTGATGCAAATCCCTCACTAGCTGTACCTACAAGTTTTGTTTGGATCAACAAAACCCACTTGGTTATTGGCCACTTCATTTGTTTAGCCAAGTTCTCAAATGAGGTGAAAAAGGCTTCTCCATGCGTCTCATCAAGTTTAAGTAATGCTTGAATATATTAAACAGATCCTCACTAGGCCTTTAGCTACCATAGGTTTGCTCATCATCACTTTCTTCCTGACTAAGCTTATCTTCAGTCTTCATCTCCATCCTTTTAAGCTGACTTTTCTGTCTAAGTGCCAATTGCTGAAATTCCAGCTCTCTCTCTTTCCTCTCTCTCCTTTTCTCCCTCTTCTCTCTTTCTCTCTTTCTGTTTTTCTCTGCTAAAGCAATTTGTTCTCTTTCCCTTTCCTCTGTTTTTAATCAAATGTCAAACAACGTAATTCCTTCTTTTTTTTTTAACTCAAGCAGCTTCATTTTCAATCGAATTTTAGACATCTCCAAAGATTCTGATGTTGTTTCCAGCAGGTTTAAATGCTGAGCTATCACTCTAATCATTTCTCTTTTTCTTATGGATGAAGGTAGCTCCAACTCCAGCTTGACTGCCAATTCCAACCTTATTCACCTTTTGTAAAGTCCCCAGAGTCACTTCTTCCACTCCCAGAAAACTCTTAGTGATTGAAAGACCCAAGCATTGTTTGAACTAACTGAATCCAAAACCTGGAACAAACGTCACTAACATCTACCACTCGCTGCCTTTGAGTCCAGCAACCCTAATCCCAAATTGGAACTATTGAATAAATCCTGCAAAGAGCCCTCAAACTGTTATGGCCAAACCCCCTCAAAACATTTCTAGAAGGTAGCCCAGACCCTAAATTTTCTAGGTGTTTTAAGCAGGTGTAAAGTATATATACCAGCAGTGATGCAGCAGAATATTTATACATGAACAACAGAATATAGAATAGCATAACTTAACTGAAAACCTAATCGACTCTATTGCAGCGTAATGGTGCTGTTCCAAATACTTGCAACATCTCCATTAACACACCCTTAGCAAAAAAGGTTAAATCAAACACAGGTTCTTACAAGAGAGATGTCAGACAGAGAGAGAGAGACAGGATTCAGCATGGAATGGTTTCTTTGACCAGTACTCTAAACAGCCAGACTGCTAAAACCAAAACAAACCAGAGAAAAGCTGAGCTGGGAGAACTGACCACTCCCCTTTCATTGCACAAGTTTTTTTTTAAAGAACTTGAAAGCCTTTTGCCTGAAGCAGTATTGACCCTGAAACACATACAAACCAGATACCCTGGAACCTCTGCATTTATGATCCCTCTCGAAAGAAAAATCAAGGACAGAATAACCTTGCCAAAGGAGCAGTATCATCACACAATATTGCACTCACTGAAGTATGAGTCTGAATTATGGCCTCATGACTCTCGAGTGACGCTTGACTTTTGACAGACCCAACTTAGGGGTGAAAGGGTTTCTATTAAGCCAAGGCAGAACAGAAAATATATCAAGAAAAAAAAAGATAAATAAAAAAAAATATCATTGGACCATACAGAACTTGAATCATGCTGAAAAAACACACTTAATCAAAGTTTATAATTTTTCAGTCAGACATTCGCAAATATACCAGTGGAAAGAGGAGTAACGTATTTGGATTATATGAGAAGAGTATGTTTATTAATTGGCAGGTGAATTTTGATTAGCAACGATATTGATATGGAGAATACACCAGTTTGATGATGACTGACAGTTAACTGTTAGGCTTTGGTTACATTTAAACCAGGCAAGTTGACTCAGATTGGTTATGTCATAGCCCTTAGAAACAATAGCTATCTATATTTTGTGACCCTAAGAAGTGAGGAAGAGAAGGGCTCAAAATATTCACTTGTGGATGTAGGAAGTTACATATACTAAAACATAGGAACCTATTCCTTGCAGGCAGAAAGAACATGTACACACATTACAGCTTTTTCAAACATAATAGCTGAGAGCCTGTATATTCCTCAAGGTAATGCCTTGACAAATCAGTGTCAACCTGCCTGGTTTACATTTAAGTAGAACTTGTGAGTTAATTGTCTAATGGGTGCATTCTCTATTATGATGTCGAAACCAGTCAAAGTCCACTTGCCAACTAACAAGCACTTTCTTCTCATAAAGTATAAAAATGTTGTTCCCCTTTTCACTGGTACTCTTGTCAATCATCTGATGAATGCAAATGCAAAACTTTGGAAAATGTATCTGGTTCCAGCAATACTCAAATAAGAAGTAAATGGTGGCTAGATATCATTACATTTCTGTCAACTTGTTAGTGCATTAAATAATTTTTTGATTGCTTATTTAAATTTCAAAGGATTACTGAACCTTAGTGAACTTTCCACACCAACTTATAATTATATTATGTTAAATCATGTGAAAAATTTCTTTTGTGCCTTTTTAGCTCTAAAATGGCGAGGTGATATTTACATGAATCACATTTACACCAGAGTGATTTATAACAGAATAACTGGAAGTTTGTTCTGGCAGGGCCAACATAAATTTCCAAAACAATCCCTTTTATGTCTGCCAAGGATCTAAATGATTCTCCATGCTTTAGCAAAATAACAACCTGTAAAGTACATTGGCAAGTAATTGTAGTGACCCTGGAGGAGTTCTGTGCTTTCACGTACTTGAATCTGGGACTTGGTAATTATCGTATATTAAGGCTGATTAATACAATAGTTCTAACATAATTGGAACAGCTGGAGAAATGTTTGGTTTCCATCCATTCACATTACATTCTTTAAAGGAGCCGCCTATTTCACTAGTAATACCTACTGCTTGCTAATGTGCTGGCCTAAGCATTCGTACTAAATATTATTCTTCTTTCGTCTTACAGCAAAATTGGACATTACGCCAGATGATCCTCGGTGGATTGGCGCTTGGTGGGCTGGCTTCCTCCTTTGTGCTGGACTGCTGTTCTTCTCATCTTTGTTTATGTTTGGCTTTCCTCAAGCCATGCCAAAGAAACATCACACATTGAGCAAGAGCTCCCAGCAGCCTATGCTCCCTGGTAAAGTGCACAAAGACCAGTCAAAGCTAACTACGGAGGAAAATAAGAAAGAATGTAAACCAACCAGTGAAGCCACATGCACAGCATATCTGAGAGGTGAACACCTTATAAATGCATTTTTCTTTCTGATGAAGGAGTTGTGTTTTGTAGAAGCGTGGGCTAAACAATTGTGGTAACAGGTTTCAGTTTTTAAATATTTTACATAATATTAGTAGGTGTTCTGTTCGCTGAGCTGGGAATTTGTGTTGCAGACGTTTCGTACCCTGTCTAGGTGACATCCTCAGTGCTTGGAAGCCTCCTGTGAAGCACTTCTGTGATGTTTCCTCCGGCATTTATAGTGGTTTGTCTCTGCCGCTTCCGGTTGTCAGTTCCAGCTGTTCGCTGCAGTGGTCAGTATATTGGGTCCAGGTCGATGTGTTTGTTGATCGAATCTGTGGATGAGTGCCATGCCTCTAGGAATTTCCTGGCTGATCTCTGTTTGGCTTGTCCTATAATAGTAGTGTTGTCCCAGTTGAATTCATGTTGCTTGTCATCTGCGTGTGTGGCTACTCAGGATAGCTGGTCGTGTCATTTCGTGGCTAGTTGGTGTTCATGGATACGGATCGTTAGCTGTCTTCCTGTTTGTCCTATGTAGTGTTTTCTGCAGTCCTTGCATGGACACAGAAGCGCTTCACAGGAGGCTCCCAAGCACTGAGGATGTCACCTAGACAGGGGACGAAACGTCTGCAACACAAATTCCCAGCTCGGCGAACAGAACCACAACAACGAGCACCTGAGCTACAAATCTTCTCACAAACTTTGAAAATAATATTATTAGGTCCGTCAATTCATCACAGTTATTTTCCAAATAATATGTTTGGAGATATTTTGTTTTTACTTTAATTCATTTTAATTGCAGTAGCTGCTCTGAAGGAAACCTGATAATTAGAGAACTCAGCATGAAAGAAAGCCCATGAGGAATGCCTCAGTTCTTCTTTGCCTTGGTGAAGTGTGATTTCTTGGTTTTCCATTTCTAGTTCTGGGAGAACTTTTGTGGTGAGAACAGGTGAAGCTCCTCGAATTGATATCAGTCTCATTGACAGTTGTCATGAGTGTTAAGGGGTTGGTGGAATAGGTAGGGCAAGGTAGACTCATGAGGAGAGGGAATTGGGATACTTCAGTCTGTCCATTACAGGGAGTGAGCAGTGGTCGCACCTGGAAATGGGAGCAGGTAGAGGGGCCTTTCTGGAACTATTGATGTCCATGTGAATGACATAGGTGCAGCAGCCCTCCAGCAGGAATGCCTGTAGTACAATAGGAGGGGAGAGAAGGGCAGCTTTGCAGAACAGCAAAGCAGTGGAAGAAACCAAGGAGGCAAGTCATGCTGCCTGAGCACTGAAGATTGAAAATCCATCCTGTCAGAGCTGCTCTGTAGTTGATTAGCAATTATGGCCCTGATGACTTCTCAATGTCGTGTCACAGCTTGTAAAGGGTGGAAAATGCAGTGAGACATTGTACTGCTGTGCTAAAACTCTGGAATGCTGTCCTTTTATGGGCTGTCAGATAGGAAGCTTTCCTTTCATCTACAGTTGCATCATCTCTTCACTGCAGCAGGAAATTGGGTGTTTTGGTTTTGTACTTCCCAATTGACAAAATAGAGAACTATTCTGAATCTTTAGGTTCCAAAAGGTTCCTTTTTAGTAACAATTAGCAGTCCAACAAATAGCTGTGTTTTTATGAGATGCTCTGCCCCGATTCTGCACCCAGATTGGACACTGAGACCTTTCCCTCATGTCAATTTAGAAACCATCTCTCAAGATTTACTTGTGGATACATGACAATAAAAACAATGAGCAAGTGGCAGACATGCAGCCAAAGTTCTTTTGGTAGTGCTGCTGAAGTCATGCAGAAGTTCTGCACTGACCGACATGCAAATGCATTGACTTCTGATTGTGGAACTGACTGCAATATATGGATCTCGAAGGTCTGTGTGACTCCAGGATTATTTACAGGGAACATAGTATACGGCCCCTCGATTCAATAAGATTATGATTGATATGATTGTAATCTCATATCCATGTTCTCACTTACCCCCAATGATGTTTTGTCCCCTTGCTTAGTAAGAATCTCTCCATTTCTGGCTTTAAAAATATTCAAAGTCTTGCTTCCACTGTCTTTTCAGAAAGAGAGTTCACTGACCTCTGAGAAATTGTTTTGCCACCTTTCTGTTTTAAATGTTCAACTATTTATTTCTAACTATTGGCTTCTAATTTCCTTATAAAAGGAAGCATATTTCCACAAGTACACTGCTGAGACACACACAGAATCTTTTATGTTTCAATCAAGTCACCTCTTTCTTTTCTAAACTCCAATGGACACAGGCTTGGTTTGCTCAGCCTAGCCTCAAAAGACAACCTGACCATTCCAAGTATTAGGCTAGTAAACCTTCCCTGGACTGCTTCCAACACATTTGCATCCTTCCTTAAATAATGTGATGGATATTGTACCACATGTGGTCTCACTAGTGCTCTGTAAAAGTGAAGAATAACTCCCTATTTTTGTAATCAATACCCTCATAATAAATTATAACGTTCAATTAGCTTTCCTTATACTTGCTGAACCTGTATACTAGTCTTTTGAAATTCATACACTAGGACATCTAGATCTCTCGGCATTTCAGAGGGCTGCAATTGCTCACCATTTTTATAATATACATTTTGTTCTTCCTCCCAAATGGGGAATCTTACATTTTCCCATTTGCCTACTCATTTGTCATATCTATATTCCTTTGTAATCTCATCTCCTCTTCACAACTTACTTTCCTACATATGTTTGGTTAATCAACACATTTGGTGACCATCCTCTCTGTTCCTTCACATCTTTGATATAAATTGTAAATAGTTGAGGTCCTGGCACTGAGCACTGCGGCACACCTCCCGTTACATCTCACTAACCTGAAAAAGACGCATTTATGCGTCTCTCTACTTCTGTTAATCAGCCAAGCCTCTATTCCTGCCAATTTGTTGTCCCTTACACCATGAGCTTTTATTTTCTCAATAGCCTCTGATGATGCATCTTATAAAATGCCTTTTGGAAAGTATTTGTTGAATTTGGTAAGTGTCTGAAGCACAGCCTTCTATCCACATTGCAGTCAAAGAGAATAATTGCTCTATGTTGATTTTATCAGCTCAGTACTGCTTGGTGCGGAATTTTGTTAGTATTTGTTTATTAAGTTGTATGACAAATGATAAGATGCTGCTAGGAATTACTGTTTCATGAAAATAACCCTGGCTGGGGGTTAGCAAGGGGACTGGGCGTTGGGGCTTGCAGGGATCTGAAGTTGTGCCTAAGAACATCACAGCTAGCATAAGCAGCCTGGCTAAAAGAATATTCAGAAGAAAAGTCATAAGTTGAAATTACTGTGAAAAGCAGTTCTATATCAATGTGGAACTAACTTTTTGGAGTTCTTGTTACTGTTGACAAAGAAGAGCAGTGTTATTTACTCCATTTTAGACTTACAGAGCTACCTTGAATGTATTGACATGAGTGCACATCAAATCACTTGGGTGATATATAGTCAGTGGTTTATCCTTGCTCTGAGATGATTTTCTGGTTAGCAATTTAGCCAACAGAATTGACCCCTTTAAGAAATTGCCGTTCATAGGAAACCGATACAGGAAAAATATCACCGTTTGAAAATATTCTTTCAGATCTCTGCTACAGAGTTTTAAAGACATCTTTTTCCAGTTACTCAGAAAATCTTACAATAAACTGCTTTGTTGATTTTACATGTTCTAAAAACTTAGTGTGTGTCATGCACCAATCTTTAAGTTGAGGTTTCATGTGAAGATCAGTTTTATAAATACTGTGTGGTACGACCAGGCCATTTTTGGAAGTATTCCAAGCGTACACCCAAAGTGTAAACAATACCATACCTGTTTGCAGACATAAAAGGTGTGATCCTCACCAGGATGGGGTGGATAACTGGAACTTTATTACCATTGGCTGGAAGCTATCTGATGTCTGACAGCTATTAAAGAGTGAAACCAGGAAGCATCTTTGCACAAAAAGGTCATGAACTCCTTTACTCTCTGCCCCCAAAGGTTGGTGGCTCAATTGCAATGTTCAAATCTGAGAATTTTGTTAGAGTATGAAGGTATTCTAAAGTAATAACAACTTCTTGAAAATGAGGTACCGATACTACCATGATTGGTGCTTGACCTAGTGAGCTTTCTCACCAGTGGTGCAACAAACTCAAGGGGTTTCGTGGCCCACTCTTATTCCTGTGAGGCAAGCAACTAATTCAGCAAGTCTGAGAACCTCAGTTCTGAAGAAGGGTCACTGGACTGAAATGTTAACTCTGCTACAGATGCTATCAGACTAGCTAAGTTTTTCCATCAATTTCTGCTTTGTTTTTGATTTCCAGCATTCATAGTTATTTGTTTATTTTGGTTAGGCAAGAGACTAAACAGAACTAATAAAGATTTTTTTTAAAGTCTTCTCCTTTATTTCCCTCCTTGTGAATGCAGTGACTCCTAGTCAACCATTTCCAGAAGGATTGTTAGTCTTCTGTATGACTCCTATTCGGCCATTCACAAAATGTAAACCTGGAGACAGTGAATATTAACAGCCTCTTTGTCAGTTACAGGGGTCAAAAATATTCAAAATACACAAAAATAGCCAAATCTTTTCCTGTTCTAATTTCAGAAAGAAATGTGAAGAACTAAATGCATCATTAACATAGATCTAACGTTACTGTCAATGCCAAATTTACATATTGAAAGTGCAGTACAAAATCAACACAATGTGCAGTACAAATGTCCCCAGCAAGAAATCTTGTTTTCTTTTTAGCCTTTTTTTACTCTACACAAGGTTTAGCTCAATGTTATAAGATCTTTATTTCCAAATTTCCCACTACCAGATTTACCAAAAGTGCTCAATGGAGGAATATTTGCATAAACAGTGTTTTGTTGTCTAACTAAATGATGCATGCCTTTTGGCATCATCAACTGACCTTGCTACTTTTTAATCCATCTTTCTCACCAGTGGTGCAACAACCTGGTTGCACTACTGCATAGCATTTTGGATCACCTTCCTTTAGGAAGTATAGGACAGGATTTAGAGCTCCATGCAGCTTATTTTGGGGGGGCAGGTGACATCAGGGTGATTAAATCCCTTCCTTCAGTGGGAAATGCTCAATGGGGCCAGCACCAATTTGATGCCTTACTGCTGCCCAGCGAGCTTCTTGTCCAAGCAGGAACCTCACCACCCTCAAGTCCCATCCCAATAGAAGCTGCCGGCCAGTCAGATTGGCAATGTTGGGGAGCTGCAGCACTTAACTGGAAGCCTTGGCTGTGCAGCCTTGAAAAGCTGCACCAGAATGCAGGAAGTGTGGAGAGAGCAGTTAGGGGGTGCATGTTGGACTGGGAAGGGGCGGTCAGATGCAAAGTCAGGGCTGTGATTTTCAGCGGCCAGCACCTTTCCCGCATCCATGCTTCCAATTCTTCCCAGGTAACCCCCCCAACAATAAAAAAGTAAGCTTTCCGGTTTTCCTCATGGGAAAGGTAAGGAATTAGATGGTGGTACGTTGAAGCCCTTAAGTGGCCATTTATTGACCACTTAAAGGTCATTGTTAGCAGTGAGTCATGAAGGTTGCCTATGGACCTTCTTACCCAATACTGAATTGCTGAGATGGTGAGAAATGAGTGAGTACCTCCCTCGGTCTGACCCTCCCAATTATTTGCCACTTTCCTCCCAGCTCAATGGAGAGGAAAATTGTGCCCAAAATATTCTGCGCTTTGGCCATTTTCAATATCCTCTCAATCAAGTCTTTAAGTGGCCTACTGAAGTTACATTTGCATTAGAAGTCAATAATAGTTTGGTTAACCTCCAGTCCCTTAGAAATGAACCATGTCTTGCTTCTATGTGTCAAACAAACTAACCAGAAACTAAAACAAAATCTCCATTTAGGTTTGGTGGTGAGCAGGCCTTGAACTCTTAACCTTTTAAGTGCATATTG
Source organism: Chiloscyllium plagiosum (assembly GCF_037043375.1). Taxonomy (NCBI): domain Eukaryota; kingdom Metazoa; phylum Chordata; class Chondrichthyes; order Orectolobiformes; family Hemiscylliidae; genus Chiloscyllium; species Chiloscyllium plagiosum. The sequence continues at coordinate 97,376,157 of NW_028270140.1, forward strand.
CTTCTGCTTTCAAACCACTTTAGAAAAATTGTTCAGTACAAAAAAAGTTGTTTTTCTAGAATTAGGTCAGTGCAGAAACATTCCTTTTACAAATCTGATCCAACCACTAAACACTTACTTAGACTTTTCATTTTCTAACAACAACATTGATAGTCAAGTGTTAAAAAAGAAACCCTTTTCTGTTCCCTGTCAAACTCTTGCACTGGCATTTTTTTGATATGGGCCAGACACCATAATGCAGGGTGTGCATCTAGTATCGGTGTAAATGTATTTGTCTAAACATAAAGTGCACTTGCTTTGCTTTTTGTTTAAATATAGAGAGATCTGATAACATTAAGCTGCTTGTTGCATAAAAATATAGGCAAATATGTATTCAAGAAATGGAGGATTGGTACAAACCTGATTGAATTGTTTGGATTTCCCTAAAAGGAATGTTGTTGATGGAGTGTTGAGTGGCAAGATGTCTTGTGAGGTTTCTCTTGTAGGCGGATAAGTCCTCAACATTCAGAGTGCATGTCTGATTGCCATAAAGTCAGAAAATTGCTCAATGTTGAGACGGGTGGTTCAAGGGACACTTGGACTTTGCAAGCAAGCTCTTTCAGAGTCCAACATTTTCTAGTGAAATTATTCTGCTGTCAGGATCATTTGCTTGACCAGGAACACATTGGTACTAATGGGTGAGAACTGGGGGGGGTTGGTTTGGATGCTGATCCATTGTTTGTCCTTTGTCATTCTGGGAACATCAGAAGAAAACAGCAGCTCCAGTCAAACCAGAAACAACCTGTTAACCAATTCTGTTGGATCTTCATGCGACACTCCTACCATAATGCTGGAGTCATCACTATTTCTCCTCCCATACTCTGTAACAGAGAACTGTACATCTAAGTGACATAGGTCATCACAAACACAGTTCATTGACATTCAATTTAATACAATGATGTCCATCATAAATCAAACCCTCTGCTCAACATTTCTATCTTGGCTTCCTGTCCACACAATCATCACTCTACCACACATTGCCAACTGACAAAAAAAAACACATGTTAAATAATGGCAACTAAAAGGAAAGCAACTCTAGGTTTATTCTGAAATGGAAGGAAAATACCGTGGATGATGTAAATCTTACGTAAAAATAAAATGCTACAAGAGGTTAGAAAGTTTGGCAGCATCAGTAGAAGTAAAAAGAGAGTTAATGTTTCAAATCCAAATGACTTCTTTGGATTGTCCTTCTGCAGAAGAGTCATATTGGACTCAGAATGTTAACTACCTTTTTCTCATTTCATGCATACTGTTGAAACTGCTGAGTTTATCCTGCACTTCCCAGTTTTGTTTTGCGACTTATTGTACCTTTATTAATTATTGTAATTAGATGTAATATTTTTCATAAGAGCATGAAATAGAACGGCCTGCACTGTCATCAGTAAACTGACTATCTTAACCCCTGTAAGTGACATATTTGGTATTTTACTCACTTCAGCTGCTAGTGTTCCTCAGACAGTGGTGAAAATATGATCAGAAGTAAAGTAAAAACTGCAATTTTAAGAAAAGCAACAACCACTTTAATTTATATTCTTGCTTTCACATGGTGGATTATCCAATAATACAAAGGGGCATTATCAATCCAAAATTATCTTGAGCTAACAAGAAAAAGGATTCATATTTTTATTGTGGCTTTAACATAAAGCAACGTCCCAAAGTGTCACATGGAACATACAAAAACCATAAATGACACTAGGCAACTATGGAGATGCTAGGTCTAATGACTAAAAACTTAGTCACATAGTGAGGTTTTAAGAAGGATTCTAAAGGAAGGAAGTGAGGTAGACTGGTCTAGGAAGATCTAGGAAGTCTAGAATTTTGGGCCAGGAAACTGATCACCAATGGGAATGTTGTTAGGAATGCACAGGAAGCCAGAGTTAGAGGAAGACGGATCACTTGAATGGTTCTGAGGTTGGAGGAGATTACAGGGATAGAGATGATCGAGGCCACGGTGGAATTTGAAAACAAGGATGGGACTTTTTAAATCAAGCCACTGGTCAACAAGCACTGTGGTAATGACACTCCTACCATAATGCTGGAGTCATCACTATTTCTCCTCCCATACTCTGTAACAGAGAACTGTTCATCTAAGTGACACCAGTAAAACACCAGTAAGGTAAAACACCAGTAACAGAGTTTTGGATGACCCCAAGAGTTAGAGGGTAGAATGTGGGAGGCCAACCAGGATTGCCTTGAATTAGCCAAGTCTAAAGTTAGCAAAGGCATGGATGGGAGTTGCAGCAGCTGATGTGCAGAGATGGGCTGACATTCATCAATGTCAGACAGGTGGGAAAACACAGACATAGAGATGGTATGGGTATGAGACTGAAACCTCAGCTCAGGACAAGATGTAACAACAACATTGCAATTAAACTGGCTTAATCTCTGACTATTGTTAGAAACCAGCATATGGTCTAGCAACCAGAACAATGGCTTCAATCTTCCTAATGTTTAATTGGAAAAAAATGCTCCTTATCCAGTCTGGAATGTCAGATAAGCTAACTGATACTTCAGCAAAAGTGGAGGAGTCAAGAGAAGTGGTGGTGAGGTAGAGCTGGATGTCATCAGTGTATATGTGCCTTCGATATGTAATCAGATATAGATGAAAAATAGAAGTGAGCCAAGGTTGCTCAAATTGGGAATACAAAGGTGAATTCAACCTTGGCCAGTGAAGGAGGTTTCAAAGAACATTTGAAAGGGAGAAGAGCAAGTTAGAGGCAGAACAGTTTTGGAAGGCAGACCAAGAGTTTTGAAGCTCATTGGCAGAAAGTATAGTTTCCAAGAGTGAGACAAAGGAAGTGAAGTTGGACAAGAGGGCAGCACTGTGGCTCAGTGGTTAGCACTACTGCTTCACAGCACTAGGGAACTGGGTTTGATTCCACCCTTGGGCAATTGTCTTATTGGAGATTGCATGTTTTTCCTGTGTCAGTGTGAGTTTCCACTGGGTGCTCTAGTTTCCTCCCGTAGTCCAAAGGTATGCAGCTTAGGTGGATTGACTATGCTAAATTGCCCATAGTGTTCAAAGATATGTAGGTTAGATGCATCAGCAATGGGAAAGGCTGGGTTACAGGGATGGGTGGGTCTGGATGGGATGATCTTCGGAGGTACGGTGTGGACTCATTGGGCCAAATAGCCTGTTTCCTCACTTTGTGGATTCTTTTAAAAAAAAGATCAGTGCCTGAGAAAGGCTGTGGGACCTTGGGAGGTTACAGCACTACAAAGTGTGGGACCATGAGGATGAGAACTTTAAAATGGAGCTTGGAGCATTGGTGGTCAAGTGTCAGTCACCAAACATGGTGCGAGTTTGGAACTGGAGAGCAGATCTTTGGAAGAGCAGAATTTTAGTGAAATATGTTCATAATATCAAGCCATTCAGATGTTAGAGAATACAAAATTGAATGAAAATTAGGAAGTCTTCCAAGTAGCCAGACTTGTGCTATCAGAAGTCTGGTTTATAATTATAATTGGCTGGTGGTAAAATTAAATATTTTTCATGCTGTGACATAACTCACATGTTTGAGAATTATGAATAAAAAGAGAGCCAAGGAGGAGAACAGAAAATGACAGTAATATCACTCAGCATTTCTCTTGTATACCTTAAGGGGAAGTATTTTCTACGAATATAATTAGCCCTGTTTGCATCTTAACAATTTCACTTTGAGGTCTGCTATTTGTAAAAGAGAATGGATCCAAAGCAGGAAATGCTCCCAGGGTATTATTACTGGAATGGTGGACTTTGGTCAGGGTCATCTCCGGGGTCTACCTGAACTCCTTGAACAAGGCACCAGCTCTGCTACCATGTCAGTCACGCTGGAATATTAACATGGCAGCTGGTGCTCTGTCTGCTTAATTTAATCTTAGGTTAGATTCCCTAAGAAACAGGCCCTTCAGCCAAACAAATCTACGCCAACCCTCCGACGAGTAACCTACTACCCAGATTCATTTCCCTGCATTTTATCCCTGACTAATGCATCTAACACTATTGGCAATTTAACATGGCCAATTCACCTAACCTGCACATCTTTTGGATGTGCGAGGAAACCAGAGCACCTGGAGGAAACCCACAGACACAGGGAAAATGTGCAAACTCCACATGGACAGTTCCCCAAGGGAGGAATCAAACCCAGGTCCCTGGTGCCCTGAGGCTGCAATGCTAACCACTGTGTCACTGTGCCACCTTTATTGCTTAAAAAATAAGCACCAGTCACAATGAAATACAATGTAATGAAAGCATCTCAGTTTGTGAATGAGATGAATTTTCTTGCCACTGTGACTTTACTATTCTAAATTTGTTACCTGTGTTAGCCAGGAGGTGAGGCTGACTTTCTTTTGTTGTAAATGAAAGTTGACCTGTGAACAAACTAAGCAGCAGGTACCACCTAATATAAAAAGCAAGAAAACATAGAAAATGAAGGGCCACGATAAACATCAATGATGCCTGAATACTGGTGGTTGTTGTTTATTCTAGATTTGATGGCATGGTTATATTACAGCAGTGATTCTTTTGTAATCTTTACTGCAATATCCATGGCAGCACTATAAAGTGAATGGGATTTCACTATTTTCCAAAGGTACCTAGTATGCACAAGAATAGACTAATTTTTCTAGGCCTCACTGGCAGTTTGTCATGCAGGAGATTTGACACATAATACATTTAAATAACTGGTGCTGACAATGTTGGCTCAAGGTGTTTTCAGCCCATGGAGGATCAACAATAGTTTTATCCAAAACTAATCAATATAGTTCTTTGAAACTATAATTGCACCATTTTCAACATTATTGCAATTGAAGCAGTTCATGTTCAAATCCAGCAAGACCTGGATAATTTGCAGGTTTTGGCAAATAGCTGGCAAATAACATTCATGCTACATGAGTGCCTTACAATGGCCATTTTAAAAAAAAGAGAATCTGACCCTTGTCCTTTATACTCAGGGGCATTACTATCACTGAATACCCTACTATTAATCAGACACTGACTATCTAATTAAGTGTGCTTGCTGGATTAGGTCAAAGACTGAATTCTGCAGCAATTAATCACCCCCCTGGTTTCTCAAAGCTTAGCCACCAGCTCTAACACAAGTTAGGAGTGTGACCGAATACTCTCCCCTTGCCTGGGTGAGTGGTACACCAGCAACCCTCAAGAATTTTAACACCATCCAGGATGAAGCACCCCACTGAGCACCCACAACATGTATTCCCTTCACAACCAAAACACAGGTGAAGCAGTGTCAACTGATCAAAGTTCCCTGAACAGCACCTTCTAAACTCGCAACCTAGAAGGACCAGGGCAGCAGATGCATGGGAGCACCACCCCCTGCAACTTCCCCTCCAAGCCTCTCGTCATTCTGACTTGAAAATATATTACCATTTGTTCACAGTAACTTGGTCAAAATCTTGGAGCTCCGCAACAGCACTGTGGGTATACTCACACCCCAAGGACTGCTGCTTTTCAAGAAGGTAACTACCCCCTCCCCACCTTCTTAAGGGCAATTAGGGATGGACAATAAATGCTAGCCAAGCCAACAATGCTCACATCACATAAACAAATTAAAAAGTCAGAATATTGATAATACCACAAGTTGAGCAGGCTGATTCTCTCCACAGAAATCTCTGACCTAAATACTATCCAATAAGACAAATATCCAGGAATAGATTCTTTGGAAATCAACTCCACAGTTTGGAATGATTTTAATTATAAGTGATAAGTACTAATTTACAAGTAACATTCTGGAGTAATGTTCTAGATTGCACCTTCCATTATTTTGTTCTTGTCATAGATCATTGGGATAAATGATTCACCAACATGATGTCAGGTTGACCCACAACACTTAAGGTTAGGTATAAGTTAAGGCTTCGTAATTTAATTTTCTTCTACATAATACCATACCTTGGAGCTTTCCCTTTTAACAGGTTACAGTTGTGTAATATTTCCAAATGGAAGTTTTAAAAGCAATAATTTAGCCTGAGCCAATCTTTAATGACAGTATTCAGGTTAACCATAGTCTATCCACAATAAAGCTTGTAAAATAATTTCTAAACAGCAGAGAGAAATTGTAACCACATAGAACCAGAAATTGCCAGACTTGTTATCATTTAATGGTTTGTCTTGATGTTGTAATTTCAAGAATGTTGCTGTTCCACAAGTATCAATTAAATTAAATGAATATTTAACTTTCAATAGTAAATGAGCAATGTGCTAAGGAAGGTCCTGAAAGTGGATGGATTGCCCAGTTGATGTTTTGTAAGACTGTTGGAGGTAGGAGCAGAAGTAGGCCATTCAGCCCATTGAGTCTGCTCCACCATTCAATGGATGATTCGATAATCCTCATCTCCGCTTTCTTGTCTTCTCCTATTAACCTTTGACTCACTTACTGATTAAAAATATACCAGTGGCAGCCTTGAATATACTTAACAACCCAGTCTCTGTGGTAAAGAATTTCACAGGTTCACTACCTTATAGTAGAAGCAAGTCCTCCTCATCTCTGTCTTAAATGTGAAACTTATTCTGAGATTATGCCCTCTGATCCTTTTGCATCTATTTTGCCAAATCGCTTAAGAATCTTGCATATTTCAATATGATCACCTGTCATTCCTCTGTGTTCCAACTGGTACAGGTCCAACCTGCTCAGCTTTTCCTTGTAAGATAGTCTTTCCATAGTTGATGTAAACCTTGTAAATCTACTCTAGACTGCCTCCAATGCTAATATCTTTCATTAGATGAGAAGCCCAAAACTGTTTGCAGTGTTCCAACTCTGCTCTGCCTGTTGACGGCAACTCCCAAATTCCTCTGTGTTGTAGCATTCTGCAGTTTTTATTCATTTAAACAAAAACATTCAGCTGCTGTTTTTCAGCTTCTTCCTGCCAAGTACATAATTTTACATTTCCCCCCATTATATTCCATCTGCCATGACTTTTCCCTCGCTTAACCTGTCTCTGTCTCTCTGTAGACTCTTTGTGCTATCCTCATCACTCATCGTCCACCTGTTTCTGTGTCATCTATCAGTTTTTGCTTCTTTTATTAGATAGTGTTGAATTGCAAAGCACTGTGGGGTTGCAGAGTGTTCCTTCAAGCCATTTTTTAATAAAACTCAGTGAGGCCCACTTCTTTCCATCTCAGTCGCAGGTGGATAGATTCTTTATATTTTGGCGCCATCTACTGTTCACAGTTTCACAATGTAATTTAACTGGATTTGAATTCACAGTTGTGTAAAATTATTTCTGCCAAATTTTCACATACTTTATTGGTAATATTTTTCAGCGATTCCACAAGTAACAAAGCAGCTCTTTATGAATCCAGTCTTCACCTGTGTTGTGCTGTCTGCCTGCATGGAGGTTGCAGCTATCAGTGGGTTTGCTGCTTTTCTGGGCAAGTATCTGGAAAGGCAGTTTGGTCTCAGTGCTTCGTACGCCAACCAGTTCATAGGTAAGATAATTATAGTGGCTTGTTGACTCTCTGATCTGTAATGTCATTGTCTGGACGCAGAGATTAAAGATGCTTGCTGTCCTTTTGGTACAAACATAATGTGTGGTGTACACAGAGACATCTTTATTTGCTTTAGTAAGTAGATATTAAAATTATATAACACAGTGTACCCCACACTTTGACCCATGCAATGCAAGTGATATAATGCACTTGGAGTCAAATGTGCTGCAGGGTGGCATTTCATGGATTTGAGCTCTCAATTCCCCTTGTGGTGAGTTAGAGTCGAAAAGTGTGGCAATGGAAAAGGACAGCAGGTCAGACAGTATCTGAGGAACAGGAAGATCGACGTTTTGGGCATAAGCCCTTCATCAGGAACGTTCCTGAAATGTCAGCCTTCCTGCTTCTCGGATCCTGCCTGACAGGCTGTGCTTTTTCAGTGCCACACTGTTTGACTCTGATCTCCAGCATCTGCAGTCCCCATTTTTTCTCATCATGAGTTAGCAAATTTAAACGAAAGATTACCCACATCTGGACTTGAAGGCTCTGGTCATCTACATGGACCTATTGCAGCCAAGTATACCCAACAGCTTATTCAGTGTAACCATTTAATAGTGGGTAAAGGTGGATTACTGTTGTGTTTAAGAACACAGACCATAACACATGGATTACTTATTTCATGGGAATTATTTGACAGAAATTATTGTTTGCTGACATTTCTAACGTGTTTGCAAACCTGCTGCAAAAATTCGGAAACATTCTGGGATCAACAAAGCTCATCAAGTTGGCTCTGTCTCATTCTCTGTAGGTATTATATTATTGAATCAGCCCGTTCAGAGCTGATTCTGGAGCAGGTAGGCTTGAAGCCAGGCCTTCTGGCTCTGAAATGGAGATAATACCACTTCACCACAAGAACCCTCCTCATGATTCCATGTGGGTTTTTAAATGCGTATTTTTAATCAGTTTGTTCAGCTATGTTATGGTACACCTTTGAAACAGATGGGACTTGAACCCAGGCCTTCAGGCCCGGAGGAAGGGAATGCACCACAAGAATTGTTCTCATGACTCAATAGCTATTTCCTTATCAATATCTTCATGAAATGTTATTACACACCTTTAGAACATGTGGAACTCGAATCCTGGCCTCCTATGTCAGAGGTAGGGACACCACTACTGCACCATAAGGGCCCCTCTCATGCCTGTATATGGTATACTTTCTAATGGATTTGACGTGAGCCCCTCAATCACAGAGAGAATTGCCCACAAATAGGAAAGAATATATTGCACATTTGTCAGTGTGGATATATTACACATTTATCTGTGTTGACAATAATGTTCTTCATCTTATGAACTTCATTCAGTTTAAACATACAGCTCAGGTTTTGCCATGTTAATGGCAGCAAATCTGTCAGTGTTCACTATAAACACAGCATTGAAAACAGTAGTGGCCTCTTGAGTCCACAAGTTTGCAGAATGGTGCAGAAAATCAGATTGCTTTTAGCAATTCTGGATGTAGATTTGCTCGCTAAGCTGGAAGGTTCATTTCCAGATATTTTGTCACCCTACTAGGTAACATCTTCAGTGGGCCTCCAGGCGAAGCACTGCTGATGATTTCTGCTTTCTATTTATATGCTTGGGTTTCTTTGGATTGGTGATGTCATTTCCTGTGGTGATGTCATTTCCTGTTCTTTTTCTCAGGGGGTGGTAGATGTGGTCTAACTCGGTGTGTTTGTTGATAGAGGTCCAGTTGGAATGCCATGCTCCTAGGAATTCTCGTGCATGTCTCTGTTTGGCTTGTCCTAGAATGGATGTGTTGTCCCAGTCGAAGTGGTGTCCTTCCTTATCTGTATGTAAGGATACTAGTGAGAGAGGGTCATGTCATTTTGTGGCTAGTTGATGTTCATGTGGCTAGTTTTCTGCCTGTTTATCCAATGTAGTGTTTGTTATAGTTCTTCACGGTATTTTATAAATGACATTAGTTTTGCTTGTTTTCTGTATAAGGTCTTTCAAGTTCATTAGCTGCTGTTTTAGTGTGTTGGTGGGTTTGTGGGCTGCCTTATACTTGAAAGACCCAATACAGACAACAAGCAAAACTAATGTCAATTACAAAATACAGTGCAAGAACTGTAACAAACACTATATTGGACAAAAAGGCAGAAAACTAGCCACCAGGATACATGAACATCAACTTGCCACAAAATGACATGACCCTCTCTCACTAGTATCCTTACATACAGATAAGGAAGGACACCATTTTGATTAGGACAACACATTCATCCTAGGACAGGCCAAACAGAGACATGCATGAGAATGCGTAGAAGCATGGCATTCCAACCGGAATTCTATAAACAAACACATTGAGTTAGACCCCATCTACCACCCCCTGAGAAAAAGAACAGGAAATGATATCACCACAGAAAATGATATCACCAACCCAAAGAAACCCAAACATATAAATAGAAAGCAGAAATCATCAGCAATGCTTCGCCTAGAGGCCCACTGAAGATGTTACCTAGTAGGGTGATGAAATGTGTGGAAATGAACCTTCCAGCTCAGTGAGCAAACCTACATCCAGAACCTCAACCTGAGGTACAAATCTTCTCAAAACTCACTTAGCAATTCTGTTCTTTTAGAGGTAGTTCTGTGGAGGACCCATGCCCCACTGACCTAGATTATAATCAACGACATTGATGCGAATTTCCAATCCTGTGCTGTTGGTCTTACTCTAAAAACAGATGATACAATGCTGAAGTTTGTTGAGTGATGTAAAAACTTTACAATTACTATTAAACACTCTCACTAGCCCAGAAAATATAGGAATAGACCAGTTGGCCTCTTGAGCCTGCTGAACTGTTCTAGATCATAATTGAGGAGAAAGTGAGGTCTGCAGATGCTGGAGATCAGAGATGAAAATGTGTTGCTGGAAAAGCACAGCAGGTCAGGCAGCATCCAGGGAACAGGAGAATCGACGTTTCGGGCATAAGCCCTTCTTCAGGAATTCCTGAAGAAGGGCTTATGCCCGAAACGTCGATTCACTAGATCATAATTGGCCAACTACCTCAATGCCCTTATCACGCATTCTCCCCATATCCCTTGAAATCATTAGTATTTAGAACCTATCAATCTCTATCATCAACATACTCAATAATTAAGCTTATTTAATCCTCCAGGATAGAGAATTCCAATGTTTCACTGTCTTCACTGAGTGAAGAACTTTCTCCATATCTGTATTGCAAATGGCTTGTCCCCTATTCTGAGACTAAGTCCCCAAGTTCCTGACTCCCCCATGCCAAGGGAAATACCTTTTCTGTACCACTAGCTCTTTGAAACTTTTGCAGATTTAAATGAGATCATCTCCAATTCTTCTAAACTGTACAGGCCCAATCTCCTCAAGTTCTTTATATAGGACAGGCCAACAGATCCAGGAAAGGCTCATGTTCTATTTGTGGGGTTTTTAAAAATATTCATTTACAGAATGAGGGCATTACTGGCTTGGCCAGTATTTATTACTTATGCCTAATTGCAATATATAGGCCAGATCAAGTAAGGACGTTAGTGAACCAGATGGGTTTTTCTGACAATCAACTCATGGTTATCATTAGACTCTTAATTCCAGATTATTATTGAATTCAAATGCCACCATTTGTCATGGTTGGATGTGAACCCAGGTCCCTCGAACATGACCTGAGTCTCTGGTTTAACAGTCCAGCGATAATACCGCTAGGTCATGGCCTTCCCAAATATCAAGTTTCTCAATACTGATAAAAAAGCAACATTTTCATAAAAATATACATTTAAAATTATTATTTGAAATGTTCGTTTAACTTATTTTATTTTGCCATCTATTTGAATCCAATCATGATAATTTAGGGACCGAGGAACATTAGCCCATCAAGCCTCCTCTGTCATTTAATACCATCATGGTTGGTCGAACATTTTAATCCCTTTTACTCACACTGTCCCCATAGTTCAGTGGCTTCTATCTCTTTAAGCATAAGGTCATTTTATGAACCTAAATGCAACATAGCAAATAACTCTTCGAAAATAATCAGTTTCTTTTTGGTGCAGTATAAATCTATCTAAAAGTTAGAAATCTTTTGTCCTTGACACATCAAGTCTCAGTGTGACTGCCACCTGTAACTGCACATTATTTGCCTGGACCGTCAAGTCTGGGTTGTAGTTTGAGACTGCCAGTCATACACTTTGCATTGAATAAGCTATTTGTGAGGCGTGCGTGACACTCTAACCTGATTATCTTCATTTGCAAGAACACTGTCTCACAGAAGTATATGGAACTAAAGTTACCTTTCACTTTAAAAGCACACGATGAAAGGAGTGGGTACTTTCTCTATTTATAAGTCCCCATTGTGCATTTGTGATAACCTCCATATTAACTGCAAGGCTTTATAAATCAAAAACCTGATAGAATTTATTAGCTAACCCACCAATATCTACTTAAAGGAATGGATTTGAGACAAACATAATAATTTGTTCCATTAGATCTAGTTCCTGAAATTGCTTGTTGGATCTCTCTGCTAATCTTCCTGAGTGTTTTCTGAGTGGATACAATCTTTATCAATGATATTTTTCTTTAGTATTTTCTCTAGACTTGGGAAGTGTTGCAATATTTTGTTTTTGAATTTGGAGCACGGCAGACACTAGTTTCAGTTTGAATGCATTTGCAGCACTGATCATACATGCTATATCTCTGACCTTTCCATGCAGTACACAGTTCAGAATGTTAAGATTTGATGTTATGTCTGTAAAGAGCTCAAAGTCAGGCAACTGTACATTGCCAGACAACTCACTGCACACTTCATTCCATGATTTAAAGAAAGTGACAATTTCAGGCATCAAATTTAAAAATCTTTGCAGGATCTTCCCTCAATGTAAGTACCTGAGATTCGCATGTAGGATTAGTTCACCATAGGCAGCATTGAGTGCTTCATGTAAGGATTTTAAACAAGTGTGCTGAAGGGCTATTGCTCACTTTGGGTTTACAATCTTAACAGCAACTTGCGTTACCTGAGAAAAGTAAATAACTTTTCTTCACCAAAATCTTCAAATAATTAATTATAATAGAATGGCAGAAATCTGGAAAGAGCCGAGGACAGCCATCAACTCATGCTATGAAGAAACCATTGGCTAAAAAACCAGGAAACACCAAGACTGATTCAATGAAAATGACCAAATCATTCAAGACTTCATTGACAAAAAGAGGAAAGCTCCTCATGCCTGGCAAAACAATACCAGTGAGGCAAAGAGGAGAACTCATCAAACAGCAAAGGCAGAGTTGTAAAGAAGAACTAGGACAATCAAGAACGAATGGTGGACTGAGACAGCTAAAGAGCAGTCACTCCTTGCTGACAAACATGGCAGCTGGGGTTTCTTCAGTGCTGCCAAGGCAACATATGGACCCAACACCCTTGGCCCCAAGCTCCACAGTGTAAATATTGCACCCTTTTGATAGACAGAGAAAACATCAGCCTCTGATGGAGCGAACACTTCCAAAATCTCCCAAACAATGATGAGGGTGTATTTGAGGAAATCCCTCAACTCCTCATCAAAGATGATATTGGGCTCCTACCTTGTGTGGCAGATTTTGAAGCCACCATTAGACACATTAAAAATGTAAAAGCCGCAGGAGCAGGTGGGATTCCAGCAGGGATTTTCAAACTTGGAACAGCACAGCTTACCTGTCATCTCCATCAACTGTTCCTGAAAATCTGGGGTAAAGAAGAGATTCCTGCTGATCTTGGAGATGCTTCCATAGCTACCATCTTAAAGAAAGGAGACAAAGTGGACTGTGAAAACTACTGAGGAATCTCTCTACTCTCCATCACTGTGAAGAACATCACCTGAATCCTTGTACATTCTCCCTGAGGATAAGAAGGAAATTCTTCCTGAAAACCAGTATTGCTTAAGATCAAACCATGAAACTATGGACATGATCTTCACTGCTCAGCAATTCCAAGAGAAAGGCTAAGAACAACACCAACCACTCAACATGGCCTTCATTGATCTGACAAAGGCTTTGACTCAGTCAATTGGGAAGTGCTATGGAAGACCCTATCAAGGGCTGGCTGTCCAGTGAAATTTGTCGACATCCTCTGTCTCCTCCATGCCGAGATGTTTGAAGAAGCTCCTCACTGATGGCAATATGAGAGAATCTTTTGAGGTCAAGACAGGGATCAGGCAAGGATTTGCCATTACCCCACCATTTTCCTCATCTTCATTGCCAGCATTCTTCAACATTTAAGAACAAGTTTCCAAATGATGTGGAAATTGTCACAGGATAAACTGAAAACTTTCCAACTTCGACTGGTTGAAATACAAGAAGACAATTACACTGACCTCGCTGATAGAAATTCAGCCTCCTGGAAGAGAATCTTCAAGCCTCATTTAATGCATATGCAGAAGTATACAGAAGAATTGGCCTCAACCTCAACTTCAACAAGACTCCAACTCTTTACCAAACTATTCCAGGTAAGTTCTGGTCCATCTATCTATTAAGATCAACGGAGAAATCCTCCAAAACATGGAACACTTCCCTTCCCTGGGAAGCTACCTATCATCTAAGGTTGACATTGATGTAGAGATTCAGCAATTTATGAGTACCACCTTCAGATGCCCAAGGATGACAGTCTTCGATAACTATGACATGCGTTTTGATACCAAGATCCTTGTGTATAAGGCAGTCACCCTTCCGACTCTTCGATATGACCCTGAGACATGGCTTACATTGAGACGTTGCTTCAAGGCCCTTGGGAAGTCCATTCTACGCTGTTTGAGATGGATTCTCTATATCAGCTTGGAGGACAGACATACATCAATCATCTCAGCTTGTCAGAGCGAGAATAACTCATTTATTCCTACTCTCTGATTTCTGCCTGTTAACCAGATATTAATCTATGTCAGTATATTACCTCATATACCACATGCTTTAATTTTGCTAACCAACCTCCTGTGGAGAGATCTTGTCAGAAGCCTTCTGAATATATTACATTAATCAATATCCTTTTATTAATTTTATTAGTAACATCTTGAAAAACTCCAAGTTCACAACATAATTTTTCATTTCTCATTCTCAAATTCATGCTGATAATTTTTATTCAAGTGTAAAATTATTACATGTTTTATGGTAGATTCTAGCACTTTCCCTACTATTAATGTAAGGTTAATGGTCTGTGGTTCCTTGGTTCTCTTGTAATTTGAATATTTAAGTTAAAAGTGAAGGGTATTAAGCAATTATAACTTACCGGTCTGTATTATATGAATAGGATTATGATTAGTTTCTTATTCAATATCAGCATTTGTGCAGATCAAGTTATCTCACTGACCTGACTCCAGATTTAGACTGCAGCAGGAAAAGTTAATTTACGGCACAGAGGCCTTTAGATCTTTGTGGGATATCTCTTATTGTCAATTTTAAATGTTCATGCTTCTCTGCTGATTGCACTATGCCAGCCTCCTCCAGCTACCTTTTTACTGGAGAATTAACTACATTTCCTGATAATCTACTCATAATACAAGGCAAAATGACATTTTACACCTATGTAATCTGGAAGTGAATTTTATATTAATGAATGTTCCCTATTACTTTATTGTGTTTAATTTATGTCTCCCTTCATAAATCTCTGCCTCTGCTTCAGTAATACCCTGGGGGGTGGCTTAAATGTCATGGTCATGGGAGTACCAGCCCTCAGGGACATCAAGTCCCACCCTCAAGAGCTGCCAACAAATTTGATTGACCAGCAACTTGATAGTGCCAACAGCACTACATCACAATAGTGGCCATTGCTGGAACCACAGGGAAACTTCAGAAGAATGACTGCTGTCTCCTGGACTTAAGGTTTGTCCAGGCATTTTGACTAGGGAAAACCAAGTGAAGACAGGTGGGCTGGTGGAGAGATGGCAGGCAACGTGTTTTTGAGGCCAAGAGAGACAGGACATTCTGGGGATACTGTTGTGGATGGGGATGCTCCAATGTGCCAATGTGACCCCATCCTCCAGTCCCTCCCAACAATGAAATCTGTTGCACTGGTCACTTTCCCAAGTATTGTAGCAAAGGAGGAGAAATGAAGTCTGAAGTGATCACAACCCCATAAGATATGAGAGCAGAAGTAAGCATTCAACCCATCAAGCCTGTTTTGGCATTCACTATGATCATGGATGATCTGATCATCCTCAGTTGCCTTTTCCCTGTAATCATTGATTCCTTTACCGATTAAAATCTGTCTTTATCAGACTTCAATATATATAATGATCCAGCTTCTACATCCTTCTGTAGAAAAGTATTCCACAGATTTACTATAATCTGAAAGAGAAATGCCTCCCAGACTCTGTCGTGAATAGATGACTCCTTAGAGATAATGCCCTTTGCTGCTAGACTCTCTCACAAGGGAAACTAATTTCTCAGCATTGTTGTGGGTAAATCACCATAAGCTACCTTTGATTTGTCTACTTAATAAGAATTCTTACAATCAAATACTGAAATAATGATTTAAACTCTATTGCATATTGCAACCAAAATAAGACCTCTCAAGTAAGCAGGTTAGACGTCACAACTCAATATGGTTATTACTCAATTAATTGTGGAACTTAACTACAATTCCAACCATCAGTGACTGTCTCTGATGACCAGCTTTTGACCCTTGTGCAATGTTGTTCTTTGAAGTTCTGCTGAAGAAGAGTTCTGATGTTGAAGTCTTTTTCAGTTTCTCTTCCATCAAGTCTACAATGTAACATTATTGATGATCTTTTAGATTCTTTCATCCAAAAGATTGATTACTTTTCTAGAGTCCTTGAGTCTGCAGCTTGCCTTCTCATCAACAATAGCTTCCTTTTTTCTTGTAACATTTGACATTGACTGTCTATTGGAAGTCACTGCTTTCCTGTGATTAACTCCTTATATTCTTCTGCCAGGCAATCATTTGTACTTGTGACATAAGGCAGCCAGGTATCAAGCAATTGTTAAAACAGTTTTGTCATGTAGCCTTGACACCTTTTTTTTTCCCCCCAAGCATGACTTATTACTTTCAATTCCTACATAAGTTTGTCCTTGTCCTTTAATTGTTTGTTCCAGACAGAGTTATTGCTGCTTCTTTCAATCTATGAACAAGTTATGAAAGTTCTGAAGTTTATAATATCAAAGCATCTATCCTGTCAAGCCTCCACAGAATCGTATATATTCCAATAAGATCTCCTCAAATTCTTCTTGACTCCAATGAATGCAGGCCCAACTTATTCAAGCTTTCATTATGAGAAAATCCCTCCATACATGAGATCAACCCAGTGGACCTTCTCTGGATTGTCTGCAATGCCAGTATATCTTTGCTTATGTCAGGGGTCCAAAGCTGTTCATAATATTCTAGGTGTGGTTTGACTAATGCATTTTGTTGGCAAAAGTGAGGACTGCAGATGTTGGAGATTAGAATGGTGCTGGAAAAGCACAGCAGGTCAAGCAGCATCCAAGGAGCAGGAAAATTGACGTTTCGGGCAGGAACCCCTCATCAGGAATGAGACTGGAAACCTCTGGGATGGAAAGATAAATGGGAGGGGGTGGGGCTGGGGAGAAGGTAGCTGGGAGTGCAATAGGTGGATGGAGGAAGAGGTAAAGGTGATAGATTGGAGAGGAGGGTGGAAAGGATAAGTGGGAAGGAAGATTGATAGGTGGGACAGGTCATGAGGATGGTCTGAGCTGGAAGTTTGGAACGGGGGTAAGATGGGTGGAGGGGAAATGAGGAAACTGGTGAAGACCACATTGATGTCATGGAGTTGAAGGGTTCCGAGGTGGAAGATGAAGTGTTCTTCCTCTATGCAATTTGCTTCCGATGCGGTCTCCTTTAGACTGGGGAGACTGGATGCCTTCCCTCCGAGCGCTTCAGGGAATGCCTCATCTTCCGCCTCGGAACCCTTCAACCCCATGGCATCAATGTGGTCTTCATCAGTTTCCTCATTTCCCCTCCACCCACCTTCTTCCCAGCCCCACCCCCTCCCATTTATCTCTCCAACCCAGAGATTTCCAGTCTCATTCCTGATGAGGGGTTCCTGCCCGAAACATTGATTTTCCTGCTCCTCGGATGCTGCCTGACCTGCTGTGCATTTCCAGCACCACTCTAATAATGCCTTTTGTAGTTTTATCCAAATTTCCCTATTTTGTACTCTATACTCTTTATAATAAAGGCCGACTTTCTATTTGCCTTCCCTAGCATTTGTATGCTAGCATTTGATGATTCATGGATAAAGACCCCCAAATCTCTCCAGGCTGTAGCTTTCTGCAGCTCCTCTATTCTTCCTGCCAACATGCATAGCATCACATTTTACCGCACTGTGTCCCATTTACTAGGTATTTGCTCCCTCACTTAACCTGTCTTTCTCTGACATTGTGTAATCCTCACCATTTGCCTTCCCAGCTCTTTTTCTGTTACTTGCTTTGTTTCTGATAGCTGCAGAGAACTGTCTCTTTTATGTCTAATTATGCTGTCTCCTACCACTACTACATTGCACATTCTCTCCTCCAAGTTAATGGCTGTCTGTACCATGTTGCTGAGGTCAGTCCGCGAGTCCTACTTGCAGTCCCTGCTCTCATCCACACAGCTTGCAAGAACTGCATAACTGTTGGAGAGCTGAATAGCCAAGAATCCTCCTCTGCTATCCCCTGAATTCCCATATTAGCTTCACCTGCAGTCACAGCCTCTTGAACCTAATCATAGACCAAACTTGGGTTATGCTTTCTGAGGAGTATGATCGCCTGCTATGGCAAACTTACCAGGTAACTATCCCCTCCCTAATGTGGTGCACAGTCTGCAGCCCAGAAAACAGCTGCTTAATTCTGATCCAAATTTCCTTGAGCACTATGTTCATTGTGGATCACTTTGGTATCCAGCAGCTTCCATGTGCTCCCACATTTCCCTGTGGTTTGTGATATTAGTGTCGAGAGTGTGGTGCTGGAAAAGCACAGTAGGTCAGGCAGCATCCGAGGAGCAGGAGAATCAATGTTTCGAGCATAAGCTCTTCATCAGGGCATAATTCCTGATAAAGGGCTTATGCCCAAAACGTTGATTCTCCTGCTCCTCGGATGCTGCCTGATCTGCTGTGCTTTTCCAGCATCACACTCTCGATGCTGATCACCAGCATCTGCAGCCCTCACTTTTTCTGGTTTGTGAGGTCACTCCATCACTGGTTTCACTGTAGGCCTCTCAATTGCTGCCTCTTATCCTCTCTTGCTCACTTTTGGTTCAAAGTAAAGCATTACCTTAGGAATAGAATAAACCTTAATTCATTGCCAGATAGTCACCAAATTAACCAGCTTCTTCTCCTGTATCAGTTTCTGGAGACTGAAAAATGTTTCAGCAAAAGCAACCAAGCACTTCCTTCCTTACCTCCTCTAAACTCCATAGGGAGCTCAACTGCTGCATTCCATTGTAAGTCACACTCAAGTGCTAATTCACAAGTTTGGCTATTTGCACATGCTTCTAATGTATAAGGGCTACCTGAGTAATTTAATGAGGATCTATTTTCAACCAGTTCTTATTTAAGCTGATTTTTCACTCGATCCCTTGCAGCAAACCCCATGTAATCTGGCAGGTCCTGAGTTTAGTTTTCAGTTTAATGCCAACCACAAACTAAATTAAGCATGCACTAAGTTGTAGCAGTCCTTTGCTTCAGTCCTGGTTGCCATTGAATGGACCGGCTGACACCTTGCAGTTCCCCTGTAATCCGGAGGACTGTTGACTTTATTTCATGTGCTGCACCCACCTCCAAAAATGCCAGTGGGACTGAAAATAGGCTCTGCCACTTAGCACCTAGAAAAGTGGATCATTTCACAAATAGCACAATCAATAAATAGAATTCCGTAATTTTAATTGCAACTACGGGTTCATCTATTATTTTGTATGAGCCATCTCTCTAAATGTTTACAAAAACATTGACTTATCTAAAAAAATACTCTCACTTACTTTCACCAAACTTCCACCCAAAATACATGATCCTGGAGGTTGCAGGTGCAGTAAAGAGCTGAGCCCAAAATGGAGTTTGTACTTAGTTTGTACTTGGTGTTTGTACTGTAAACAATCCTACTGGCAAGATCAGCCCTGTAAGCCACTGCTACTTGAGTAAGCTGCAGATTTTCACCATTTCTGCTTTTCTTTAAAGCAGGTAAAACATTTAATTCTGATTTTCCATGGCTGTGTTGGCAGCACAAAACCTTGCTCATAATGATCCAGGGATGGGCCTGAAATGCCAAGCTTGAATGCCTGATTGGATGTATATCTAGTTTTTGAATCTGTATCCCTTAAATGTGAAGGTGGTTTCAGTCCATAGAAATGTCATCTTTTATGTCAATCAGGAAAACAACACCAACTCTCGTACAGCAATATATGGTTTTTACATGATACAATGGTCCTATGGGAACAAGTAAATGACTTGCTGCTCATGTCTTTTGCCTCCTAGAACATAGTAACGTTGAAATATATCCATTCAGGCTACCGCTCAGATTTCTTTGCTGTGCTGAGGGAAAATTATATCAGAGTAGGGACAGCACGGTGGCTCAGTGGTTAGCACTGCTGCCTCACAGCACCAGGGAGTTGGGTTCAATTCCATCCTCAGGCGACTGTCTGTGTGAAGTTTTCACATTCTCTCCGTGTGTATGGGGGTTTCCTCTGGGTGCTCTGGTTTCCTCCCACAGTCCAAAGATGTGCAGGTTAGGTCAATTGGCCATGCTAAATTGTCCATAGGGATGTGTAGGTTAGGTGCATTAGTAAGGAGCAAATATAGGATAGGGGAATAGGTCTGGGAGGGTTACTCTTTGGAACGTCAGTATGGACTTGTTGGGCCAAAGGGCCTGTTTCCACACTGTAGCGATTCTAATAATAAAGCAACAATGTTTTTATGTGAATCACTCAGAGAAGATCTGTCCAAAATTCCAGCCAACTATTCCAAAACTACTGTTATCTATGCCATGCTGGGAAATCATATATGCCAACGAGATGTGAATATTTAGCAGAAGAAAGGTCCCTCACCAAGAATGGAGAGTAACATTTAAGATGATATTCCAACAAGGAAATTCCCTAAGCACCTTTTTCACTGAATAAATCTGTATTTCTAACAAGCTCCCACATGGTGTCACTCCAATTGCACTTTTGCATATCATTTACTGAAGTTGAACTGCTGCATTCAGTCTTTCTTAGTACATTTACCATTTTATGTGTTAGTACTGTTTACGTGTCCTGTGCTTGAAAGGTTCCTCTTCCCATAAATGTAGAATTATACTGCTGTATCCCCTTGTGATCTGAAACAGCCAGCTCTTGCCCAGTAACAGATCATTGATACGATTTGTTCTAGGATAACCCTGCCATTGAGGAAAAAACTCTGCTGGTGATTATGCTGCTCAATCTGACATAATTGCATGCTCTGCCTGAAAGTTTAGTAACCATTGAATCAGCACAAGGAGTTGATGTGTGTGGCAGTGTGGAGTTGGGGTTACTGTAGATGCTGCGTCATTTATTAACTGGAAGAGCAGGCTGAAAGAGCCAAGTAGCCCATTCCTGCTGCTAACTCATATGTTCATACGTATCGCAGTTCATTGTACAAGACATGTCAAACGTTTTCCTCATATGAATGATCATGCCTACTTAGCACTATTCCTTGTTAAAGTTGAGCAAGTGACTCTTAACTGTAGTAGTAACCTGTCACTGGCACCTCTTTCTCTTCTGCACCTTGTTTGGCCTGAGTTGAAGATGTCAGTACCTACAAGGTAAATTTGGAAGTGATGTGTCTTGACTGTCTCCAGCAGCTTTCTCAGCCAAATCAATAGGCACATGACTCAGTCATTGTTTATCTTGGTGCAGACTCGTTGCCTGATGTGCACACTGTTATGGCCTCCACTAATTTTCCAACTTTCCAACCCAAGCTACTGTGGCTGACCGATATTTTTCCCCTTCTTAGAGTCATAGAATCATAGAGATGTACAACACAGAAACAGACCCTTCGGTCCAACTCATCCATGGACCAGATATCCCAAATTAAACTAGTCCCATTCTCCAGCACTTGGCCCATATCTCTCTAAATCCTTCCTGTTCATATACCCATCCAGATGCCTTTTAAATGTTGTCATTGGACCAGCTTCTACCATCTCCTCTGGCAGATAATCCTTGCGGGAGTGTCCCAAGTGCTATAATTATTTGTCTCCAAATGGATTCCCTCATGTCTCAGTGGCTTATTATCAAACCATGTAAAACACTTCCCCTCAATCCTTAGCTATGTTATCAGTCTCCAAAATGAAAGGGCTGAAGGTATGGTAGCTAAATTTGCTAATGGAACAAAGATAGGTAGGAAAGTACACTATGAAGATTACACATGAAAGCTAAAAAGGATGTTCATTGACTAGATGAGTTGACTAAAATCTGGCAAATGGACTACAATGTGAGAAAATATGAAATTTTTCATTTTCACAAAAGAACAAAAAAAGCACACTATCTAAATAGTAGAAGATTGCAGAACTTTGGGAGCCAGAAGGATTTGGGTGTCCTACTGTGTATCATTAGTATGCAATTTCAGCAAGTAATTAGAAAAGCTAATAGCGTGTTATAATTTATTGCAAGGAAAGTTGAGTATAAAAATAGGGAAGTTATGCTTTGCTTTTACAGGGCACTGGTGAGACCACTTATTGTAAATAACATTTGATCTGTTATTTAGAAAAAGATGTAAATACATTGATAGCCATTCAGAGAAGATTTACTTAACACTTAGAATAGGTGAGTTGTCTTGTGGGGAAAGGTTGGATAGGCTCGACTTGTATTTGCTGGAATTTGAAAGAATGAGGAAATGTACAGGATGCTGAGGAGGTTTGATAGGATGGATGTGGAAAAGATGTTTCATCTTGTGAGTGAATCTAGAATTAAAAGTCATGGTTTAAAACTAAGATGTTGCCCCTTTAAGAAAAAGGCATGGAGGATTTTTTTTCAGAAGGTCTTGAGTCTTTGGAATCCTCTTCCTCCAAAGAGAGTGGGAGCAGAGTCTTTGTGTAACACAATGACAGATAGATTCTTGATATGGAAGTGAGTGAAATGTTACTGGGGATAGGGGGATCATGAAATAATTAGATCTGCCATATTGAATTATTGAATGGTGGAGCAGGTTCAAGGAGCCAAGTGTCCTACTCCTCTCCTAATTTATGACTTTTTTATTCACTTATGGAGTTTTTGGCATTGCAGGCTGGCCAGCACGTTTTGCCCATCCCTAGTTGCCCTTGAGAGGGTGATGGGAACGGACTTCTTGAACTGCTGCAGTCCACCTGCTGTGGATTGACCCAGAATGCCATTATGGAGGAAACTCTGGGAATTTGACCCAGACAGTAAAGGAATGGTGATATATTTCCAAGTCAGGAAAGTGAGTGACTTGGATGGGAACTTGCAGGTGGTAGTGTTCCCATGTATCTGTTCCCCCCCACCGCCGTCTTTTCAGCTGGAAATGGTTGTGGCTTTGAAAGGTGCTGTCTAAGGATCTTCAGTGAATTTCTGCTGTGCCACTTGTAGGTAGTACACACTGCTGCTAATATGTATCAATGGTAGAGAGAGAATGGATGCTTGTGGATGTTGTGCCAATCTGACCTGCTCTTGTAGCCACTGTGTTTATGTGTTGAGTCCAGTTGAGTTTCTGGTTAATGGTAACCTCCAAGAACATTGATAGCAGGGGATTCAGTGATGGCCACACAATTGAATATCAAGGGATGGTGGTTAGATTGTTTCTTATTGGTGATGGCCATAGCCTGGCATTTGTATGAACAAATGTTACTTGACATTTGTCAGCCACTGCCTGGATAATGACCATATCTTGTTGCATTTGAACATGGACTGCTTCAGTATCTGGGGTGTCGTGAATCATGCTGAACATTGTGAACATCCCCACTTCTGACCTTATGATGAATGTCATTTCATTGATGAATCAGCTGAAGATGGTTGGGCATTGGACACTACCCTGAGGAACACCTGTAGAAATGTCCCAGAGGTGGGATGACTGATTTTCAACAACCGCAACTTAGCTCTGAAATTCAGCTCTTTTGTCCATGTTTGAACCAAGGCTGTATTGATGTGAGGAGCCTGAGTGACCCTGGACATTACTGAGCAGGTTATTGCTGAGCAGGTGCTGCTTGATAGCATTGTTGATGACACCTTCCATCGCTTTACTGATCATTGAGAGGAGACCGATGGGGCAGTAATTGGCCAGGTTGGATTTGTCCTCCTTTTTGTATATAGGACATACCTAGGCAATTTTCCACATTGTCAGATAAATGCCAGTATGGGAACTGTGTTGCAGGGGAGTGATATGTTCTGGAGCACAGATCTTCAGTACTATTGCCAGAATGTTGTCAGGACTCATAACTTCTGCAGCATCCAGTGTCTTCAACCGTTTCTTGATATCACATGGAGTGAATTGATTTGGCTGAAGACTGATATCTGTGATGCTGGGAATCTCTGGAGGAGGTCAAGATGGATCATCCACTTAGCACTTCTGGCTGAAGATTGCTGTGAATGTTTCAGCCTTATATTTTTCACTGATGTGTTGGGCTCTTCAATCATTAAGGATGAGGATATTTGAAGAGCTTCTTCCTCCTCCAGTGAGTTGTTTAATTGTCCACTACCATTCACAGCTGGACGTGACAGGATTGCAGAGCTTAGATCTGATCCATTGGCTGTGAGAGTGCTTAGTTCTGTCTATCACTTGCTGCTTATGTTGTTTGGTACGCAAATAGTGTTGTATGATAGTTTCATCAGGTTGACACCTCATTTCTAGGTATGCTTAGCTTTGCTTCATATTCGTATGCATGTACGATATAATGATCAGAGTTTTACTGTTCAACATAGTTATTTTTATTTATATTAAATGCTTCCAAATATTTTTGACACATATTTTATCAACACCTGGGGTCTTTGTCCTTCCTCAGAGACTTTGATCTGATGTTGTTCTGAGTGAAAATGTCTCTAAAGCAGATGCTGTTGAGAATTCTCAGTACCTGATCTGTGATGCATTGAACACCGAGGTGTCAAAGAAAAGCTGTAGTCTCTTCTCCCAGGAGATGGAGAACATCAGTTTGGGAGACAAAAGTGATGAATAATAGTCTACGATGCCCCTTAGCAACCAGCAATAAGGGGTGTTTGACAACACACAGTGGCACAACCTCATAACTTCAGAGTTTTATATGAGGAAGTGCATCTGGAGACACAGTGATTTAGAACAATCTTTGAAAATATCTTGAGGAAAAATGGAAAAATAAAGTCCCCTGTGTTTTCAATAAAATACCTAACAATCACAGTATTTATTGGATGCTTTTGACTCAATATCACAAAAACATTTCTTGTAAAGCTGGATATAACAGTATACCCAAATAATTAAAATAACTAAGTATATCACATGCATCACAATATTTCTCCCTATTGCTTGGCTGTCATTTAAGAGGAGTTATGAGACTTAAGTCTGGCCCTTCACTTGGGAGACATGATAGTTTGGCTTGAAGGAAGAAAGATCTGCATTTACATAGAATTCCTTATGACCACATGGTGGGAATGCTTTCCAAATGTACTGTTGTACTGTAGGAAATGCAACAGACAATTTGGGTAAATGCAAATTATTAGATTTTGGTAAAATAAATAAGGGCAGGATTTATACAAGTGAAAGTAGGGTATTGGATAGTGTTGTAGAACAGAGTGACCTAGGGGTTCAGGTACATGATTCTTTGAAGTTTGCATTGCATATAGACAGGGTGGTTAAGGAGGTATTTAGCACGTTTGCCTTCATTACTCAGACCTTTTGAGTATAGGAGTTGGGACGTCATGTTGAGGTTGGTGAGGCCTCTCTGGAGTACTGTGTCCAGTTCTGGTCTCCCTGTTTTGGGAAGGATATTATTAGATTGGAGAGTGTTCAGAAAAGATTTACCAGGATGTTGCTGGGAATGGAGGGTTTGAGTTATATGCAGAGGTTGGATAGTCTGGGACTTTTTCTCACCGGACCATAAGAGGATGAGCAGTGAGTTTATTGAAATTTTTAAAATCATGAGGGGTATAGATAAGGTGAATGGCAGGTGCCTTTTCCTTAGGTTGGGGGAATTCAAAACTAGGGGGCATATTTTTAAGGTGAGAGGAGAAAGATTTAAAAAGAATGAGGGCCAGTTTTTTCACACAGATAATGATTCGTATGTGGAATGAACTTCCAGAAGAAGTGGTGGATGTACGTACAGTTACAGCATTTAAAAGACATTTGGATAAATACATGACTAAGATATGTTTGGAAGGATATGGGCCAAGTGCAGACTAGATGGGACTAGTTTAGTTTGGGTTTATGGTTGGCATGGACTGTTGGACAGAATGTTCTGTCTCCATGCTGTATGACTCCCTGACTCTATGACAATTTGCAGACAGTAAGCTCCCACAAATATCAGTATGATAATGACCAATAATCAGTTTTTGTGTGAGAGATATTAACCAGGGTATCAGGAGTGACACCTCTGCTTTCCTTCCACATCTACCTAAGAGTGAAAAGGACCTCAGTTTCACTTCTCATCCAAACAACAGCATCTCTAATAGAACTGCACAACCTCAGTACTGCACTAGAACGTTCTCCTTAATTTTTATGCTTAACTCCCAGAAAGGGACTTGAACGCAGTGTCAAGAGCATTGTGACATTAGTCACCATGGCTGTCTTTGTCTGAGGTAGCATTAAACATCACATTCTGTGTGTATTTGGGTACCATGTAGCCATCTCCACAATACGTTCCTTTGAGAGGCTGTCATGTTTTTCTACTCTGGGATATTCAGGGAATCGAGGCCTACGGTAAATTCAGAATAGCCCTTCAAAGTAAACAGAGAGAACAGGGAATATTGTACTAAATTAGTATGAGGTTAATTTATAAACAGATATTAAAAATAATTCCTTAATAAGTGTTAAGAGTAATTTGTTTGGTTTTGAAAAAATGAAAGATTATAACGAGGTCATTGAAAATACAGCTGAATACTACACTGAGAGTTGGGACTGAGAGAGTTACTAATAAGCTATGCTTTTATGGGCTGGAAAGGTTTCATTGATTGGTTAAATGTCTTCATCATTGAGTAAGTCAGTTCTTTACACCACAACAAACTCCTGCTAACCACACCCATGTAATCATGTTCATTTAGATCAATGATGATATTTGAATGTCATGGACAAGAGATACACAATTTGCATTACTCAATGACTTGCAAAATCTGACTGTTTCCAATCTAGCGTTTGATGGTGATACACTCGAGAAAGAATTAATTGGGATATCTACAGAAATAAACACCAAAGTTAATAATTCTTCATTATGTTTAGCAATATTTGTCCACATTTCTCAAGGTTCTGGCTCATATTGTTTAATGTGTACTGGAACAAGGGAGACTTGACAGTGTATTTGTTGAGTGAAGATTGTGCCTGTGTAACTTGATCGACCCTCCTTGTTACTTCATTAAAAAATTCAATGAGGAAGGCATGTTTGATTTCGTCAATGTGGATTTAGCAATTTTTGTAATTGAAGGACTCCAAGGTAGTGACAACCAAGGGTGTTCCAGTTAAGCCAGCAGGAAACTTCTAAAACCTTTAACACGTCACTGATTTGGGCTTCCTGTGTACAGGATTCTTATTGACAATTTGGAAACCATAACCCACACTTTCAGAGTAGTGGTAATCTCACACAGATTACCATCCACATCTTTTTAACTCCATGAGAAAGCTGTTATTTTCTGACAGGAAATTCTGGACAGTGCTGTTTCAGAAGTGTGGAACCATTCTCCACTCAGAGTGGAGAGTTATCAGGGGAAGGCAAACTTTGCCACTTTTCACACAGGACTCAGCTATTGTATTAATGTAAAATTTAAACTTAATTTCTGAATCATAGCCATTTACTACTGCCAAACAGTAAGTATCTAAGGGGTATGTGTAGGGTGCTGTGGGATTAGGGTTCCAGGGAATAAGGGGACTAGGTAAGCGATGGAGTGTTTAGGGTCAATATCAGGTCTAGAGTGTGGGTGCTGGGCAGTGAGCGGGCATTGACTCTAGAGCAGGAAAAAGCTGGGGTGAGATGGGAGGGGTTAGGGGGTAGGAATCAAGACTGAGACAGGCAAAGAGCCTGCTGAGTCCCAAGGCAGAAAGGATCCCAAACAGGGAAAGGAGATATCAGGCATGGCTTGGAGAGTGGAAGTTGAGTCTGGCGTTGGGGGGGGGAAGAGGTTAGATGGAACTGGTAAAGAAGGGGTATTCAGATATTGAGCATTGAAGAACAATGGAACAACGTTTCTTCCTCTCATGCCGACCCAACCAGTACCCTTCCACTGACACCCTCATCCGCCTGGTCCTCACCCTCAACAACTTCTCCTTCCAATCCTCCCACTTCCTCCAAACCAAAGGGGTAGCATGGGACCCAGCTATGCCTGCCTGTTTGATGGATACGTGGAACAGTCTATTTTCCGCAGTTACACCAGCAGTTACACCAGCACCACCCATGTCCCTCCGCAAAATCGATGACTGTATCGGCGCCTCCCATGAGGACGTTGAACAGTCATCAAATTTACCAACATCTTCCACCCTGACCTCAAATTCATCTGGACGATCTCGGACACCTCCCTCCCCTTCCTGGACCTCTTCATCTCTGTCTCCAGCGTCCGATTAACTACAGACATCTACTACAAACCTACCGACTCCCACAGCTACCTAGACTACACCTCCTCCCGTCCCACCGCCTGTAAAAATGCCAGCCCTTATTCTCAATCCCTCTGCCTCTGCCGCATCTGTTCCCAGGATGACTAATCCCACTTTAGAAAGTCCCAAATGGCCTCCTTCTTCCATGATTGCAACTTCCCTTCCCACGTGGTTGATGATGCCCTCCAGCGCATCTCCTCCACTTCACGCAATGCCGCCCTTGAACCCCACCACTCCCAATGCAACAAGGAAAGAATCCCCCTGTTCCTCACCTTCAACCCTACCAATCTCCGCATCATCCTCCACCACTTCCACCACCTCCAAACTGACCCCGCCACCAAAGACCTCCCTAACCGTATCAGCATTCCGGAGAAACCATTCCCTCCACAACTCCCTCGTCAGGTCCACGCCCCCCACCAGCCCACACCCCACTGCTGCCACCGCAGGAAGTGCAAAACCTGCACTGACACTACTCCCCTCACCTCTGTCCAAGGCCCTAAGGATCCTTCCATATCCATCTGAAATTTACCTGTACCTCCACCAATGTCATCTACTGCATCCGTTGCACCCGGTGTGGTCTCCTCTACATCGGGGAGACAGAATGCCTTCTTGCGGATTGTTTCAGAGAACATCTCTGGGACACCCACACCCACCAACTCCACCGCCCAGTAGCTGTTCACTTCAACTCCCCCCCCATTTCATCAACAACCCGTGCGCCCTGGGCCTCCTCCACCACCAAACCGTTACCATCCAACGCCAGGAAGAAGAACACCTCATATTCTGCCTTGAGACCCTGCAACCACATGGGATAAATGTGCATTTCAACAGCTTCCTTATTTCCCCTCCCCCCACATTATCCCAGTCCCAAGCGTCCAACTCAGCACCGCCCTCCGGTCCCGTTCATCACTGCCCCCTCTGACCTATCACCTTCTCCCTCACCTTCACCACCTATCGCTTTCCCAGCTGCCTTCCCCCCCAACCCACCCCCTCCTCCTATTTATCTCTTAGCCCCGACCCATAAGCCTCATTCGTGATGAAGGGCTTATGCCTGAAACATCGATTCTGTGCTTCTTGGATGCTGCCTGACCTGCTGTGCTTTCTCAGCAACACACTCTTGACATAGAGGAACAATGTCTGGGAAGGAGGTGGATTAAAAGGCTCTAGGGGATGTGTATTTGTCATGTGAGGGGTAGGTTAGGTGTCATTTTCAAAGTTACTCTTTGAATATGTTTTTATTGTTTAATTTTTCCAAAGTAACAATTTACTTACTTTCAGTAGAACCCTGTGTCCTCCCTGTGTTCTCTGATTTAAATAGAGCTCTAGAATCTGGGAAATGAAAATCTTCAACTACCCAGAATCCTCTAGGAGTCTGTTACAATGGGGGTTCCACAGGTTCCCCATGTGCAACTCACATTTACTTTTCAGAAATAAATATGTGGCCATTTGAAAATCTAAACCCATATGCCATAGTTCAGACTGTGGTAATCCTGACTTCACTAAGCGTTCTGTTTTTTAGCGTGTAGCTTTGCTCGCTGAGCTGTAGGTTTGATATCCAGACGTTTCATTACCTGTTCTGTTTTTCCCCATGTAGAAACAAGCATGGGAATTTTGTCCCAAATGGCACACAGATCCTTTTCATATTTAAATTGAGTCAATGATGCTTCAGATGGCCACAAGGAATTCCTGAATGTATTACCTCTGATAATAGAAGCGGCCACATATTGTATAATGGAAATTGATACGTGCTGTGTTCTGAACATGAGTGAATTGCATATTAGTTTCTAATTCCACATGTTTTAGCACAGAAATGAATATGATTGTCTCTTCCCTCTGGGCAATTTAGGATGGGCAGTAAATGCTGCCCTAGCTAACAATACCAATATCCCATAAAAAAGGCACCCTACTCATTACAGAGAGTTACAGTCACTTACCCAAACTCTGAGACATTGTTTGGAGATGGTCATAGCCTGGCACTTGTTAAAGTGTGAACGTTACTTGCTACTGGGCATCCCAAGCTACGATATTGTCCATGTTTTGCTGCATTTGACATCAACTGCCTTAATAAATTCACAAATGGTGCTGAACATTGTGCAATTATCAACAAACATCCATACCTCTGATCTTAAGATGGAGGGAAGGTCATTGATTAAGCTGCTGAAGGTGGTTAGTCCTAGCGCACTCCCCCGAGGAACCCCTGCAGTGATGTCCTGGCTTTGAGATGATCAATATCCAACAATCTTAATTTGTGCCAAGTATGACTCTAACCAATGGAAAGTTTTCCCCTTATTCTCATTGACTTGAGTTTGGCTCAGGACCTTGATGCCACATCCAGTCAAATGCAAACTTGAATTCAAGGGCAATCACTTTTCCCTTCACACCTAGAATTCAGCTGTTTTAATATGTTTGAACTGAGGCTGTAATAACGTCAGGAGCTGAGTCACTGTGGCTCAACCCAAACTGAGTGTCAGCGAATAACATCTTGTGAAACAGAACTTGAATATTCCTTTCCGATTTCCACTGACTTCAGTTTTGCTATGGCTCCTTGACTCCGTGCTCATTCAAATGCTGCCTTCACGTTAAGGGAGATCATTCTTGCCTCATCTCTAAAATTCAGCTCTTTATGCATGTTTTGGACTGATGTTGTAATCATTTCAAACTGTGTGTAAAATATTCCCAGTGTTACAACAGGTCAGGGGTCCATCATTGGCATGAGTGAAAATTCCAGTGCATTTCCTAATGATCTGCCCCGTAACTTATACCCAACTACATTTAAGAAAGGTCTTTAGAAACTGCTAGTTTAGGTATCTGGGGCCTAGGCATCCAAGAATGTGATGTTATACTTTTACTTTCCATATCTCATTTTGACTCCGATTAGTCTTCACCAGAGCAAATCGTAGATTTGCATCTTTTTAAATTAAGAAACCCTTTTGCACTGCCATCCAAAACTAATTAGAAGCCATCATACATTAACTACCCTTTGGCTATAAATGTCAAATGCAGTAGTTTAATTTTTGCAGATAAGTCTGGAATTAGCAGCTATAATTTATTACAATGTCAAATGAAATGATTAGTGCCTGACTCTATCGCTTGAATGTTGAGTACCATGCTATATTAACCAAAAGCTGCTTCTGGAAATATAGTACTGTAGTTCATTGATTTTCTGCAGCCTGACGTCTATACTTCACAAATTAAGATTGTGGGTTAAACTAGGTTAGATTTGCAGAGTAGCATATTTGTTTACCAAGCATATTCTATGGAAAAAACAATTTCAGCCAAAATGTTATGGGGAGGGGGGAATGTTGTCCTCCTCAACTCCATCTTAAATAGGAGACCCTTATTCTCAAACTGCGTCCCCTCCTTATTGATTATTCCACAAGGGTGAAGCATCCTCCCATAGCCTGCAACTTGTCTAGCGTTATCAGATTCTTATATTTTTAATCAAGATCCCCTCTCACTTGAACACTTATGATGACAAGGGAGAAAGTTAGGACTGCAGATGCTGGAATCAGAGGCGAAGACTGTGGTGCTGGAAAAGCACAGCAGGTCAAGCAGCATCCGAGGAGCAGGAGAACTGACATTTCAAGTGTAAGCTCATCATCAGGAATGAGGAGGTGGCCCAAGGAGGCTGAGAGATAAATGGTTGGGGGTTAGAGCTGGGGGTAAGGTAGCAGAGAATGCGATAGATAGATGAGGTTGAGGGTGAAGGTGATAGGTTGGAGAGGAGGGTGGAAGCAGATAGGTGGGATAGAAGATGGACAGGTAGGACAGGTCAAGAGGGCAGTGCTGAGTTGTAAAGTTGGATCTGGGTCAAGGTGGGGGGAGGGGAAATGAGGAAACTGATGAAATTCACATTAATCCTGTGTGGTTGGAGGGTCCCAAGACAGAAGATGAGGCATTCTTCCTCCAGGCATCGGGTGGTAAGGATTTAGCAGTGAAGTATCTCAGTCCAACACTGGCACCTCCAAATCGTGCCTTCTGTGGTTTATCCAGTAATGGCAGCAATACTAGACACAGAAGACATGTCTTGGCATGCTTCCTTCAGCACTCTGGGATAGATCTCATCAGGGTTCTTAAGGGTCTACCTCAATGCTTTTTAAAAAACCCAACACCTTTTTTATGTCAACATGCCCTAGAATATCAACATACTCCTCCATGTCCTTCTCCTTTGTGAACACTGATGTAAAGTATTTGTAAGGACCTCAGCCACTTCCTTTGGCTCCACACATAAATTCCCTTCTTTGTCCTTAAATGGAACTACCCTTTCCCTGTCTAATGTCTTGTTCCTTATGTACGCTTGAAATGCCTTGCGGTTTTCCTTAATCCTGTTTGCCGAAGATATTCCATGGTCCCTTTTAGCCATCCTGATTCGCTTTTTGAGGTCTTTCCTGCTATCTTTGTATTCTTCCAGGGCTCTGTCTGTCTTCATTTTCCTAACCATTATTCTTTTTGTCTAAGCACTCAATTTCTCTTGTCAGCCAAGGTTCCTGAATCTTGCCATCCTTAACCTTCATTTTCACAGAACATGCTATACCTAAACTCTTATCAACTGGCCTTTAAAAGATTTCCACATGCCAGATATGGATTTACCCTCAAACAACTGCACCCAATCTACATTCCCCAATTCATGCCTAATACTGTTGTAGTTAGATTTCACACAATTTTGTAATTTTACTCAAGGACTAATCTTTTCCTTATCCATGGCTAACTTAAAACTTTCAAAATTATGGTCACTGCTCCTGAAATGCCCCTCCACTGAAACTTCAATCACTTGGCCAGGCTCATTTCCCAACACCAGGTCTACTATCACCTCTTCCTGACTTGGATCAATTGCATATTGTTTGAAAAAACCTTCCTGGACACACCTAATAAATTCTCCCCCATCCAAGCCTCTGCATCCATGCAAGTCCCAGTTAATGCAGGGGAAGTTAAAATCACCCAGTGCAATATTGTAGAGACGTTGATTAGTTTCAGAGCTCCTCTTAGCTCCTCTAAACTAAATCAAGAAGAGTTAAACCTGAAGACTAATTAGGTTAATCCTGGGTGATAAATAAAAGAAGTTCCAGCTATTTTTCTGAATCACGGGGATACTTGTAATCTGCAATCTATACTCTGCATATAGACTGGAAAACTCAGATAGGTGAATGTAACATGTAACTGGTGTGGGTTTGGGGTAAGGACGTGGGAGAAAGTGTTCAGTACCTAAAATTATTGGACTTGATATTGAGTCCTGAAGGCTGCAGGATTCCCAAACATAAAATGAGGTGCTGTGCTTCCAGCTTGCACTGAGCTTTGCTAAAGCACTGTAGCAAGCCTGAGACAAAGATGCTGGCTGGGGAATGTGGTGGTGTGTTGAAGTGGCAGGCAACTGGAAATTAAGGGTGTATTTTTTTGTGGAAAGAACGTAGGTGTTCTGCAAAACAGTTGCCCAGTCTGTGCTTCATCTGTCAGATGTAGAGGACACCACACTGTTAACAACGAATACAATAGAATAATGTTCTCTCTCTTTGGGCTCTATCTGTATTTATTATTTACTCCTCCCCCTTCCCCCACTACATCTTCTACATAAATGTTAATTTTTCTGAGCTCCCATCAGTTCTGAATAAGGATCATAGGACTTGAAATGTTAACTCTGCTCAACATTAACCATGCTGCCAGATCTGCTGAGTTTCTCCAATAATTTCTGTTTTTATTTCTGAAATAATATGAGCCTGGTATCTCTAGATCAGACGCCAAGTGCAAAAAGGCAAGGTTAAGCAATGCACTGCATGGATATTGTGAGAATCCAAGTCAGCTCATTGTGAGTTATGGTGTCTCCCTTGACATGACTGAGCACTCACACTCCACTGATTTTGAAAGTAATTTGGTCGATGCACATGCAGTGTGCCCACCATCTAGGCTATGCACACCTGGTGCAAGTGTAACACTGACATAGCATGGTGACATATAACAGCATATAACAGCATGCCCACCCCTGGACTCATTACTGCTGACAACCGGGAGTAACTGCCTGACTTTGTGCCTGTGCTAAAAGGCAAAGCAGGGCGAGGCAGAGATGCTGAGAGCATCCAGATTGGTGCAAGGAGAGAGCGCTAGGAGAGCAAGTGAGCAGCCCTGCTCTAATCTATGTCCGAGCATGCAAAGTGTCCTTACAGCATCGTTGCAATGAGAAGCATCAGTGCACCCCAATGTGTAGCACAAAAGTGCAGAATCACACTAAATGAATGGAGATGTGGCGTGGAGAGGCTGGCGTATGTCTGCCAAGGTTTGTAAATGGAGTCTCTGCATGTGGAGCTGCCCATGAAGCCTTTCCTAAGATGTTGGTTGTTAGCTGTTTAAGATGGTGGACCAGAGGCTCAAGGGGGCAAGCTGGAGTTACCAGGTAACCACTCTGACTTTTACTTTGGGAATTCCCACTGTCTTGTTTCAATCCAGGGCATGGTAAAACAAGGAGCTGCATGTTAATGAGGTGAGATTCAGTGAAAAGGAACAATTGACATATCGCTTCTCTCTAGTGAGAATCTCGTCTCAACACCTGGAACTCTGTTGGAAAATGTGACTTTTGCTCCCGGTGTCAAGTAAGGCCTCACTCAGGGCTTTATAAGTTTCCCCCATAATTTTACTGCATGAAAAAGTTAGTGAGAAAGAAGAAGTAATCCCCAAAAATCAAAAAGTAGCCCTCAAAAATTCTCAAGAAGTGCCTTCAAAAGAAAAATTTCCCTGTTGGAATTGAGGTAAAATTGGTTTATAAATTTAGCATCAATGAACTGTAAATTGGTCAGCAACTGGAGAAGAAAATAGTCATGAGTAAAACAAAATATAGGAGCTGAGTCTGTGATTAGAATGTCCAACAAAGGAGAACAGGTCATCCATCAAGTGTTGACCTGCAGCCAGTGTGTATAATGAGATTCATGCAAATCATGATGATTTTACTGATCACATGATCACATCTGTAAGAGAGAATTATCCAGTTTTGAATAAGCTCATGAGAGAGTTCTTAGGCACAGAAAGTTCCATATTTGATTACCAACCATATGCAGGTGTAAATAGAGGAATTGCAGTACATAAGGAGTTACAGAGCCTTTAATAGAGATACAGAGCAAGCAGCCTCAGGGACAGCATATGAGCAGACATCCACGACTCAAAATACTCCAGACCAGTATCTCAATGTGCAGCTGGCTGTATTGGCTTCAAGCACAGGGTGAAAATCCATTAAAATAAATGAATGCTCTTGCAGTATGCCTGTGATTTCCAAGTTTGCTTTTACTGCAATCACTATTCCTTGCTAAGGTGTTCCCATTGTTGAATGTCCAAGCATACCAGATTAATTCATCTTAGTAGGTTCAGTTTTATTTTAGGTAAAAACAATGACTGCAGATGCTGGAAACCAGATTCTGGATTAGTGGTGCTGGAAGAGCACAGCAGTTCAGGCAGCATCCTCAGTTTTATTTTATTCACTCCTGGGATGTAAGCATTACTGGAAAGGTAAACCACTATTGCCCATCATAATTGTCCATGATAAATTTTGGGGAGCCTGCAGCCCATGTGATGCAAGTACATCCATAGTGTAACACTCTAGTACAACTAAGTGCCTTGCTAGGCCATTTTCAGAGGGCAGTCAGCCATGTTAAGAATTTCATATAGCCCAGGTAAGGTCAGCAGATTTCCTACAGCAACATAAAAACAAGGACTGCAAATGCTGGAAACCAGAGTCTAGATTAGAGTGGTGCTGGAAAAGCACAGCAGGTCAGGCAGCATCCGAGGAGCAGGAAAATCGACCTTTCGGGATGAAGGGCTTTTGCCCGAAACGTCGATTTTCCTGCTCTTCGGATGCTACCTGACCTGCTGAGCTTTACCAGCACCACTCTAATCTAGACTCGGTTTCCTACAGCAGTCCAGTCGTTTTACAGTCATTATTTGAGGCCAGTAATTTGTTCCAGATTGATCAATTGAGTTAAAATTCCTCCAGCTGCTATGGTAGAATTTGAACTCATTTCTCCAGAGTATGAGCTTAGGCCTCTGGATTACTTGTCCAATAACATTACTACTGTCCCTCCTAGATACTTTCTGCATATTTCACTCAGTCACTGAATTATTATTGTGCAGAAGGAAGCCATTAAGTCATTGTGTCAGATTGGCTGTTCAAATGTATCTTACTTTAGTGCCCTTCTCTCTGTAACCCTGTAAATTCCCTCTTTTCAAAGAACTATCTAATTAGAACATAGAACATAGAAAGGTACACCACAGAATAGGCCCTTCGGCCCACGATGTTGTGCCGAGAATTAATCCTAATGTAAAATAAAATAATCTAACCTATGCACCCCTCAATTCACTGCTGCCCATGTGCATGTCCAGCAGTCGCTTAAATGTCCCTAATGACTTTGCTTCTACCACCACTGCTGGCAATGCATTCAATGCATTCACAACTCTCTGTGTAAAGAGTCTACTCCTGACGTCTCCTCTATTCCTTCCTCCTAACACCTTAAAACTATGACCCCTTGTGGGAGTCAATCCTGGCCTGGGGAAAAGTCTCTGGCTAGTGACTCTATCTGAGCCTCTCATTATCTTGTACATCTCGATCAGGTCACCTCTCTTCCTCCTTCTCTCCAGAGAGAAAAGTCCAAGCTTAGTCAACCTCTCTTCATAAAACAAGCCTTACAGTTCGGGCAGCATCCTGGTAAACCTTCTTTGCACCCTCTCCAAAGTCTCTGTATCTTTCCTATAGTAGGGTGACCAGAACTGGACACAATATTCCAAGTGTGGTCTCACCAGGGACTTGTAGAGCTGTAGCAAAACCTCACTGCTCTTAAACTCGAGCCCCTTGTTAATGAAAGCCAAAACACCATATGCTTTCTTAACAACCCTATCCACTTGGGTGGCAACTTTGAGGGATCTATGTACTTGAACATCAAGATCCCTTTGTTCCTTCACACTGCCAAGAATTCTGTCTTTAATCCTATATTCAGCATTCATGTTCGACCTTCCAAAATACATCACTTTGCATTTATCCAGGTTGAACTCCAGCTGCCATTTCTCAGCCCAGCTCTGCATCCTGTCTATGTCGTGTTGCAGCTGGCAATAGCCCTTGGTACTATCAATGGCACGTCCAACCTTTGTGTCATTTGCAAATTTACTAACCCACCCCTCAACCTCCTCATCCAAGTCATTTATAAAAACTACAAAGAGCAGAGGCCCAAGAACAGAGCCCTGCGGGACACCACTCAACACTGACCTCCAGGCAAAATACTTCCCATCTACAACCACTCTCTGCCTTCTATCAGCCGACCAATTCTGAATCCAGATAGCCGAATCTCCCAGTATCCCATACCTCCTGACTTTATGAATGAGCCTACCATGGGGAACCTTATCAAATGCCTTGCTGAAGTCCATATACACTACATCCACTGCTCGACCTCCGTC
The DNA here is from genome assembly GCF_037043375.1 of Chiloscyllium plagiosum. Classification (NCBI taxonomy): domain Eukaryota; kingdom Metazoa; phylum Chordata; class Chondrichthyes; order Orectolobiformes; family Hemiscylliidae; genus Chiloscyllium; species Chiloscyllium plagiosum. Next base: position 97,413,739 of record NW_028270140.1, read on the forward strand.
GACCTGTCTTATCACCTCCTCAAAGAACTTAATAAGATTAGGTAGACATGACCTGCCCCTCACAAAGCCATGCTGACTGTCTTTAATCACGCTATGTTTTTCCAAATAGTCATGAATCCTATCCCTCAGAATTATTTCCAAAACCTTGCTGACCACAGACGTAAGACTGACTGTTCTGTATTGCCAGGGATTTCCCTATTACCTTCCTTGAAAAGAGGAACAACAGTTGTCTCCTTCCAATCCTCCAGTACGACTCCCATGGAGAGTGAGGAAGCAAAGTACAAAAAAATTCTGTATTGAAAACAGGGATTGAACTTCCCTCCATACTTTCAGGCACCTCAGTACTGCCCATAACTACTTCCTGCTGGAAAAAAAGAAGCTTTTGCTTCTTTTATCAATTCCTTTAAATTCAAGCCCTCTCATTCTTAATGCCTTCACAAATGGGAACAGTTTCTCCCCATCAGTTTATCAAGACCTGTTATGATTTTAAATTCATTACTCAGATATCCTTTCAGCCTTTTCCAGGGAGAACAGTCCTAACCTCTCTAATCTATCTTCACAACTTAAATTCCTCAGTCCTGGAATCATCCTTGTGAAACCTTTCTGCAGTATTTCAAATGTCTTCATATCCATCTTAAAGAGCAGCACCTAGAACTGGACCTAATATTCCAGCTGAGGCTAAGCTATGATGGCACGATGGCTCAGTGGTTAGCACTGCTGTGTCACAGCACCAGGTATGCAGGCTCAGTTCCAGCCTTGTGTGACTGCCTATGTGGAGTTTGCACATTCTCCCCGTGTCTGCATGGGTTTCCTCTGGGTGCTCCGGTTTCCTCTCATAGTCCAAAGATGTGCAGGTTAATTGGATTGGCTATACTATATTGCTCATAGTGTCCAGGGATGTGTAAGGTTAGGTGGATTAGCCATGGGGAATGCAGGATTACAGGGATAGAGTAGGAGGGGTGAGTCTGGGTGGGATGCTCTTTGGAGAGTCAGTGTGTGGGCTTGTTGGGCTGAATGGCCTGTTCTCACACAGTAGGGATTCTATGATCTAGTGTTTAATACATACTTACTCTTGTACTCTGTGCTTCTGTTAATGAAACCTAGGAAACTGTATGTTTTATTAACTGCTCTCACAACCTATCCTGCCATCTCAAATGATATGTGCACATATATACTCAGATCTCACTGCTCCTGCACACCATTAACAGCTCTACCCTCCATATTGCATTGTCTCCCCATGTTCTTCCGGCCAAAATGAATCAATTCACACCTCCATATAAATCTCCATAAACTTTTCTTTGTCCTGTTGATCTTCTTTATTGTTTTTCTCACAGCTTTATATTCAAGGTTTTAATTGTCTGCAAATTTTGAAATTGTACCTTGTGCACCAAGATCTAGGAAAAGCAAGGGTCCCAACACTAACTCCTGGGAAATTTCACTTAAATCTTTTGACCAGCGCAAGAAATGTACATTAACCATTACTGTCTGTTTTCTGCTACTCAGCCGATTTCATATGCATGTTGCTATTACCCGTTTTACTCCATGAACGATAACTTTGTTCACAAGCCTGTAATTTGGTGCTGTATCCAGGGCTTTTTGGATCTTCATGTACACAACGTCAACAGTATTACCCTCATCAACACTATCTGATGCTTATTTAAAAGATTCCAGCAAGTTAGTTAAACATTTAGATCATCAGCTTACAGTTGGCAGAAAATTATTTATAACTTTGAGTCTGCAGATTATGATGCATGTTGCTAATTATTGGTGCCTAAGCTACAAGATAAGGTCGCATTTTATATAAATTTCATTAAAAATGGTATCAGAGCTTTCTTTTTGTTAATAGCAGATTCTGGATTGCCTAGAGGATGCTAGATTATTAGGGATGTGTACAGCTGAGGTTAAAATCAATCAACCGTCTTCTTAATGATGGATCAGGTTCGAAGGACTGCATGGCCTACTCTTGTTATTTGTCCATATTTTTCATTTGTGTTTGAAGGCAGCTGTAATAGTTGGAAAAATTGCCCTTTGAAACATTCCTTTCCTGTTTAAATGGTATTAGATATAGGTCAAAGCTGAGATGATAAGTGTTTGATGTATTTTGCCCTTTATAAACTGGTTCAAGCCTGGAGTTTGCCTATGTTCAAAAACAAGTTAAAAACCAGCTAATTCCTTTTGTCATTTGGCTCCTCCTTTAGTCATCTCTGAAACACTTCACAGCAAATCTTGCTCTATAATTTTATGGGTGGTACGGTGGCACAGTGGTTAGCACTGCTGCCTCACAGCGCCAGAGACCTGGGTTCAATTCCCGCCTCAGGCGACTGACTGTGTGGAGTTTGCACATTCCCCCCGTGTCTGCGTGGGTTTCCTCCGGGTGCCCCGGTTTCTTCCCACAGTCCAAAGATGTGCAGGTCAGGTGAATTGGCAATGCTAAATTGCCTGTAGTATTAGGTAAGGGGTAAATGTAGGGGTATGGGTGGGTTGCGCTTCGGCGGGGCAGTGTGAACTTGTTGGGCCGAAGGACCTGTTTCCACACTGTAAGTAATCTAATCTAATAATTTCACACAAAGGGGTCTCTTTAATGGTTACTGATTTCTGTTCAAGGTCAAGGGATGGCGATGTCTGTCTACATACTCAAGTTAGATACTGTATACACTTCTGTGTTGTCTTCTTGGTTAATGGATTTCAGAAATCTGTTCCAGAAAACGCCTCTAGCAACTGTGATTCTCTTCACAGGCATAAACAACAAATGGTGCTGTGCTTCACTTTGCGTGATAATTAATATAACATTTGCTTGAGGCTTTTGGACTTATAAGTAATAAAAATAACATGTTAAATAAAAGTACAGACCAGTTTACTAAAATATTCGTGTTCCTAGTTGTTTTTGTCTCAAGTCTCAATATTTGATAATCCAATCTGGGCATTGTGGGATTTATATATTTCTTTTGAGTAGAAATGACAATTTGGATCCGGCGCAGCACCTTGTAACTGGGTAAACTGAGAATATCCAATTCCCTCGTTTCCATTTGTACCTGCATTTTTCTTAAAATTAGTCAAAGGAAGGAAATATAGCTCTGTACCTTAATATAGCATGGTATTTTTCACCTGTTAACCCTTCCAATTTCTTGAGAATCAACTCATGAGGAGCAAACAGGGAGCAGCAAAGCCTTCAACTTTGAATGGGACGTAAACTGCTCAATATTAGTTTGATTTCAAAGGAAAGAAAAAAATGATCAGGCATAAGGAGCAGCTAAAATTACATTGGGCTGGGCATGACATGAGTCTACTGTGTATTCAAGTTTTTCATCAGGTATCCAGCTCATTATTTTCCCATCCATCCCCAAATGCACCCAAAAGCACAGATTGGTTCCAAGATCGGCCCATAATATATCAACTAATCGTTAAGATGCATGTGAGGTTTTAACGAGAACATTATGCTGCTCACTGGAGAAAGTGGTTAGTGTGAGCTGCCGGGAAGGGAAGGGCAGACAATTTGTTTTTAAAACAGTGCATAAAGCAGGAGAGTTTAGGGGGTGGGCATGGTGATGCTATCAGTGGAATGCGCTCAGTGACCAATGGGAGCACATTATCTAAATGGTGCCAAGTTGCAGAGCTCTGATATGCAAAGAGATCTGGGCAGCTTCATACCTGAATCACAGCATGTTAGTGTGTCAGTACAGGGAGAAAGTGAGGTCTGCAGACGCTGGAGATCAAAGCTGAAACTTTATTGCTGGAACAGCACAGCAGGTCAGGCAGCATCTAGGGAACAGAAGATTCGACGTTTCGGGCACATGCCCTTCTTCAGGAATGAGCAGAGAGTGTGTCAGTACAGTAAATAATCAGAAAAGCTAATAGGATGTTTTATTGCACCATGAGCTGGTTCAGCCTGTTGCAGCACATGACTGGGACAGTTGGGCTTGTTCTGGGTCTGTCTGGAGGCTGATGACTTTTCTTGCCAAGTGGGGCCAGACAAACCACCCTCACCCTGCAAAGTGAGATGTTGCAGCCATTGTTCCTGGGGAAGAACCAAGAAAGACAGTCAATTGAAAGGGGATAGATTGCTAAGAAGTGAACATGTTTCTGAAGGTAAGCGATAGGAAACCTCCATCCTTGATACTTTATTTTATGCCTTTTGAAATGGAACTGCTGCTACATGAAATGTTTCTGAAGAGATTGATCCCTCCTGTAACTTCAAAGTCCGATTTATCAACATTGCAATATGCCTGCAAGGAATAGAAACCAGATGTAAGTCTGCACCTGATCATTACTCTCACTAGTTGTGCCAGGTCTCTGCAGCATGATGTCCCAGCAGTAATCAATGGCTGCACATGTGCCTGTCTTTGGATCCAGACTCTGTAATCTCCTCAAGATCGTTCTCACTTAATATACTGATCCCTACAGATGTGGTTGCTGCCACCTTGACTAACATGGTCAATTGGAATATGCTCCATATTGATTGTTCCCAGAGAATGTCTTTTACGTAGCATCATTGCAATCGTGCACTGTGAATAGGGAACACCCACTGAAGCATTCGACACCATGGTTAGTCATTTCTTCACAAATTTTGGTGGTAGCTTTTGGTGACTTTCCAGATGTAGATGTACGTTTGACAGATGGCTTGACCTGCTTAGCATCTCTGTGCGGGGGCACTCCTTTTTCCAAAGATCTCAGATAGGCGTAACTTGCATTGCAAAGTTGAGTAGTGCCAGTAATGTTACTTGTGCAAAAAAAAATTGTATTAAAGCTCATGCGAGGTATTGCATTTTGGTAAGACAAACCAGGGCAGGACTTGCACAGTTAATAGTAGGGCTCTGGGGAGTGTTGTGAACAGAGAGATCTGGGGATGTAGATACATAGTTCCCTGAAAGTGATGTTACAGGAAGACAGGGTGGTGAAAAAGGCATTTCACACACTTACCTTCATTGCTCAGACCATTAAGTACAAGAGTTGGGATGTTGTCATGTTACAGCTGTACAAGACATTGGCAGGGCCACATTTGGAGTACTGCATACAATTCTGACCACTCTGCTACAGGATGTTATTAAACTGGAAAGGATGCAATAAAGATTGATGAGGATGTTATCAAGACCGGAGGGTGTGAGTTATAAGTGAGGCTAGATAGGCTGGGATTTCTTCCCCTGGAGCATAGAAGGCTGAGAGATGGTCTTATAGAGGCTAATAAAATCATTAAGGGCATAGATAAGGTGAATAACAGAGGTATTTTCCCAGGGTAGGGAAGTTCAAAACTAGACGCATAGGTTTAAGGTGAGATGGGGAATATTTGAAAGGGACCTGAGGGGCACTTCTTCAGATAGAGGGTGGTGTATATGGAACTAATTGCCAAGGGAAGTGGTAGAGACAAGTGCAATTACAACATTTAAAAGGCATTTGGATGTACATGGATAGGAAAGGTTTAGAAGGAAATTGGCCAAATACAAGCAAATGAGATTAGTTCAGTTTAGGAAACCTGGTTGGCATGGACAAAAAGGGCCAAATGGTCTGTTTCTGTGCTCTATGACTCAAAACATTTCCACTCTCAGTCAATCCTCTAGTCGTGCTGAATCCCTATTTGTACTTAAAAAGAAAAGAAAAACATCATTTTATACAATCACCTTTCGCAACCTCACAATATTCCAAGATTCTAACAGCTGCTGAACTACTTTTGCATTGTATATGCTGTCATTAGGTAGGCAAATCTGTCTGCTGCTTTCTGTACATAACAAATTAGACCAACTAATCTTTTTTGCAGTTGTTTTGGTTAAGGTATGAATGTTGGTTAGGGCAATTTGCCTGTTTTTCTTTAAATTATTTGATGGGATCTCTAATTTCCATCAGAACAGGAAAGACAGGGTCAAAACTTATCATGTCACCCAAAAGACAACGCATTTGACTGTGTGACACGACCTCAGTTCTTAAATGTCTGTCAAGATTATGTGCTTACATCGATAACAGAAACTGAAACCTATGACTTAGAGGCAAAAATATTACTGCTGAGTCAAACTAAAATTATAACCTTGCCCTTTATTCTTTTGATGCTCTAACTGTTGCATTTAGTTACTGTCTCTCTGATCAGTTGAAATACTTTCCCCTGGTCAACCTAGTAAAACGTTTAGTAATTTTGAACACTTCTATCAGATCTCCTCATGAAAAGAGCCTAGTTTGTCTCATCCTTCTTCATAACTGAAACACATTACCCTTGTAATGAGTGCGTCTGAACTAATTGTTTCCCAGTTAATCAATTGCAGAGTTTCAACAAGATTAAGATCAGTAAACTCAGCACAGCCTGTGAATAAAATTTTAATACTTCTGTCGTCTCAAAAAGCAAAGTACTGCAGATGCTGGAAATCTGAAATAAAAAGAGAAAACGTTGGAAATATTCAGTAGGCCCTGCAGTTTCTATGGCTGACGTTGTGCCATTCAATACTATACATTGTTTTTACATTGAACATTAAAGAATTTTTTTTTGAAGAGTGGACAGTTTGAGGTTACTGAAATATCTCAAGAAGGTATCCAAGTGGTAAACAGCTTTGCGTTAATTCTAGTATGCGAAATGTATGACCAGATGAGTAAATATTATAAACCTTTCCTTGTTAGTTTGTCAGAGTCAGTCATAATAATTCCTAATGGGTGCATCCTGGTGTTTGCATTAGAGGTTTAGGCATCGCACGTCTTCAAGGTATCCAATCTCTACTCTACTATAATAAACATGTTTTGCCATTGTTACTTAGTTTAATTTGTGGTTTACATTCTTCACAAGAGTGATTAATTGTCTTCACTGTGTTTCTCTTATTAGGAGTAACTGCAGTTCCTTGTGTGTGCCTCGGAATTTTCCTGGGTGGCTTTGTGCTGAAGAAAATGAGCCTAACTCCACTGGGCGCAATTAAAATGACAATGACTGTAAACATGCTGTCAACGGCTACATATGTTATGCTATTGTTCCTGGGCTGTGAAACAGGGCCAGTTGCTGGAGCAACAGTCAGCTATATGAATGGGTAAATAGCACTCGATGATTTTCTTATCGTAGAGACATAGAGTCATACAGCATGAAAACAAACTTTCAGTTCAACTTGTCCATGCCGACCAAGTTTCCCAAAGTAAACTAGTCCCACTTGCCTGCATTTGGTCCATATCCCTCTGAATCTTTCCCATTCATGTGCCTGTCCAAACATCTGTTGTAACTATAACTGCATCTACCACATCCTCTGACAGTTCATTCCACATATGAACCATCCTCTGTGTGAAAGCGTTGCCCCTTATGTCCCCTTTTAAATCTTTCTCCTCGCATCTTATGCCCTCTTGTTTTGAATTCCCCTACCCTAGGGTAAAAGACCCTGGTATGTAGCTTATAAATGCCCCTCGTGATTTTATAAACCGTTATGAGGTCAACCTTCAACCTCCTACGCTCCAGTGAAAAACGTTCCAGCCTGTCCAGCTTCTCCGTATAACTCAAACCCTTCAGTCCAGGTAAATTCTTGGTAAATCTTTTCTGAACCCTCTCCAATTTAATAATATCCTTCCTATAGCAGGGGGACCAGAATTGTGCCCCCCCGCCCCCCCGCTGCGTTCCGTCACCGCGCCTAACTCCGCCCCCACGCCGCGTTCCGCCACCACGCCTAACTCCGCCCCCCGGCCGAGTTTCGTCACCTCGCCTAATCCCGCCCCCCCGCCGGTCTCCATCACCATGTCCAACTCCGCCCCCACGCCGACCTCTGTCCCCGCCCCCAGGCCTAACCCCGCCCCCACATCCAGCTCCAGCCCCACACCAGGTCCTAGCTCCCCGCCCTGCCGTATTTTCACCATCCCTCCAGACTTGCCCCTCTCTGAGGATGAAAGATCAGTCCTCAGCAGAGGTCTCACCTTCGTTCCCACACGTTCTCGGGTCAATGAATTCAATACACGGAGTGACATCGAACAATTCTTCCGCCGCCTTCGCCTCCGTGCCTTCTTCTTCAATCAAGACTCTCGCCCACCCTCTGACGACCCCTTCTCCCACCTCCAACACACCCCGTCCACCTGGACACCCCATGCTGGCCTCCTACCTGCCCTCGACCTCTTCATAGCAAACTGCCGCCGCGATATTAACCGCCACCTGAACTCCCACACCCCTCCCACCCACTCCAACCTCTCACCCTCGGAACGCGCAGCCCTCCACTCCCTCCGTTCCAACCCCAACCTCACCATCAAACCAGCAGACAAGGGAGGCGCAGTAGTAGTTTGGCGCACTGACCTTTACACCGCTGAGGCCAAACGCCAGCTCGCAGATACCTCCTCCTACTGTCCCCTTGACCATGACCCCACCCCCCACCACTAAACCATCATCTCCCAGACCATCCATAACCTCATCACCTCAGGGGACCTCCCATCCACCGCCTCCAACCTCATAGTCCCACAACCCCGCACCGCCCGTTTCTACCTCCTGCCCAAAATCCACAAACCTGACTGCCCCGGACGACCCATCGTCTCAGCCTGCTCCTGCCCAACCGAACTCATCTCAGCATACCTCTACACGGTCCTGTCCCCATTAGTCCAAGAACTCCCCACCTACGTTCGTGACACCACCCACGCCCTCCACCTCCTCCAGGATTTCCGCTTCCCCGGTCCCCAACGCCTCATCTTCACCATGGACATCCAGTCCCTGTACACCTCCATCCCCCATCATGAAGGACTCAAAGCACTCCGCTTCTTCCTTTCCCGCCGTACCACCCAGTACCCTTCCACCGACACCCTCCTTCGACTGACCGAACTGGTCCTCACCCTGAACAACTTTTCTTTCCAATCCTCCCACTTTCTCCAAACAAAAGGAGTAGCTATGGGCACCCGCATGGGCCCCAGCTATGCCTGCCTCTTCGTAGGATATGTGGAACAATCCATCTTCCGCAACTACACTGGCCCCACCCCCCATCTTTTCCTTCGCTACATTGATGACTGTATCGGCGCTACCTCGTGCTCCCACGAGGAGGTTGAACAGATCATCCACTACACTAACACCTTCCACCCCGACCTCAAATTCACCTGGACAGTCTCGGACTCCTCCCTCCCCTTCCTAGACCTTTCTGTTTCTATCTCAGGCGACCGAATCAACACGGACATCTACTACAAACCAACCGACTCCCACAGCTACCTGGACTACACCTCCTCCCATCCTGCCCCCTGTAAAAACGCCATCCCATTCTCCCAATTCCTTCGTCTCCGCCGCATCTGCTCCCAGGAGGACCAGTTCAAAATACGTACAACACAGATGGCCTCCTTCTTCAAGGACTGCAATTTCCCCCCCCGACGTGGTCGACGGTGCCCTTCACCGCATCTCCTCCACTTCCCGCTCCTCCGCCCTTGAGCCCCGCCCCTCCAACCGCCACCAGGACAGAACCCCACTGGTCCTCACCTACCACCCCACCAATCTCCATGTACAGCGCATCATCCGCCGTCACTTCCGCCACCTCCAACAGACCCCAGCACCAAGGATATATTTCCCTCCCCTCCCCTATCAGCTTTCCGTAGAGACCACTCCCTCCGCGACTCCCTTGTCAGATCCACACCCCCCACCGACCCAACCTCCACTCCCGGCACCTTCCCTTGCAACCGCAGGAGGTGCAACACTTGCGCCCACACCTCCCCCCTCACTTCTCTCAAAGGCCCCAAAGGAAACTTCCATATCCGCCACAGATTCACCTGCACCTCCACCCACATCATCTACTGCATCCGCTGCAGCCGGTGTGGCCTCCTCTATATTGGGGAGACAGGCCGCCTACTTGCGGAGCGATTCAGAGAGCACCTCTGGGCCACCCGGACGAACCAACCCAACCACCCTGTAGCACAGCATTTCAACTCCCCCTCCCACTCCACCGAGGATATGCAGGTCATTGGACTCATCCACCGCCAAACCACAACAACGCGACGGTCGGAGGAGGAGCGTTCTATCTTCCGACTGGGAACCCTCCAACCACAGGGGATGAACTTGGACTTCACCAGTTTCTTCATCCCCCCTCCCCCCACCTTGTCTCAGCCGAATCCCTCCAGCCCGGCACCGCCTTCCTGACCTGCAGTCTTCTTCTTGACCTCTCCGCCTCCACCCTACTCCGACCTATCACCCTCACCTTGACCTCTTTCCACCTATCACATTTCCAACGCCCCTCCTCCAAGTCCCTCCTCCCTACCTTTTATCTTCTCCTGCTGAACACTCTCTGCTCATTCCTGAAGAAGGGCCTGTGCCCGAAACGTCGAATCTCCTGTTCCCTGGATGCTGCCTGACCTGCTGTGCTGTTCCAGCAATAAAGTTTCAACTTTGATCTCCAGCATCTGCAGACCTCACTTTCTCCTCCGACCAGAATTGTGCACAGTACTCCAAAAGTGGCCTCACTAATGTCCTGAACAACCACAACATGGTGCTTCAACTTCTGTACTCAATGATCTGAGCATTGAAGGCAAGCATGCTAAACATCTTTTCACCATCCTGTTTACCTGTGACTTCAAGGAACTATGTACCTGAACCCCAAGGTCTCTCTGTCTGATAACACCACACCAGGGCCTGACCGTTAACTGTATAAGTCCTGCCCTTTATGTCTTGCCAAAATGCAGAACCTTGTATTTATAAAAATTAAACTCCATCTGCCACTTCTCAAAGCAAGAAAGCAATATGAAGAATGAGTTTTGTTGAATGAACTATGAGTTCATCTTAGAGTTGCTCTGGACATCTAACTAACTGAGATCAGTTGAAAGGAAAACAGTTCGTAATATATAGATCATTCTGCAAACATTTGTTTATAGCTGAAAACTGACACATTTTATTAAAGTTAGTTGTCTTGCACTCATCATAACATTTCACAAAATTCAAGGAGAAAACAAACATTTCATGTGTATAAGAGGACAGTGATTGGTTGGCAAGTGGACTCTGAATAGTAAAGTTATTCTGAGTGGTTAGTCTTTTGGGTTGCGTTAGCTATTCATCTGTGCTCTATGTACAAGGAACAGAAATTGTGCAGCTTTTTTCATCCCCCTCCTTTGAATTGATGGTCTTGTGAATTGGCCTGATGAATGGAAGGTGAAAAGTTTCAAGGAAGTGCATCTTTTTTCAGCTGCATTCAAGTTCTGTTCTGCTAATCAACTATAAATATTTGTTCCCAACACTGATTTAATTTTAGATTTGCTAAAATTAGAATGTTGAATCTCAAACTGGAAATTTCAATTTACTGGTACAGCTTGGCAATCAGTGGGAAGTAGCATTCACCAAATCAACATTGCTCCTCTATCATCAAACCCAATTTTTAGGGATTGAATTTCTTCAGGTAGCTGATATCACAATAATATAGCAAAGGAAAGTTAATGGGAAGTTGAATAGGAGATACCACTGACTGCCAGCTCCCTGCACCTATTCATTCAGGACTTCACTCCACAACTTGCCCCCACTCCTCTGGTCCAGCAGGGAAGATGTCTAGCTGATCCTTCATCAGCAGGGCCAGAAAAGCTGCACAATTTCTGTTCCTTGTACATAGAGCACAGATGAATAGCTAACGCAACTCAAAAGACTAACCACTCAGAATAACTTTGAAGTGTGGAAACAAGCAGCTCCATCGGTTTTGCAACTTAAGCAGAATCATTCCTTCAAATGTATTGCAGGAAAATATAAGTACACTAAGGCCTTCAGGGAAACCCCAGAAGTAAAATGACTGCAAAGTACCATGGATGCTAGAAATCTGAAACAAGCACAGAGAATGCTGGAGAAATTCAGCAGGTCTGGCAGCATCTGTGGAGAGAGAAACAGAGTTAACAATTTGAGTCCAGTATGACTCTTCTGAATTCTGAAATTAAAATGTTGGATGCATTTGTGGAAGTGTAGCTTCTTGGAAATTTTACATGAAGAATAATGCATTCTAGTTCATTTCATACTTTATGGTCAATCGATTTTTAACCAAAAAACAGGAAGATCATTGTCCTATTTAGTATTTTACATGCCAATAATTCCTTACCTGAATATTAATTCAACAGTCACTCACCTATATCTAACCTTACATCTCATTTCTAAAGATGGTGTACCATCTACAGGTTCAGTTCATAAACAATGTCATGCTGCAAACTTCCTTCCTTTTTTCAGACTAGTCCCTAAATGTGTTAGTGTCTAAAACCAACACGTAACACAGACACAGAGAGTGCCAATGATCAATCCAGATTCACTCTCAGGCCTCAACAGAATAACTTAGTCAAGGGTCATCATGATGTGGCTCATTGATGTTTTCCCTTTGAGGGGTGGACAAAGTTTAGGGGATGGGAGTGATCAGAGAGGGAGGGCTGGGTGGGAATACAAGATGGAGAAGCGAGAGAAGGATAGACCCTCAGTGGTAGATCATTGTTCTGTGAAGTTCATAGATGTACTCCTATTAACTCAGCACAATTATAGATCAAATCATGGACTCCTCCTCGTCTATATGGCTCAGGGAAAAAGCTGGGTTTTTTTTTGGAAGACAGCTATAGTTTTGATTTGTGAGATTGTGTAAGGGAGTAAAATAATAATCTTTGAGAAATATTGTGCTAAACATCTTTCTTTATTTTGCTGTTCCTTGAGGCTTGACACATTTTATATTGCCTAGGCATTTTGATTTATTGCTAGAACAACCCATAATTCTCCTTGATGCAATATTAAGGCCTCGAGTACAACTGGACTATCAATCTGCAGGCAGTTTCATGAAATTAAGCAACACAGTTTCTGAGTGCTGTGCTGAGAATATGGGAGTATAGGAAAGAATTGTGCTGGAGAACCTTGCAAAAATAAGAAACATACAAAAACAAAAACAAATCAGAACAGTATCTAATTCCATTGCTGCTCTCTTCCCTAAGTTTGGTTAGATTCAATAGCTCATTTGGCATCTTATAATATTAATAGCAGCCCATATTTTACATTGATACTGAGTGGCATGTATGCCAGATAGTTTGCAACTGTGTTCATTCTTGCCACAGATATTGTTTCTATGACTGTGTCCTGGCAGTCAGTTATAGCTATTTAGCTTTTATTAAAAGGGTAGGTAAAACAGTAGGTTTTACCTGTTGATTAATTTGCTACATGTTGCAATTATGTTACATCAGGATCTCTTATGGCACCATTGTAGTGTCCCTACCTCTGAACTAGGTAGGCCCAGGTTCATTTTCCATCTGCTCTAGAAGAGTGTAATCACTCTCTGAATAGTTTGATTAGAAATTATCTACCCTAATTAGTATTGTTGTAACATTGCCAATGCACACCTCATGAGTACAAATGAAAGGTGTCATATTGAAGCATATTTCACATCCATTTTATTGAAACTGGAAAACTGGTGCAAAGAAATCCAAAATAGGACAGTGTCCAACACATGAATAATGTTCAATTGATAGGCAATGCCATATTTATTCTAGCACTGCAAAAGTGTCCTTGGAGATCTCCTGAGACAGACATAGGGAACTGGGATCTATAATCATGCTTTCGAGTACAAATTGGAAATTCATTTTTACTGAATGTAGCAGACATATTTTTTGTCTTTAAACACAATTAAGTGCAAAAACAAAATGATAACTGAGCACAATGCAGATAGCTGACATGTACACCAGTATCAATGCTTTTTACTACCAGGTAATGTGAAGTTATCTCATTTAAAAACATACAGCTATACCTGCTTCATTGAAGTAAACTAGTTTGTGGTTAAGCATCAAAATAACAACAGTGCTTTACAACTGAATTAAACTTGAACTCATTACAGTCTTGGTGACTGAGAGTCACTGAATTCTTGTCCTTCCCATCCATATAATGTCAGCTTGAATATAGAACAATGGCATTGTGGACCCATCTATAATAGTTATACAGTTAATTGGGAGATAGAGCACTTTTCTGGAGGATGGATCCAATGTAATATGCAAATATTACCTCTTGAACAAGCTGTGTTTAAGCTCATCATAAACAATGAATCCAAGACAATACCATTCTAAATCAAAATGTTTTATGTACCATAAGACTAGCCACTCAGTAGTAAAGTGAAAATTTGGTGCAGATTCCATTTTATTCATTTTGGGGCATATCCTTCAGGAAACTAGCTCCATTCAATGCCTCCACTTCTAGATAGCTTATATTCTCAGGCCTGACCTTGTTTTTGTCCCACATTACTTTTGTGGGTAGCAAGCTTCCTGTTAAAAATTGATCATTGTTCAACTTAACAAATGAATTGCAGTTAGTGAAGTCAGTATTAATCAAGTGCACTGCCTCTGAATGTGACAGCTGTGACTGAATGCAGAATGAATACTTGACAAAAATATTGTCCTCACCATTGGAAACAAACTGAAAGATTCATGCAGTGAAACTGGAACTATATTAACTTCTAAGACAGTTTAGTACAGCATCAACTTCATCAGCCTGTTTAATACGCATTCCCACCATGTATAGAACATGTGGAAGCTGTGTGCTTGTAGCATCTTGCCTTGGATATGGAGTAACTGGTAAATAAATTGGCAGCCTTGTAAAGATTCTAATGCAATTAGTTTCTGGATATTTTCTCTCTGTAACTTACATTTTTTTTTAGCTCTTTCAACGGGTTCCAAAGGAATCTTACTGTACCTTGTAATGAAGGCTGTGGCTGTACAAAAGAGACCTTCAACCCAGTCTGTGGGTCTGATGGCATCACCTACCTGTCCCCGTGTTTTGCAGGATGTACTAACAAGGTGAGAATTTTCCTCTTTTGTGCTTTAATGTAGTTACGTTATAAAAATGGAATTTAACACTTCTTGCTAATAGTGCCAGCTAAGAACAGTAGAAGACAGAGCAGAATCTATCAGTTAGACTGTATAATGATTGTTTTGGCTTGTCTAGCACATAACTATTATGATTTGCAGTATAAGCCTGAGTGAGACCATGGCTACTTCTTTCAGGACTTGCCTGAAGGACAAGAAGATAGAAATTGATATTGAGTGGGTAATGGCAAATGGGTAATGGCAGATCAGCAGATTGTATAACATTACTCCTGATTTTTGTTTTCAACATTAAATCTACATAGTTTCATCCAATCTTACCAGCCATTTCTTTCCTCAGCAAATTGACCTGAGCTATTGAGTTTGTTGCAAATATTGGAATTGGTGGCTGCTAAGGCCACAGACCATTGATTTTGATCAAGGTAATCTTGGAACCATTTAGCTACAATCCACATTTCCAGGGTCTGCGACTGGGGAATAAGTAGACAAGTGGATGCTATAGGTGCATGGCTGAACGGCCGAAATACTAGACCTAGAAACCATGCATCTGCTCTGGAGTGCTGGGATGTACATGAACTTGACCAAGCACTCATGCTCATAAGCTATACCGAGGCTTAAAATAAAAATTCTCCATCATCTCCAAAATAAGTGGAAAAAACTGAAAAGCAAGTACAAGATTTGTGATTTGAATAAAGGCTCAAAAATGTTCCTAAACGAGCTTTCCATAAATTAAATACATTAGAAAAATAAAAATTCTCCCGTAGAGAACAGGAGGATTGTTGAGGAAGAAGCAAGTGAGTTGAATTAAAATATTCCAATTATTAATTAGAATTAAATTTTATATTTTTATAGCTTGAGGTTAGCATTATTGTATAAAATTGCACTGAACATTTTAATTGTTTTTTTTCCCCATCATATTAATGTTGCTTTTAGCACTATAGTGAAAACTGTCAGGCCTGAGACTGCAGTCATCTTCCTAGATCTAATGGGAAAAATAAATCTTCTCAAATTCTATACTATTAAGTTCATATTGTTGCCATTATGCCTATAGATGTTTATGTTTCTCTCCCACCATCATCTACATGTTCATGACCAATCTCAAAGTTTCTTGGACCATAGCCTCCCTCTATATTGGACATAGCAATGTTACATTTATTAACTTGACCGTTATGGGAGCACAAGGATTAAGTGAGTGGAAAACTGTAATAGTCAATTTACTTTTGGTAAGCAAGTCCTTAAACAGAAATAGAGTGTCTGAAAGAAAATATAGAAATAAAATGACCAAAAAGCCTGCAATTACAATGAATCAGAAAGCCTATCAATTTTACCAATAACTACGATTATTGAGTCACTGACATCAAGAATCACCTTAAGGGAACCAAAAGAGAAAATACTGGAAAATCTCAGCAGGTCTGGCAGCATCTGTAAGGAGAGAAAAAAGCTGACGTTTCGAGTCTAACTGACCCTTTGCCAAAGCTACAGATTCCAGCATCCACAGTAATTTGCTTTTATCACCTTAAGGGAATGTTGAAACTCCTCCTGATTTCATTGTAGTAGGTGGATGGCAGTGTAATACATATCAGCGATGTGGAGTCTTTGGGAGTCGAGCAATAAGCAAAACTGGCATTTTGGAACAGTTCATGAAGTGTGACATCACCTTAGACTACTCTGGAACTGAGCATACAGAGAGTAGACAATCCTTCATCACCAAAGGTTTTGAACATGTGAATAGGGCTATTAGAAAGACAAATCCTTTCCTTTACACCCTGCTGTACAGCAGGATATAGGCTGACACATTGGAAGTTACATCTTTTCCCCTGGACATCTGCACAGTGCTTCAACAATGATCAGGGTCCACGGTATCGTGAGTATTATTCAAGGAACATGTAGCTCTTTAGTAGCTCCTGGTTGAGTTAAAACAAAGAGCCAGAGGAAAGTGCCAGTTCTTCTGTGAGTTAAAGAAAGATGGCCTGGAAGAAAAATATGGATTATTTTTTGTGGGTTAAAATAAAGTTTGTAGGGCAAGGCTCAGTACCATGTTAAAGATTCAGCTTTGTGGATATAATCTAGACAACTACATGTGCAAATCTCTGATCTTATTGTCTAAAGTAAATCGGGAGCTAGATGAAAGAGACCGGTTGTCCTGGCCTTTAAAAGGTAAAATATTGATTGGATTGAGATAACTGCAGAAATTCACAAAGATCCTCAGACAGTGCCTTTCAGACCCAAGACCACTTCCATCTAGAAGGACAAGGGCAGCAGACGTATGGGATCACCATCACCTGCAAGTTCCCCTCCAAGCCACTCACCAAACTGACTTGGAAATATACTGTTGCTGGGTCAAAATCCTGGAATCCCCTCCCTAATGGCATTGTGGGTCAACCCACAGCAGGTGGACTGTAGCAGTTCATGAAGGCAGCTCACCACCAGCTTCTCAAGGGCAACTAAAATCAGACAATAAATGCTGACCAGTCAGCGATGCCCACATCCCACAAATGAATAACAATAAAATCTAGCTTTCCATGGGATATTTATAAAATGAGCATACAATTCAATTGCAGTAGATCAGTTTGTAAGTTTTGTATCTCTTACTGATGGGTCCTGAGTGATGATATATTCCTGTTCATCAGATGTCACTGTGGCATTCATATCCTTGTCATTTTGCCATATGGATCTGGAGAAAGGCAGGAATGTGAGATTGATGATTTACATCAATGATGATCACATTGAATAGTGAAGCAGGCTCAATGGGCTGAATAGCCTACCTCTACTCCCACTTCTTAAAATATTATAATCCTATACCTTTGCTGATGTAATTATTTATTCTATTTAACTCTCAACCTTTGGAACAGTTTAGACCTTACAGATCTTGACAGGTTAAGATGCAATAGGGTGGAGGGATTATCGTAGATCTTATGGACTGAATGGTCTGTAAGTTCTATGTACATAACTTAGTTTGAATATTAAAACAAAAATAAAATAGATGCAAAATTTCTTATAGCTTTTTTAAAAATAAGTCCTTGGGAACACTTGAGCTAATTTTAAATCAGGCTGTAAGTCTGAGATTCAGGGCCAAAATGTCCATGCCACTCGCTTTATTTGAATGCCTGAACACTGAATTCTGAGATACCAGTGCGAATGATAAAACTGTCAATATTGGTGGGGAAGTCATGTTGCAACCTGGAACTCATGGAAACCCTGCAGTGCAAGGTAAATATACATTGGCTTGATAGTTAAGATTTTATTTGATATTGATTTATTTGAGATTATACTTTGCAGAACTTCACCTCTCCCTTGTACAAAACTAAGTAATGAAAGACAGAAGATTCTGAAAGCGACAGATTATAAGGACAATGCTTCCTTTGATGGGAAGACAGAATTATTAAGGGTATTTGGCATTAATGCAACGATACCATCTAAACACAAACCAATGACATAAATCGTAGGTGGTTTTCTGTAATAACATAGCAGTTACAAAACACAAAGCCATCTATATTGAGCAGATTCCAGGCAATCATTCCTCTCTTTCAAACTATACAAATTAATACCTCGAGACATTGCTCCAACTCAATGATAGGGTAAAAGAGAATATTTTTGTCAGTTACCTATTATTCACGCCCAGAGCATCTGCTTTCATTTTGCAGCTGAGTGAATGATAGTCTCCACTTTGGCTGTAATATTTTAAAAATCAGAAACTAAGTAGCAGATATATTTTACAGGTGACAGCGCATTTATAAGTATTGAATCAGCTGCATCTCTGCACAATTTTTGAATTAATTATCATTTTACAATGAAACATCTATTGAAATTAATCAACTTTTAGGACAAGGTATATGTAACTTACCTCAATATATTTTGAATTTCTTGACTATTTTCAGATTAAATTTTTAAAAGTTCTTTTCTCTATTATATTGTACTTCCACTATCTCCTCATTGTGTGATGTGTTTTGATACATCTGACCAATCAGGCCTTTTTTGGCAATTTACCCCCGTTTCGCAGCTCTGTGTTATTTTGCTTGAGTAGTTCTGCTTGTTTCCAGCTGTTTCCCCAAATGATTTCTAAGCAATTCCTAGCTTCGGAAGGGCGGGAGTCGGGAGTGTCATTTATGGAGAGTGGAAACTGGGAGGCTACTCATGGACTACTCTCAGAATTCTGATCAACTTGTGGCAATCAGCTCTGTCTCTTTGAAACTCCTTGAACATGTTTTATAGCAAAGTTAAATACATCGTAGCAATGGACAATGCTGCAGAAAAAGAAAATATTTTATCAGTGCACTCTTTAGCCCATTAAGTGCATCTTGATTTTGCTTCCCATCCCAAACTGAGTTTTGTCCAGCTACACATCCTTACTGAAGTACTTCGGAAGAGTAGTCTTATGATTAATATAGGAAACTGTAGAAAAAGTAATATCGGAAAACGCAAATCGGTAAAAAGAGTGTTGAAGAATGAAAAAGGAAACAAACTGTAGGCTTTCTAGCTCCTCCTGCATCTCAGTCTAGAGATTATTGAAATCCTGGCTTGACTTTTAATTTGGTAATCTGTCAAGGAGAGAGGTTGCACAGTGTGTAGCTAAAACTGTGCAATATGTAGATAAGCCTAGGCTTCAATGTTTTCCATCAGAAATTTCACTCCCAGGTCAATATTCTTTTCAATACAGACAGTCTATATCCATTGCAACATTTTCTACACTTTGCTTACTACTGCTCCTCTAACCCTTGTGAATTGATGAGCGTCTGCAGCCACTAGAAGCAGCACAACACAAACAAGTTCCTCGTACATATGTTTAGTCAGCAAGTAAGATCTAGGTTTGGATGATCTTCTCACCACCCTCATGGAAGTGTCTTATCAGTACCTGAATCATCTCTTTGAACTAAATGGATTGCTCCTAAAGAACCAGTGTAGACCTGATGGCCTGAGTGGCTTCCTTCTTTATTTAAATAGGATAAATAGGCAAGATCTTTTCCCTGGGGTAGAGGAGTCCAAAACTAGAGAGCATAGGTTTAAGGTCAAAGGGGAAAGACATAAAGGAAACTAAAGAGGCAACCTTTTCATGCAGAGGGTGGTGCAATATGGAATGAGCTGCCAGAGAAAGTTGTAGAGGCTGGTATGATTACAATGTTTAAAAGGCATCTAATTGGCTATATGAATATGAAGGGTTCAGAGGGATATGGGCCTAATGATGGCAAGTGGGACTGGATTTATATAGGATGTCTGGTCAGCATGGATGAGTTATACCGAAGGGTCTGTTTCCATGCTATATATCTCTATGACTCTATGATTCTATAAAAAGTGGACAATGTCCAGGTATCTGTACCTGTATTCAATAAAATTTCCTGCTTAGCCTCTCCATACCTTGATTAAGTTCATGCAAAAAAGTCTATAGATCTCAGTCTACAATTTACTCAATGTCTAAACAGCCATATCATTCTGGGTTACAAAATTCCAAAGATTCATAATTTTATGAGCAAAGAAATTTATTCTCATCTCAGTTCTAAATGCTTAAATTGTATTTTGAAACCATGACCCCTGGTTCTAGACTCAACAGCCAGGAAAACAGCCTCTCAGTATCTACCCTGTCAAGTACTCTTAAAGTCTTATATAGATTAGATTAGATTACGGAAACAGGCCCTTCGGCCCAATAAGTCCACACCGACCCGCCGAAGCGCAACCCACCCATACTCCTAACCTAACACTATGGGCAATTTAGCATGGCCAATTCACCTGACCTGCACATCTTTGGACTCTGGGAGGAAACCAGAGCACCCGGAGGAAACCCATGCAGACACGGGGAGAACGTGCAAACTCCGCACAGTCAGTCGCCTGAGGTGGGAATTGAACCCGGGTCTCCGGCGCTATGAGGCAACAGTGCTAACCACTGTGCCACCGTGCCGCCCTCAATGAGATCATCTTTTCTAAACACCAGAGAATGCAAACCCTTTTTTTACTCAATCTTTCGATCACACTTGCATCCAAGAAAACAATCTAGTGAGCCTTTTTTGCACATCCTGTAAGTTAAATTAATCCTTCCTAGGATAATGTGATCAAAATAGTACAGGGTACACCGCATATGATCTCTTCAAAATATCCTTACTCTATGCTGCAATATTGTTGGATGAAAACTTTGTTTATTTGATGGGGTGTGAGCATCACTAAAAAAAAATCAGTGTTTGTTGCTCATCCCTAATTGCGTTTGAAAAGGTTGTATGGAGCTGAATTCTTCAATTGCTGGCGTTCATCTGATGTACACCCATAGTCCAGTTCAAAAGACAGATCCAGGATTTTGACTCAATAATAGTGAAGGAGAGGTGCTATAGTTCCAAGTCAGGATGATGTGTGACTTGGAGGGGAGCTTACAGGTGTTACTAAAGGAATAGAATTAAAAGTGTTGCTACAGGTGTACAAGGCATTAATGAGACCATGCCTGGAATACTGTGTGCAGTTGTGGTTCCCATACTTGAGGAGGGATGTGGTTATACTTGAGGCAGTTCAGAGGAGAGTTCAGTAGATTGAATCCGGAGGTAAGGCAAATGTCTTATGAAGAGAGATTGAGCAGTTTAGGCCTATACCCTCTGGAGGAGAGGAGATGTAATTGAGGTATATAGGATGCTAAAGGGAATTCGCTAAGAAGATGCAGAAAGAATATAGGGCAATCTAGAAAGAGAGGTCATAGTTTTAGGATAAGGGATAGCAAATTTAAAACAGATGAGGAGAAATACTTCTTTCAAATGATCGTGAATTTGTGGAATTCATTAACCCATAAATATGGTGGATGTGTAAACATTGAGTAAATTTAATGAGAAGATAGCCAGACTTTTAATTAGTAATGAGTTGAAGGCTTATGGAGAGTGGGCAGGAAAATGGTGTTGAGCTTCAGATGCTTGAAGGGCTGAATTGCCTTCTTCTGCTCCTAGTTCTTATGATTGTGTTTCCATAGTACTCCTGACATATCATATACTTGCTTAATGTGCTTACTTTATATTCACTCGTGTGATGTTGGTGTTACATTTATTGGCTTCCTGAATTTTCCCAGGAGGCAGTTAAAATTCAAACACATTAGTGTGGGTCTGGAGGCACATGCAGGCCAGAACAGATAAGGAGACAGATTTCCTTCCCGAAAGGTCATTGATGAATTGGATGGGTTTTTACGACAGTGGTTTTATGGTCATCATTGGACTTTTCTTTATTCCAGTATTTTTAAAAATTGAATGTAAGTTTCACCATCTGCCAATCCAGAAGGGGAAATCAGTAAAGTTTGCAAATGACACGTACTGGTTGGGCTTGTTTTCTAATGCTTTAGAACAGCATTCCGGTACCTCCATTTTCAGGTATTACTGTTTTTCTCCCTCTAGGATGGTGGGATTTAAACTCAATTAGCCTGGTGTCTGAATTACTAGTCAAACAATGTTACCATTAGACAGCTGCCTCCCTGTTGCTGTATCTGCATGTTAGATTTCTATGTGTGTACAAAGATAATCAAAGCATGCATTTGCTGATTTCCTCTTTTCTTTAAAAAAAACCTCTTTACCATTCTTCCTATCAAAGAGGATAATTTCACACCATCATGTTGTATCATTTAGTAATTTCCTGCCCAGTCTCTGAATCAGTTTCCATCACTTTGCAGCTCTTTTACATCCTCTCAAATTTTACTTACCAACTTCACTTTGTATTGTCGGCAGCCTTGGATTTATTACATAGGTTCCAGCATCTAAGCCATCTATAATGATTGTAAATAGCTGGTCTCAAGCACCAATTCTTGAAATATCTTGTTAGTTAATCCTGCAATCCCAGATATGAACATTTCTTTTTCCTTTGCTTTAACTGGCTGTTAATTTTTACTGATCTATAGTGAATTTCTGATCCTTGATGATACCATTAACTATTCTTGTTTTTATCTTAAAGCTTTCCATGGCAATGTCCCCACTCTACCTTTCAAGTCTGTTCCAGCCGTCTCTCTTCCTCTTTGATTCTTTTCCTTGACTTTGGTCTTTTGTGGATCTCTGTCTCCTTTTAGTCCTCTATTAACAGCAGAATCGTCCATTATATACATCCTACGTTCTGGAGATCAATGACCAAGGCTTTGGTTCCTTCTGTAAGGTCACTCAATGCTTCCCCGAGATCCCTCTCTCTCAAATTGTCAGTTCTTCTTGTAGCTGTCTGTGAAAAATGCTGGGAGTCAAGAATGTGGTGCTGGAAAAGCACAGCCAGTCAGGCAGCATCTGAGGCGCAGGAGAATCAACGTTTCAAGCATAAGCTCTTCATTAGGAATGAGCTGTGAAAAATGTGGAGCGAAGCTATTTGATTCATGGCATGATATTGAAGCAAATTGATCATTTTGTTCTCAAACTATATCTTCCCTTAGGGAGAAAGAATTAGTTATCACTCCTACTCTTGCTTGTAACTCTTGTAACTCCCATTTGGAACATGTGCACACATGAAGGTTGAACAAAAATAGATTGAGCCACCTATAAGTATTCCCACTCAGCTCAAGTAACTTTGCAATTCCAGATCAAATCACCAAAACGTCATGTAGCACAACAATATACTTAGAAACCACCCAGCATTGTGTTTCTGAAAATCAATAAGATATATCTTAAGGGATTATTGTGTTTGTTTATTCAAAAATCTTTTCAGTGTGATTTTCTGCCCATATTGTTTGTAAAATTGAAATCATCCACATATCGATTTGCTTTTATCAGGCTTCATAATTAATTCATGTACTGAGAATGGATTGGTTGGCTTGTAATTTGTTAATTCTCTTGACAGTTTTCTTTTTCTAAATTGAATGAATAATTTTTGAGGTAATAACTCTGAAATGTGCCTGAGGGTGCTGCCATATTTCTGGAATAAAAACATAAATTTCTGGTACCCAATAGGCAGCTCTCTGTGAAGAAAGAGTTAATGATTTGATTATCATTCCCACATGGACCGAGTTGAGAAATTTTGGGAGTTTAGGGTGTAGGTTTGCTTGCTGAGCTGTAGGTTTTATATCCAGATGTTTCATTACCTGGCTAGGTAACATCATCAGTGGTGACCTCCAAGTGAAGCGAAGCTGTTGCCTCCTGCTTTCTATTTATATCTTTCTCCAGGATGGGGTTCCTGGGGTTTGTGGTGATGTCATTTTGTATTCGTTTTTTGAGGGGTTGATAGATGGCATCTAGATCTATGTGTTTGTTTATGGAGTTGTGGTTGGAGTGCCAGGCCTCTAGGAACCTACAGCTCAGCAAGCAAACCTACACCCTAAACCTCAACCTGAGCTACAAACCTTCACAAACCTTGCAATTCTGGGAGTGGATGCAGAATAGGTCTGTGCTAGAGTCAGGTTCCTGGAAACAGGTTGGAAGCAGCCTCAGCAGATGCTGATTGCCAATGTAGGTGGGATGGTAAAAGTCCAGCTTTGGTACTCTATGACTTCTTCCTACCTGTGTTTGTGTATTAGCCCTCTCGCCCTCACACATCATAGCTGCTCAGACACACATTCCTCAAGCTCCATCCATTCTAATCCATACCCGTGTACTCATCTAATGTCCTTTCATGCCCACTGTGGTGACATATACTCCTTTATTCAATCCCAATGTCCCCATTGCCCAATGCCAATATAATGTCAACTTACCAACCCATGTCACCTAACTACCACGCTTTGCCCTTAAACCCTCAGCCAATATCTACCTTGGGAAGACTTCAAGAGCCATGTTAAGATCAAGGGTCAGATTGTCACTGACTCTGATTCAGGAGTTCTTTAAAAATGGTAAGTAGAACCCAATTGCAGCATTTCCAACTCCCATACCCAGTCTTCCAAATTCTTACCAGGGTCTTTTAAGCATGCAGGCCATCAGCTGGCTCGATTGCTAAGACAGGCATGATGTACACTCCTGCAATTTTCCTGAAGCTGGGCAAACTTTTTAAAGAACCGTGATTCTTGGCACATCAATGATAGAAGAGAGTGAACCATTTGATTAAGAAATATCTTCCTTATATCTCCTTGTCAAGGTATATCTCCTAAATGTCCTTTTGGCCCATCATGCCTCCCATGCTAAGGTACGTCCCTCTTCCCAACCCATGACCCATCATGCTTACTAAGCCAATATGTGGCACTTACATGCCCATTCACCCATTGTACTCTCTGTAGAAGCAATGAACCCCCTAGTGACCTCAGATGGTGTTTAAAAAAAATGAAAAAGACATTTTCACTTATGAAATGCCGTTCACTGGTTCCTGATAAAAGTGTACATCATCCAGAACCATTAACATTTCAGTACCTAAAACTGCAAGGTACTTCATGTCATTAAGTTTGTATATGTGAAATTGAAAAAGATAGCAGAAAGCCAAGTTTATTTAGCATTGCTGTTTTAACAGGGTGAAAAGTTATGAATACTTTTGTGAAAAGTTTTCTCTCACATATCAACTGTAAACAAGAGCTGAAGTTTACCAAAAAAAAAATGGCTGTGTCATTTTTGGCAAATTTCTCTGCTTGAGTCCTAGCAAGCTTTCACACACTGTCCTTCCAAACTTATCCCATTACCTACACCAAAGTGTCCCATTCATTGTATTCTCTCACTTACCACAGTTGGAACTGTTGGCACCTCTTGGGATTCCTGGTGCTAATGACAGTTTTAAAGCCCAGCATTGTGCCCGGTTAGCTGCTGGCAGTCTGCAGCTGCCTTGCATGGTTCCTGTCAATTGTCTCAGATATTTTAGGAGGAGGAAGTCGAGGTCCCAACTCTGCTTTGCCAGTGGGAACCTGGAGATACTGGTGCACAAGGGCAGCATGTGGTTGCTGCCCATGAAACATTCCTTTCGATTCTGTGACTGGTTTTCATGATGGAGGACCAAGGAGCAAATCGGGAGTTGAAGTTGATAGATTGCCGCTTTGTCTTTCATGTTGGGGAGTTCTTGCATTCTATTTTTTGTCCAGTGCGTAAGAAAATGGAAAACAGTATATAAATGAAGTGAGGTAATGTAATAATGAAGATGTTACTGAATACAAATTGGTCTCTTGTGTTACGGCACAGCGGTGAACCCTTTTGTTAATTAAACTAAACACCCAGAAAAGTTCGTCTCACCTTGTAATCTGTTAAAATATAAGTGACAGAGAATTCCCAAACTGCACTACTTAAAGAAAATTATATCAAGTTATTCTTTAACTCTGAAAGTGAACATTAAACAACAACTATTCACAACTCTAAGCCCCCTTTCTCTTAACTACTTATTACCTGCCTCCAGCTCTATAATATGCTGTTTCAATAAAACACTTATTAAAATTACATTAACTTAATTTCTAAACCATACAGTGGTTGTCATCTCTGGTGTATTTTTCCTTTTTGCTGAGGATCTCCCTGGGCCATCTTCTTTCTTTTTACGAAAAGGTACCTTTGAAAGAGAGTGTTTAATGGCAGTTACACTGTTGATGGCAGTTAATCTGTCTTTGACTTTCAAAATGCCTTTTTTTTTTAAACCTCCAGAATTAGATAATCTCATTGGTTCAACGTTGGCAAAAACAATAAACGTGAACTTGATTCAGTTTTAGTAACCTCGGGCATAATTTAAACTGATTGGTTAAATTCGAATTGTTGTCAAAACAGCAACCAACTCAGGTATCTCACAGCTAAATGTTACATATTTTCAATTTTCCAGTATACTCTGAGATTGCTAGCTTCATTTATATGTGGGCGGCACGGTGGCACAGTGGTTAGCACTGCTGCCTCACAGCGCCAGAGACCCGGGTTCAATTCCCACCTCAGGCGACTGACTGTGTGGAGTTTGCACGTTCTCCCCGTGTCTGCGTGGGTTTCCTCCGGGTGCTCCGGTTTCCTCCCACAGTCCAAAAGATGTGCAGGTCAGGTGAATTGGCCATGCTAAATTGCCTGTAGTGTTAGGTAAAGGGTAAAAGTAGGGGTCTGGGTGGGTTGCGCTTCGGCGGGTCGGTGTGGACTTGTTGGGCCGAAGGGCCTGTTTCCACACTGTAATGTAATGTAATCTAATCTAATCTAGTCATATGACAGGTACTTGTAAGTTCTCAGTGCAAAACAGCAGTCACTCTCTCTTCAAGATACAGTACACACCTTCAACTTCATAACACTTGCCACTCACAAAAGAGACTCTAATTTTGTCTTTCAACACTCAATAGGAAAAAGGGACTTTTGTCTCTCAATGATGGGAATCTCCTTCCATTCTCGTGTGATTCTCCCAACTTTCTTACCAATACCCACATCATTCAGTGAACTGGAATATTCTGCTTTATGGGTTTAATTACTTCTATACAATGAATAATGGATGAAGGGGCATGATGGATAGTGGTGTTTTTGGATAAGAGATGGGCTGGATGGTGCATGAGGAGGGTGTGGGAGATGGGGAATGCGAAGGAATGTGGCTACATGGCAGTCTTGTTTATTTTTACAGCTGGGATGAAACTCTGTCCTACCACTGCAGTCAGCAGCCCCAGTGCAGCATTCAAGAATTTCACTGGATCTATTCCAAAACTTCAGCCAGCACCTGCCATGCCAGCAATGAAAATTCTTCTTCAACATTTATCGAGGCACACACACAAAGTTTTCTGACTTCTGTTGCAAATTTCAAACATGAAAATTCATCCCAAGCATCCCAAAAACCTTTCATTGATGAAATCCCATTCAATAAGTTTAAAAACTGCAAATACTTAATCCTTTATAAAAAAACTTTTTAACCAAAATGCCACATCAAACAGAACTAATCTATTGGTAACTTCTTGGTGCTGTCAATCAAACTGCGAACTTGCAGCTCTTCATTATGACAATAACAAGTTAATGAAACAGTTAAACATGGAGCTAAGTCAACAAATACCTATTGAAAATGCAAGAACTGAGGTGTTCATTCAGAAGCACAGGAAGCTGCTTTTCTTTACCCTAAAGTTTTAAGACAATAAAAATTAATTAACTTGATAGCCTGAAAATTCCACAGAATGTCTCTGCCTCTTACAAGTATTTGTGTGTGCTTAAAAAAAAATCACTCACTATGGTATGAGGACCTTGCTTGTATCAAAATAGTGTCTGTTTGTACTCAATACAGGGTTCAAACAAACTGCTGAATTTGGGTTTCTCCTCTCTGTGAGGTCTATTTGTGAGTGGTAGAAAGATTAGATGATGAAATATTTCATTGTACAATAAGAATGGAAGAGGCAATTGCTGCGGTAGAGAAACAAAAGAATTCTCCAGAGTGGGAATGGCTGGCAGAGTAATGAACTGTTGTGTCTAAAACCAAAAATATGAGAAATAAGATTAAGATCAGTGCATGTCACAAAAAATGGAATTGGGGGACTTTGTTTATGATCTTAAATTATTGAACTCAATGTTGAATTGGAATGGCTTTTTAAAATGTCCATGATAAATGACGAACTGCTCCTTGAGTTTGTGTTGAGCTTCACTGCAACACAGCTGCAACCTGAGAATGGAGATGTCAGTGTGAAAAGGTATGAAAATGCAAGGCTATTGGAACCTCAAGATCATGATTATGCATGAAGCGAAGCTGATATCCAATCCACCTTTTGTCTCCCCAGTGTAGCGGAGGCTGCATTGTGACCAGCAAATACAATATATTAAGTTGAAAGAAGCACGCTTCTGCTTCAAATAGGAGGACTGTACAGAGCCTCAGATGGTGAGGAGCAAGGAAATAAAGTGGCGGGTGTTACATCTCCTCCATTTGCACGGAAGGGAATTGTGGGATTGGAACAAGGTACTGGGGGTGATTGAGGAGTGGGACTCCTCAGGAACTGGTTTGGAACATTAACCAGGAAGGGGAGAGGAAATGTTTTGTGGCACTATTTTGCAGGTGGCAGGAAATGTGAAAGGTGATCTTTTTCATACAGGATGGAAAGTGAGGAAAGGGAAAACCTCGTAATAGTTTTGAGAGGGTAGAGACAGGGTGACAGTGTGAGAAGTAATTTGGATAGAGGTGAGGGCCCTGTCATCCGCAGTTATGAATAGGGGCCTTGTATCTCAGCAAACAGTTAACTTGTCAGCCAAGCAGCACCCTCTTTGAGTCCTTTTTGATTCAAAATGTTTAGACTCTGTAATCTTCTTTGGAACAATTCGGTTTTGAAGAAAACTCATACTAGACTTGGAACATTAGCTCTGTTTCTCTCTCCACAGATGCTGCCAGACCTGCTGAGTTTTTGCAGAACTTCTTGCATTTATTTCAGATCTGCAGAATCCACCATACTTTGCTTTTGTTTGGCTGTACACATGACAATTAACTGAAGGAAATAAAACACAATGATACCAATTCAAAATGGACAGACTGAAAATGTAGGATATCAGGAGTACTTTCTTCATATAAAAGAGCAATACTTGCATAGAACAGAAGTGGAATTATTTTAGGAGCAGTTAGAGACTGCTGCAGAAGTACTCAAAATATTTTTCAGGATGGATGTACTAAGGTGGGACAGTGACCTTGTTCATGTATAATACTTGCAAATACTTGAGGAAAAATATTTATATTTCAACAAATTGATAAGAGCTTGGGAGATTTACATATAAAAACATGATAATCACAGAAGTTATGTAAAAAAGTCTCAAATATTGCAGGTTGAGACAGTGGTTAGGAAGGCAATTAATGTTGGAATTTATTTTAGACAATAGACAATGGGTGCAGGAGTAGGCCATTCTGCCCTTCGAGCCTGCACCACCATTCAATATGATCATGGCTGATCATCCTTAATCAGTATCCTGTTCCTGCCTTATCTCCATAACCCTTGATTCCATAATCCTTGAGAGCTCTATCCAACTCTTTCTTAAATGAATCCAGAGACTGGGCCTCCACTGCCCTCTGGGGCAGAGCATTCCGCACAGCCACCACTCTCTGGGTGAAGAAGTTTCTCCTCATCTCTGTCCTAAATGGTCTACCCCGTATTTTTAAGCAGTGTCCCCTGGTTCGGCACTCACCCATTAGCGGAAACAAGTTTCCTGCCTCCAGAATGTCCAATCCTTTAATAATCTTATATGTCTCAATCATATCCCCTCTCAGTCTTCTAAACTCAAGGGTATACAAGCCCAGTCGCTCCAGTCTTTCTGTGTAAGGTAATCCCGCCATTCCAGGAATTGACCTCGTGAACCTACGCTGCACTCCCTCAATAGCCAGAATGTCTTTCCTCAAATGTGGAGACCAGAAGTGCACACAGTAGGCCCTCACCAGCTGCAGAAGAACCTCTTTGCTTCTATACTCAATCCCTCTTGTTATGAAGGCCAGCATGCTATTAGCCTTCTTCACTACCTGCTGTACCTACATGCTTACCTTCATTGACTGGTGTACAAGAACATCCAGATCTCTCTGTACTGCCCCTTTACCTAAATTGATTCCATTTAAGTAGTAATCTGCCTTCCTGTTCTTGCCACCAAAGTGGATAACCATACATTTATCCACATTAAACTGCATCTGCCATGCATCTGACCACACACCTAACTTGTCCAGGTCACCCTGTAATCTCCTAACATCCTCATCACATTTCACCCTGCCACCCAGCTTAGTATCATCAGCAAATTTGCTAATTTTATTACTAATACCATCTTCTATATCATTAACATATATTGTAAAAAGCTACGGTCCCAGTACTGATCTCTGCGGTCAGAGCCTGCCATTCCAAAATGGAGCCGTATATCACTACTCTTTGTTTCCTATCAGCCAACCAACTTTCAATCCAAGTTAGTATTTTGCCCCCAATACCATGCGCCCTAATTTTGCTCATTAACCTCCTATGTGGGACTTTATCAAAAGCTTTCTGAAAGTCCAGGTACACTACATCTACTGGATCTCCCTCGTTCATCTTCAAAGTTACATCCTCAAAAAATTCCAGAAGATTAGTAAAGCATGATTTCCCCTTCATAAATCCATGCTGACTCTGACCTATCCAGTCACGACTATCCAGATGTGTCGTAATTTCATCCTTTATAATAGACTCCAGCATCTTTCCCACCACTGAGGTCAGACTAACTGGTCTATAATTTCCTGCTTTCTCTCGCCCACCTTTCTTAAAAAGTGGTATAACATTAGCCACCCTCCAATCCGCAGGAACTGATCCAGAACCTATCGAACTCTGGAAAATAATCACCAGCGATCCACGATTTCTCGAGCCACCTCCTTCAGTACCCTGGGATGTAGACCATCAGGCCCCGGAGACTTATCAACCTTCAGACCTAACAGTCTCTCCAACACCAAATCCTGGCAAATATAAATTCCCTTAAGTTCAGGTCCTTCAGCCACTGTTACCTCAGGGAGATTGCTTGTGTCGTCCCCAGTGAACACAGATCTGAAGTACCAATTCAATTCATCTGCCATTTCTTTGTTCCCCGTAATATATTCCCCTGTTTCTGTCTTCAAGGGCCCAATTTTAGTCTTAACCATTTTTTTCCCTTTCACATACCTAAAAAATCTTTTACTATCCTCCTTTATATTATTGGCCAGTTTACCTTCGTACCTCATTTTTTCTCTGCGTATTTCCTTCTTAGTAATCCTCTGTTGTTCTTTAAAAGCTTCCCAGTCCTCCGTTTTCCCACTTATCTTTGCTATGTTATACTTTTTCTCTTTTAACTTTATATGTTTCTTAACTTCCCTCATCAGCCATGGCCACCCATGCCTCCTCCTAGGATCCTTCTTCATTTTTGGAATGAACTGATCCTGCAACTTCTGCATTATACACAGAAATATTCGCCATTGTTCCTCCACTGTCATCCCTGCTAAGGTATTGCACCATTGACCTTAGGCCAGCTCCTCCCTCATAGCTCCATAGTTCCCTTTTTTCAACTGAAAAGTTGTCACTTCCGATTGTACCACCTCCCTCTCAAATTGCAGATTGAAGCTTATTGAATTATGGTCACTATTACCCAATAGCTCCTTCACTTCGAGGTCCCTGACCAATTCTGGTTCGTTGCACAATATTAGATCCAGAATTGCTTCTCCCTGCTCGGCTCCAGCACCAGCTGTTCTAAGAATCCATCTCTGAGGCACTCCACAAAGTCTCTTTCTTGAGGTCCAATACCATCCTGATTCTCTCAGTCTACCTGCATGTAGTAACATTTTTGTGACAGGCCAATTTCAGCTCCTGATTTACCTTACATCTGACATCCAGACTACTGTTTGGGGGCCTGTAGATAACTCCCAAGAGTGTCTTTTTACCCTTAGTATTTCTCAGCTCTATCCACACTGACTCTACATCCCCTGATTCTAGGTCCCCCCGCGCAAGGGACTGAATATCATCCCTTACCAACATGGCCACCCCACCCCCTCTGCCCGTCAGTCTGTCCTTACGATAGCATGTGTAGTCTTGAATATTCATTTCCCAGGCCCTGTCCACTTGAGCAGACTTGAATATGAAAATAGGGATGCACTTCTGAGACTCTGTAAGGCTCTAGTCAGACTACATTTCG
Source organism: Chiloscyllium plagiosum (assembly GCF_037043375.1). Taxonomy (NCBI): domain Eukaryota; kingdom Metazoa; phylum Chordata; class Chondrichthyes; order Orectolobiformes; family Hemiscylliidae; genus Chiloscyllium; species Chiloscyllium plagiosum. Next base: position 97,445,829 of record NW_028270140.1, read on the forward strand.
AGTATTGTCACAGTTTTGGGCCCCATATCTCAGAGGATGTTCACAAGAATGGTCCCAGGAATGAAAAGCTTAACATATGAGGAACATTTGAGGACTCTGGGTCTACACTTGTTTAGAAAGATGCGGGGGATCGAATTGAAACTTACATAATACTGAATGGCCTGGACAGAGTGGATGTTGTGAAGATGCTTCCATTGGTAGGAGAGACTAGAACCCAAAGGTCCAGCCTTAGAGTACAGGGAAGACCTTTAAGAAGAGCTATAAGGAGAAATTTCTTCAGCCAGAGGGTGGTGAAGTCTGTGGAGGCCAGGTCGTTGAGTATATTTAAGACGGAGATAGATAAGTTCTTGATTGTCAAGGGATCAAGGGTTATAGGGAGAAAGCTGGAGACTGGGCTTAAGAAACCTATCAGCCATGATTGAATGTGGAGCAGACTCAAGGGCTAAATGGCTTATCTTCTGCTCCCATGTCTTATGGTCTTCTGATCTAATATATTATATCTTTGACAATGTTTGTTATGGTATTCAAGATTTCTTTGTAATGTTTTCTGCTTTCTTAGAATCTTACCAACTGTGCCTGTATCAACACTGAATTTGCCCAGAATGCTACAGCCATGTCAGGACAATGTCCGAGGACAAATTGTGGAACTGCGTTCCCGGCATTTTTTGCTGTTGTTTGTGTAGGAAGTCTAATAGGTGCAATGGCACAGACTCCTTCAGTTGTGATTCTGATCAGGTAAGTGACTTTTTCTCAGTTGTTTAATGTCAGTGTTGCTTGAAGAAATTCCAGGATTGTTGTATCTGCTTTAATTAAAGTATAAAAAGCCTTTACACTTTGATTCAACAAATATGTGAAAAAATCAGTTCGAAACAATGGTATTGGGCCTTTCAAATGCTGTGCAGTGCAATATTCAACCTTCTATCCTTGCAGCTCCTTTCTGTTTCATTGTTTATACGAGTCATGCAGACACAAAGTTGTTACTCAACGGAGAGGGAGAGTGTGTGTGTATGTGTTGGATGTAGCACTTTATTACACCTGTGGAAACAAGAATTTTAAAATGCTGCATCTCTAAACCCTCATATTCCCCTCACTGCCACACAATCTCCCCATGCCCTATCAAGCCCCACCAAGTCCTATGGAACATCCATGTGACTTCATGCCACCATAGATCATCATACCCTCCATATAAACCCATGCCCTCTACCTAACTCTCATTGCCAATTTAATAGCTCCCATGTCAACTCATATGAATTGATGTACTCCAATCATCAACCTTTCCTTTGCTTCACTGTAGCAACTCATCAAGGCTCCTTTGATAGCAGCTTCCAAACCCATAAACTGAAAAGGAAACACTTGCAACTTTCATTCCAAGCCTCACATCAACTTTACTTGGAACTATATTGCTGAACCTTGACTGTCTCTGGGTAAAAGTCCTGGAACTCTATTCCTTGCAGCAATCTGATGAAGGGCAGGACATGCAGCAGGTCAGGAAAGTGGCCCACCACTCCCTTCTCCAGGACAATTAAGGATTGGTGTTAAATGCTGCCAAGCCAGCTCATGAGAATAAAAATAAACACTGCTTCTGTTCCCCATTGTCCTGTGAAAATGGCAGGGAGCAGTTTCAGGGATGTGACTTCAGAACTGTGCCCCAGCAACATTTTTTCTCAGGCGGAGAGCATCTCTGCACAAAAATAGTGGCTTCACAGTTCACTTTCTAGTCTTAGTTATTCATTTTGAATTGTTTTTCACCAGTAATCAACACTTATTAGATCTTTCTGTGTATCTCACTGATCAATTTGACCCCTGAAATGAACTGATTAACACAGCTACTGAAAAAAATGAACAACTCAAACAGAGTAGTTATAACTTGTTTATTATTGAATTAATAATTGTGATATTTCTATTGCTGTCGGTGCTGTGTGGTGTGTACTATGCAAGTTCCACTCCAGGGTAGTAGAAGTGTCTCAAATAATGTAGCAAGGAAACATGTTCTTTCCCCTGGCAGCCAACCTGAAATTGTCTGAGAGTAAATTGTTTCTTTTTGTTGTTATTTTAATAGATGTTGCTAGCAATATGCCACCAACTCTCTGAAAGGGCAGGATGTATAAGGTCAATTAGTTAGGTAGGGATATGAGAACACTGCAGTACAGGTGGCTCCAGATTGCTCGACGTAAGTGCAGATTGTACACGAAGACAAGGTTATCACAAGAATTACATCTGTTGTCCAGTCAGTGATGTCAAGTGGATGATAATTAGTTTTCTTTCTTTGTCTCTGCAGGTCTGTGAATCCTGAATATAAATCCTATGCTCTTGGTGTGCAGTTTCTCATGCTGAGACTACTTGGTAGGTATTGCAATTCAGTTATTTAATCAGATAGCATTACATTTCAGTTTGTTCATACTTCTATAGATATTTTTAGAATTTTGGAGAATGTTCATTATGATTGCTGAAAATTTAACATAGAGGTACTTTATAGCCATTTGTGTTGCTGTTTGCCACATTGCTTGCCATGAAACTCCTTATACTAGGGAGCATGCACACCAGGATATATTGTTCCAGTGGGACCAGTATCACAATGACTTGCTACAGGAGATAAAGTTGTCACAGAGAGCCATAGGGCTGTTCTCGCTTTAGAGAGAGAGAGAGAGCTGACAGCTGATGATTTAACCTGAGGGTCACCACACCTCAGGCAAGGGGTGAGGTCAAGAAAGTAGGACCTTCAGGGTGACCTTAACTGGTGCGGGAATTGAATCCACACTGTTGGCATTGCTCTGTTTAACGATAAAACTTATATTATTCGTACTTTACCCTGTCCAAAGTAAGTACCTTGATTAAACAGAAGTTCAATACTAATGGAAAACTGAAATGAAACCAGAAAATGCTGGGAAATTCCATGGAGAGAGAAATTGAGTTTATGAGTAAAATCTTAGAGGGTTTGAACATTCTCCTTCTGTCTGCGTGGGTTTCCTCTGGATTCTCCGGTTTCCTTCCACAGTCCAAAGTTGTGTAGGTTAGGTGAATTGACTATATTAAATTGCCTATAGTGTTCAGGGATGTATAAATTAGGTGCATTAGTTAGGGGAAATGTAGGGTGGGGAAATGGGTCCAGGTGGGATACTGTTTGGAGGGTCAGTGTGGACTCGTTGGGCCAAGTGGCCTGTTTCTACACAGTAGGGATTCTATTCAATGGTAGGGTTCTGAGCAACATGAGCTATCATGTGAATTGTGACAGAATCGCACAAGAACTCCATTCAGACATATCAACAACACCCTCACAGGCATAAAGTTCACCAAGGAGGAAGAATCCGACAACAAACTCGCATTCCTGGACGTTACAGTCGAAAGAAAGGACAACGGAGACCTACAAACCTGCGTATACAGAAAACCGACAAACACTGACCAAATACTTAACTACACCAGCAACCATCCCAACACACACAAATGAAGCTGTATCAGAACACTATTCCAATGAGCCACCACACACTGCAGCACAGATGAACTTTGGAAAACAGAGGAGAATGCCACCTATATAACATATTCAAGAAGAACGGATACTCAAAAAATATAGTTCGCAGATTCCTCAAGAACAACCACGACAAGCAGACCAAATACAGCCAGAAACCCTAACCACTTTACCATACATCAAAGAAGTTTCAGAAATGACAGCCAGACTACTAAAACCCCTCGGAGTCCTAGTAGCACACAAACCCACCAACACTCTCAAACAAAAACTAACAAACTTAAAAGACCCAGTACAACCCATGGTCAAAACCAATGTCATCTACAAAATGAGCTGAAAAATGTGTTGCTGGAAAAGCGCAGCAGGTCAGGCAGCATCCAAGGAGCAGGAGAATCGACGTTTTGGCATAAGCCCTTCTTCAGTAATGAGGTCGTCTACAAAATTCCATGCAAGAACTGCCACAAACACTACGTAGGACAAACAGGAAGAAAGTTAGCCACCAGGATACACGAACACCAGCTAGCCACAAAAAGACACGACCCTCTCTCCCTCGTAGCCCTACACATGGATGAAAAAAACCACCATTTCAACTGGGACAACACATGTATCCTGGGACAGGCTAAGCAAAGACATGCCTAGAGGCCTGGCACTCCAACCACAACGCCATAAACAAACACATAGATCTAGATACCTTCTATCAACCCCTCAGAAAATGAACAGGAAATGACATCACCACAAACCCCAGGAACTCCATCTAGGACAAACATATAAATAGAAAGCAGGAGACAACAGCTTCACTTCACTTGGAGGTCAACACTGATTATGTTACCTAGCCAGGTAATGAAACATCTGGATATCAAACCTACAGCTCAGCGATCAAACCTACAAGTTAAGACATGATATAGATAGATAGATAAACTTTTTTTTACAATTGGTGAAAGTCCCAGAAATGTATGTTAAGAACAGCCTCAGTAAACTGGTCAGAAACATTGATTGGCCCTGCAAGCACTTCTGCAACAGCACTGAAGATCTATACTCCTAACCTATCTGACTTCCTTTCTGAGATCTTCCAATGCATACATCGTGTTGTCATCAATGTGTAAACAATGTGTAACATTCACCAGCTATCACTTGCCCACAGGTAATAGAACAACCAAAAGCTAACCCAAAGCCATTAGCCTCTTGTCAATCACAAGCAACATGGTGGAAAAAGTAAAGAATTGTGAAGTCAAGTAACATCTCCTCACTAGTAACCTGCCTATCAGTTGGAGAGATAGCCATGAGAGGTCCAGGCTAATGTACTGGAGACATGAGTTCAAATTTCACCACAACTGGTGGGATTTAAATTCAATTCATGAAATACAAAGCTTGTCTCATTAATGGTAACCATGACAACTATCTTCAATTGTTATGATGCCTTTTTTAATTCTCTAATGTTTTTTAATGTCTGGCTACATGTGACTCCATACTGACTGAGGTATGGTTCACTCTTCGTTGTTCTCTGCAAGCCACTTAGTTCAAAATCAGTTCAGAATGGGCAACAAATGCTATCCTTCTGAACGATGGTCACATCCCATCAAGGGATAAACAAATGTCAGCATTCATTTAGATCACCATTAACCCAGTTCAGTCTTGAAAACTCCTCGCACCCACAGCTTTTTGAATGAAAGTTCCAGATTTCTGTTATCCATTCTGTGAGAAAGCACATCCCATTTTTACTCATAGGTGACCTAGATCTAAAATTATGCTTCCCTTTTTTGAATTCCCCACCATAGCATATAATTTCTCTGTAATTCTTTGATTTGGTCAACTTCAATCAATTCAACTTGAAAATTACAGTCTAAGTTTATCATAGAATCCCTACAGTGTGGAAGCAGGCTATTGAATCCACAGCGTCCCTCCGAACAGCATTCAGACTTACCCTCCTACCCTATCCCTGTATTTCCCATGGCTAATCCACCTAACCTGCACATCCCTGGATTATAGGCAATTTAGCACGGCCAATCCACTTAACCTGCACATCTTTTGACTGTAGGAAGAGCATCCAGAGCAAACCAACACGGACATGGGGAGAATGTGCAAACTTCACACAAACAGTCACTCGAGGGTGAAATTAATCCCAGGTCCCTGGTGCTAACCACTGAGCCACCGTGCTGCCTGTTTATGCAACCTATCCTCATAATGTAAATTAAATCTTCATTATAGCACTTCCCTGGCCAATTATCTTTCCAGAGATTCCCTGAAATAAGAAATTAGAAGTATTATTAAAATATTTTCTCTGTTGTTAATTTATTTCACAATATTAGCTTGTACTTGCCCCTCCTGCAAATTCTCCTTTTCAATCAGAGTATTTGAACTGAACTAACAATAATGCTTTTCTTTCCCCTCAGGAATGAAATGTTACACAAACCTATGTCAAAATTCAAACCTGTTTCAGAAAGAACCAGATATATATTGTTTAATACTTTTGAGCTTCAGTGAGTTTGTAAAATTGAAAAGCTTGCAATATTAATACCTGTCAGTTTTGGATGTATCCACACTTCATTATGTTTATGGCCATTAAGACTGTGGTGATCCTAGTCTAATGTAAGGGTGCAATTTAATGCAGATGAAAATCAAGCCAAGTTTTAGTCGAACACCATTAAAATGTTGGTGGCAACATTGTCAGTTGTAAACAAAGCAAAATAGGTGAGACATCATAACAAAATAGGGTAGATTTCATTATTAATAGAAGCAATATGTAGCTGTGTGCTTTGAATATGCTATGACACTCCTAAGGTCCAGTCTTCAAAACAGGATAAATTTAGATTTTAACACAATGAAATCTTATTAATTCTGACCGACTCTTCACTCAATGGTTGAAGATGAAATGGAATTTTTTAGGTATATCATTACAAACTGTATGATATTTTAAATTTTTAACTGGAGTTGCTTACAGACTTACAGGTTTGGAAACCCGTTATGAGAAGAAGAAGCCCAGAGGTCTTTGTAAAATTGCTAGATGTTTATTCAAAATGTAGACTGAGTGTGAGGTACTGCATGTACTGAAATTCTTATGGTCTCTGATTTTTGTTGAGGTAAAGATTTGCAATGTGCACAGAATTTGCTTACTACCATTATTATCATCATTTAGACATCAAGGCGGCATTTGATTAAATGCAGTAGTGAGAAGCCTTAGCAAAATGAGTGATTGTAAGAATTGGGTGAACTGGCTGGAATCATACTTCATACAAAAGATGTTCATATGATTGTTGGTTTTCAGTCATCTTAGGCCCAGGACATTTCTGCAGGAGCTCCTCAGAGTCATGTCCTTGGCTCAATCATCTATAGTTGCCTTATCAATTACATTCCCTCCTCATCAAATCAGAAGTGGGAATATGTTGATGTTCAGCACCATTTGCAATTTCTCAGACACTGAAGCACTTAGTGCCATACACAGGGGCTTAATGACAGAAGTACCAGACAATTGTCATCTCCAATAATAAAGAATATAACCATCTCACCTTACATTCTGTGGCATGACCATCACTGAAAATCCTATTGGCAATATTTTGGGAGCTTACCATTGATCAGAAATTTAACTAGATCAGTCACATAAAAACTGTAGCTACAGGTGTATTTGAAGGCTAGGATTATGTGGTGAATATCTCACCTCCTGATTCCTCAAAGTTGGTCCTCCAGCTACATGGCACAAGATGGTAGTAAAACAGTAGAGGCCGAGCTTCAAGTCATATATTCACTAGAGATATGTAAAAACATCTCTGAGTAGGTTGATTTAAGAAAACAATACACTGCCAGAGCAGAGGTACTACTGAGTTGTCAATTAGCTGATTGTCATAGGCTGACCACATGTAATTACTAGCTGTAAATGTTGAACAGAAGAGCATCTTCCATGTTACACTTTGGAGATTTTCATGCCTTACTTCACCAAAAGGCAGAAAATCCATGGACTGTAATTCTGGTAATGTTTTTGAGTTCCAATCCTCTACTGTTGAACTTGACATACCAATTCATCACCAATGCCATCCATCCGTGTTGGCTGAAAAGAATTTAATACAATTGTTAATGTTTGATTTGATGCCATATCATGAAAACATATCACATCCTAACATTTACTTACACGCAAAATATTTGTTTTTATTTTCAGGAATTGTTTCATCTTGTTTAGTGATAATTAAATGGAAACTTTTTAGAGACACGCTGACCTCCCACATTTTAAATCCTCATTTTTGATCAGAACAATTTCTCACTTAAACAGAATGACTCCTATTGTTTTAAATCTGAAAAGTAGGTCAAAAACATCAACTTTTAATTAACTTGATGCCAATGAAAATTGGATGGTTATCTCTTTGCCATTAGTTTATTGGGTTGAAATTAACAGTATTTACTCCTCCTTTCCCAGAGTTTTCTTCACAGCTATGTGCCAAATTAATATCTGTGTGTCATGGAGAAAATAACCTCACTAAGCTTCAAGAGTCTAATCTCCTGTTGGTAATAGTGTTGAAGCCAGTTTTCATTTGCTATTTGAACAGCTATGCATACAATTCTGCTGTCAGATGTTTACTACCCTTACAACATACAAACCAATCAGTACAAGAATCCTTTAGGATGTTAATGGAATTTCTAAATTTGTACTTCTGTGGAACTAAGAAGGGTAGATGTGACTATATTTGAAAAGTATGATATGGAAAAGCACAGCAGGTTAGGCAGCATCCAAGGAGCAGGAGAATTGAAGTTTTGGGCCTAAGTCTGATAAAGGGCTTATGCCTGAAATGTTGTTTCTCCAGCTCCTTGGATGCTGCCTAATTTGCTGTGCTTTTCCAGCGCTACACTTTATGGCTCTGATCTGCAGTCCTCACTTTCTCCTAGATGTGACCACACCTGAGTTGTTTGGCATGAAATTGCTGTCTTCTTAAGAATAATGTGGCGTACTACCTAAGCATGTGAGAAGGGATGTTTTGTTGCCATGTATTCCTCAGGGGAGGGCTTTGCAAATTATGTGGCATTCTTAATTCTGCAAGATCGACATGTATCCTTGTCTTTATTTGTTCCTGGGACATGAGCATTGCTGGAAGAGTACCTTTTGTTGCCTAGGCATTTGTTGCCTATGCCTAATTGTACTTGAGAAGTTGGTGTTACAATAGGGAAAAAAGTGCAATGGGTCCTCGGGTTTCAGAAAATTTGGCAAGAATCGTTATTAGCATTGGCACCAATCTTTTAGGTTGTGCAGATTAAATTCTCATTGTATTGGTAACATTAAATTATTTGTACTGTGTACTATTTTTTGAAAACAGACTTTGCTATAAGTAAATTTAAGTACATATAAATATAATATTCCCTTTAGAATTCTTATGTAGTGAAGCAGTTAAATCACTCAAAAGCTTAATTAATAAATGACTCTTCTTCAGATGCAACATGCTTCAGAATTTCATTGTGATCAAATTTATTGTCAGTTTTCTCAAGGTAGCTCAAGGAACCAACAAATATGATCTTCTCCCAACTTTAATCATGGGTTTATTAGTAAGGTGTAATACAAATAACATTACATGAACATTTGGGTTGAAATCAAAAATGTGTCTGAAATTCATAAAGGAATCTCAAGAACACACTAAATATTGACAGGTCTGGAATCTCCTGGAAAAAAATAGACTATTCTGTTGGTTATGACCCCTCATCCAGCTACAAACAAAATTCAAACTCTCTATTTGGGAACAGCTGTGCAATTTTAGTGTTTTTTTGTATTAAACAAGATGTTAGCTTTGGATAATTGAATTTGCTTCTGTACTACATCAAAATGTGAAGCAAATCATTAACTGAATGTGTTCATCACCTCACTTGCAGTAATTTTAAATATCTCATGAAAATAGAAATGATATTTAGGAGAGATATGAAATGAGATGTTGATTTGTTGTCACCTGCTTTATGTTATTGCAACAGTAAAAATGACCTCATTTTTGACTCCATTTGGCAATCCTTTGGAAGTGAGGGTGATTTGCTTCCACTTCAGTTTGATGGGTTTTGTGATGGCTGATTAGTTTGATGTGCGGTCTGCAGACTCTTCCACCAGTGAGACAGGTACTGTGTGAAGGATCAGTGGTTGTGGCGTTTGGAGGTTTGTGCACTTTCTCCAACATCACGATTTTGTTTTTGCATGTTGCTGAAGAAATTTGTGCTCAGTACCTTCCTGAATAACCTTCTCCATTTTGGTCAGTAAAAACTCTGAAACTATAATTTATTTAAATAATTTGAATGTGAATATAGGAGGTATGGTTAGTAAATTTGCAGATGACACCAAAATTGGAGATATAGTGGACAATGAAAAAAGTTACTTCAGAGTACAACGAGACTGTGATCAGATGAGCTGAGGAGTGGGAGTTGGAGTTTAATCTAGATAAATATGAGGTGCTACATTTTGGTAGGGCAAATCAGGACAGGACTAACACTGATTTGTAAGGTGCTAGGGAGTGTTGCCAGACAAAAAGGAGTGCAGATTCATAGTTCCTTGAAAGTGAAGTTGCAGGAAGACAGGATAGTGAAGAAGGCATTTGGTACCATTGTCATTATTCATCAGTGCATTGAGTATCGGAGTTGGGAGGTTATGTTGCAGCTGTACAGGACATTGGTTAGGCCAGTTTCAGGATGTTGTGCTCAATTCCAGTCTCCCTGCTATAGGAAAGATGTTGCGAAACTTGAAAGGATTTAGAAAAGAACTACAAGGATGTTGCAAGGGTTGAAGGGTTTGAGCTATAAAGCTGAGGTTATTTTCCTTGGAGCATTGGAGGTTGAGGAATAACCTTATAAATGTTTATAAAATCATGAGGGGCATGGATAGGTTGAGTACTCAAGGTGTTTTCCCCAGGGTAGGGGAATCCAAAACTATAGGGCGTAAGTGAGAGGGGAAAGATTTAAAAGGGACCTAAGAAGCATCTTTCTCACTCAGAGGGTGTTGCATGTATGGAATGAATAGCCAGAGGAAGTGGTGGAGGCTGGTACAATTACAACACTTAAAAGGTATCTAGATGGGTATATCATAAGAAGGGTTTAGAGAGATATGGGCCAAATACTGGCAAATGAGACTAGGTTAGTTTGGGATTATAGTTGGCATGGATGAATGAGTTGGACCAAAGGGCCTGTTTCTGTGCTGTACATCTCTATGATTCTATAACTGCCATGACAGCCATTTTGTTCCCCTTCGGCAGTTCTCCTGGCATGTTTAACCTTCTGCGGGATGCTTTTGTGGACATCGCTAAAGCCTTTCTGTTGTTCTCCTGGAGCAGTTGATTTCAGAGTCTGGTGTCTTCTTTACTTGGAACTCAGCCATGACAGGAGACTTTCCACTATGCCTTTATGATTGCTCTCATTCATTTGCAACATCACCAGTTTTAAAGGACTATAAACAAATGTGTCCAGAAGCTGATATTTTCATTGAGAAAGAATGTCACTATACTTCTTCCTCTATAATAAAAGAATTACAACGGACTCGCTGGAATCACTCAACTCAATGTAATAAGGTTCTTGAATAAATATACAGTTGAGGATTATTCACACCAAAGTCCTTCAGATAAATGTAATGTCTTGAACTTTCAATATTGTAGTCTTATTTTTGATTTGATCCCTTTCAAGCTAAATTTCCTGCTCAATTCCTAGATTTTGATAATTTATTTGTATCTTTAATATTGTACATGTATAAGTTAGAAATCGATCAAGTGATCATTACACTAGTGATATACTTCTTTATGATGGGTTCATTTTATTCATTCTGCCTATTTTTTGCTTTTGTTTAGGTTTTATCCCACCACCACTTATCTTTGGGGCTGCAATTGACTCTACTTGTCTCATCTGGTCAGAAACCTGCAATAAAAGTGGAGCATGTGCTGTATACGATAACGATTCCTATAGATATCTCTATGTCAGCATTGCCATAGGCTTGAAAACAATTGCCTTTATATTATACACAACTACATGGCATTATATAAAGAGTCATTCCAAGGAGTATATTCAGGGAGATGAAGACTCAGTCGGTCGAATGACCACATCAGATCTGTTTGCTTCAACATTAACATTAGATGCAGCTGCAACGGATTCAAACAAATCATCTGGAAGGACAACTTTGATCTATCATTTGGGAGAGAATGAAATGTGTGAAAACATTGAGTCTGTTCTTTAACATTTGTATGAAGTGACTGCACCATTTTGAAGATATACTTTTGTAGGAAAAACATTTTTAAACAAGTATTTTAAGGTTCTTAGGCATCACAAGGACACATTGAAAAGTGCTGTCCTTTTAAAAAAAGTTTTTATTATTATCTTTATAGTTTAAATTACAGCAATAGATAAGGTTTTTCAGATTCAGTATGGTTCACAAGTTAACAATACAATTATAGAACCAGTGCCAAGATCTGGCAGATACCAGGTTAGAATAAACAGTAGGCCCAAGTGGTCAGTTTTTCTCAACAAAAATCTTATTTGAATAAGTTTTATGCTTTTATAAGTACTTTATTTTGCATTTCCTGAGATGATATAATACAAGCTACACATTGTAATAACATGTCATGTATACTATTTGAATGAAATGCACAAGATTGAGATTCTATTGAGAATATCCCATTATCCAAGTGCTTGCTTCAAAATATGAATGAACAAATGTCTCAGTATCATCAGTGCTCACGTTAACAAATAGCATAATGCGTCTGATTATAGTTTCACCTCTGATTTCAAAAGTTTATCAAATATTTTATTTGGTTTCATATTATAGCCATCTTGTACATTCACAACACTGGCATTTCATATTGCCGTCATGTGACTCAAACTGAAATATTTCTTCTATCAGGTTATTGTAAAGCAGATGCTTTCTGTAACATTATCATTGAAGCAATTTGAGTTAGTTGACAAACAGAGACTTTGCTTATTCTTATTGCATTTAGTGCTGTCAAAAACAATGGTGCTACTAAGAAGCCAGAGTCAATGCCAAATGGTGCCTCAGGTCATAAACACCAATCTTGAAATGAAGCAGGACATACCAATTATTTGTTTAACTGATACTCATTTTGCTACCCAAAATTTACAAAACAATACTGCAGTAAACAGACAAAGATGATGCCTGCTGGATTAATGCAAAATTTTGGTTTCTTTTAAACTTAAAGGCAAGTTTGTGGTGTGAGCGACAGTCTTTAGACACTGTTGACATTTAAAACAAGTTTGGTCACTTCCTTCTATTACTGAACCCCTGCCAGAATGACATTAAGCTTTTAAGGCACAAGATATTTGCTTCTCAACAGCTTAAGATTGTTAGCTCACATCACAGTTACAACAGGTAATGTTACTTTTATCAGCTCTGTTGTGTATCAACAGTGAGGTCAAAGACAGCTTTGACAAGGACATTTTAATTGGGCTATGGTTGCACAGCTGGAACCCACCAGGCTATCTTTTCTTCTCTTGTAGAATTCATACTGACACCACATGGTTGTCCAGTTTCAGGTGTAACTGAGCTAACTGCAGCTGATTTTACACAGTTTGCACCTACAAAAAATAAACTACATTTAAAATGGCCCAGTGATGCCAGTTAATTTTGTAATACTTGTGAAAAGGAAAACAAAAAGCCACCTGTATTATTCATGCCATTCTTTACCTTGGTAATTGTAAATTTTAATATTCCATTTTTTCTACATCTGGGACATTACGAATACTGATGTATGTTCTGTTGAATCCAGTTGGTTTGTATTATTTATATTATGCTTTTTCACACAAAAATTTAAAAGAACAATTGCATTACAACTTTGTAAAGTTGATAATTGATTCCAGTGTTGTTTCCTTTGCAGAATGTGTATTTTGTAGTCTGAAGTAGTATGGCAGAAAATAACTTATATATTGTGTGTTATAAGTGTTAATGTCAAGAAACCCATTCAAATGTAAACTTACTATCAAGCGATAACTTATATTTAATATACACAACTTAATTCTCAAATGTGCAATAATTATTGGTCAAATATCTTGTTTGTAGTTTGCAATGTGCAATATTTAACACTGCTGGCAAATATGTTTAACATTAAACTTAGTGGCTGATTGATGGATCTGGCATTAGCATTGGGGGAGGGAGGTTGGCTGAGAGCACCTCCCTCTCTTGCTGTCAACCCACTCTCCCATGTTGGCGCCGTAAATGGCGACATTGTAAACTTTTCACTGTACTCCTATATCCCTGTACGTGAGTACACGTGACAATAAAATCTAATTCTAATTCTAATTCTTTCCTTCTGTGTCCACCCTTTCAACAACCATCACACCCCCTGCCCTGCTGATTTACCTCTGGCCTGGGTTGATCCTCAATCCTAGACTCCGGCAACAGCCATTACCCCCAGGTGACAGTATTGAGTAAAATAGTCTCTGATTGGCTGATAACACTCAGTGGATAGGATTTCCACCTCAGCACCTTTGATCCTTGGGAAGACCTGCTGGTAGCAACTTAAGTGCCTGAGTGCCATAAAATGCAACCCTCCCCCCAATTTTCCCTGCTACTCCCTCTCTCACACACACACAGGCAGGATAATTTTTTTTAGGGCAGTGGGAATGTGAGGTCGGAATGGAATTTCAGAAATTAAAAGTTGTCTTGCTCCTGTCCCTGCCATTTCAGCTCCACGAATGAGGCCTTGAACAGCCACTTAGAAGCTGTCTGGTGTAAAGCCATCCAATTAATCAAGATTCTAGGTCAGGATATCTGTGGCACAGGAGATATAGAATTAACATCAGGTTAGTAATTGTTTAAAAAATTATAAAGGCTCCTTGTTCTCTCAATCTTTATTTTTTAAGGCAGAAAGAATTTTAAAATGGAGTTAAACCTATACAGGTGCTGTCACTTTTACAAGCAGAGTCTGCTACCTCATTTAAACATGGTCCTGGTGATCTTATACTGCTTTGTCTAATGTGCAAAAAATACAGCAGTTAACAGAGAATTGCAAACAAATGAGTCAAAGACAAGCTTAACAGCTTGCTAATTAGGCTTCCAAATTTGGTGCCTCCTCTCGTTTAAATTTCAGAAACTGGTGTGACAATGTTGTATTGTTGACCCTCTGCCATTGTGCCCTGTTTTATGCTCACAGGGCACCTCTCTGGGCCCACCTGATATATAACAACGACAATTAGCCTGTTGTGATTTTCCTTCATGAAGCCAATTAATAGTTAAAAGGTGAATTTGTTATCCAAACACTGCTTATAGGTGGGCAGTTAAAGCTGGTGGGCCTAACCAAGGCCTTCAAACTTGAAAAAAGCAAGAACTTACTATAGAAGGTAAGTGACTGCCCCCAAGCATGTTCTACATCCAATTTCCCAATTTCCACTATGTACAGAGCCAGTAAGTCATCGCCAAGCCTGGTAGGGCTCCTTGAAATGCTGGTAAAATGGCTTGAAAATCATCTTTGAAAAACAATTGCTCATTTTATAAACTTCTAAAAGTGACAACCACAGCCGCACATACTATGAATGAATAAAATTTAAAATCCTCTGAATAACTCTCAGTCTTGTCCCTCTAGACATTCTAAGAAAAAAATAATTTTGAGCTGAATTTGTCAAATTTCTGTGTTGTCAAAAAGTTACAAGAAAGGCCAATGCGTTTCAGCTTTCACAGGAAAAGGGACCTGAATTACAGAGTATAATTTAAATAGAAATCTGTTTTTCTGATTCGCTGGTTGACTTGTGTCTCTTCGCTTCATGCTATAAACACGAGGCTTGTGCCATTAGTTAGGAAATAACCTTGATTATGGAGGAGGAGACCAGCGTGTAGAATTGGAGATAGTCCTCTGATATGGGCTAGAAAACATTCTTTTATACCTTTGTTACTTCTAGCCTTCACAATTCCAATAATCTCATCTTTGACTTCCCACTGCACAGTGTGAGTTCAAACATTAGTCTGTTGCCAATATCCCTGTAACCACTTCCATCCGTACAACTCTCCAGAATGTCTTTCTTCCTTCAGTTCTGGCTATTTGATTTCAGTATGCATTTGATTTTAAATGCTCATCACTGGGAGCTAAGCCTTCAGTTACTTGGGCCTGTAGCTTGGTATTTCCTTCCCTCAGTCTCCTTGCCTCAATCTTACTTCCCTTCTTGAAACATCATTTAAAACCTATTAAGGCAGATGACTATGGACAAGTTCATATCACTGTCAAACTCTGCTTTGTAACCCTCCTGTGAAGTACTTTGGGGTATTTTACTGCATTAAAAGCGCTATGTTAATGTAAGTTTTGTTAGGCAGGGATAAGAAAATAAAGTTATACCGCAGTTGAATGCAAACTTTGCCAACAGAAAGACACGTTAATAAATTGCCAAAACAGGAGATACATTCAAAATAACAGAGCTGTCACTATAGTCTAGCTATTGTAGCCTATAGATTTTGCTGTCTTCAGTACTTGCATCTACTTCTCAATGTGTATTTGCAATGAATTGGCTAGACAATGACATCTCTGATATTGAAGAGCTTGAAAGCAGGACAAGGTATATTTCACTCAGCATTTTTTTCTTGAAGTCGTTTAAAATACATCAGCTTTGTCTTGTAAATATATGCTGGGTTCTTCCATCGTGAAAGATGACAGTGAAACCTTCTTCTCCTCTTCACTGCCTGGTTATCCAGTAGCATTCTCAGCTGAATGAGGTACAGATACAAAGATTTTCTCGGACCCATTGATATTGAAGTGAGTTAGCTGTTTTTGGTATTGAACAAAAAAGCACATGCAGTAACTTCACTGAGTAACGTGATTAATAGGTATATTTGCCATTGCTCCTTGCAGACTTTTTTGCACTCTCCAATGAATCAGGATTGACCTCCCAGCTTGCTCGAGATGGAGGAGTGAAGATTATGCTGGCTATGAGGTCACATATTGTGACCACTAGTGTTGGGACCATTTTTGTTTCAAACCTACATTAATTACTTAGATTCTGAAAATCAATGAAATTATTTTTGGTAATAAACTTGAAAGTACTCTGAAATAGCAAGTAGCAGCCCAGAAAGTATTCAATAACCTAACTGAAGTATGTGATTGAGTCATACAATGGCGAATGAAAATTAGTGCAGACAAATGTGTGCTAGAGGGAGGCAATAAGGGCCTGCTGGCAATGAGCCACATTGGTGGAACCCAGGGCTGAATTGTTTGAGCCCCACGATGGAATGACTGGGGCTGGTGGTGCCAGGAAAATAGGAAAAAAGCCAATTTGGAGCATTTCCCCAACACATTCTTGTTCTCAGGGAACTTTCCAATGGCCAGACTAGGAAACAGATTTGCGACCTGCTCCACAGAGGTGAACAACCAGTTAGAATAATTAAGCCCTCCTCTTTTTTACAGGAGGTGGGATTGGTGCACAGGCAGTGACTAAATATAGTGCTTGTGGGGTGAATCATGGAAGATCTTGGCAGTGGTAAGTACGTGCAGCTGCGGGTGCATGCAAGTTAGCACAAGTATGATACCATTGAGACATGGTCCATACCAAATGAAGTGAGCAGCATGAGATCACTTACTAGAGCTCATGAAGAGAACATTTCTATCAAATTACCCGAAATTGACACTTAGTTGATTTTTAGTAAAATTCAGCCCATAGTTTTATTTTTGAATTGGCTTAGCATTTAACTGACTGAGTTTTAAAGAGAAATAGTCATTTTCTTTTAAATTATTTAACAGGCTTTTATGCATATATTACTTAGGACTTATTTTGCAGCTCAGCACAGTAATCATGGTTGATGCTTGGTAATGTGATCCCGATTTCTCTGGAGAACAAAGGAAGTGACTTTTTAGTAAACTTGTTACCAGCACTACCAATCACTGTGAAGTCAACATTAAAAACAAATTCCTTGAACTAAAATATATTGATAGGGTCTGAAACTCACCAGAATACTAAGGTATAAAAACAACCCTCGAGAACTCAGGTCCGTAAGTTTATAAGACATGGGAGCAGAAATTAGGCCATTCAGCCCTCGAGTCTGTTCTGCCATTCAATTATGGCTGATAAGTTTCTCAACTCCATTCTCCTGCTTTCTCCCTGTGATTCTTGATCTCCTTGATACTGAAAAACCTATCTATCTCTGTCTTCAATATACTGAATGGCCTGGTCTCCACAGCCTTCTGTGGCAATGATTTCCACAGATTCACCACACTCTGGCTGAAGAAGTTTCCCCTTATCTCTAAGGCTGTGCCCTCAGGTCCTAGTCTCTCCGACCAATGGAAACATCTTCCTAATGTCCACTCTGTCCAGACCATTTAGTATTCTGTAAATTTCAATTAGATCCCCCTTCATCCTTCTAAACCTGGTTGAGCATAGACCCAGAGTCCTCAAATGTTCCTCATACGTTAAGCTTTTCAGTCCTTGGACCAGTCTCGTGAACCTCCTCTGAACCCGCTCCAGGGCCAATGCATGCTTTCTTGAGATATGGGGCTCAAAGTTGTGCACAATACTCCAAATGTAGCCTGACCAGAGCATTATAGAGCCTCAAAGTACATCCCTGTATTTATATTCAAGTTTCTGCAAAATAATTGCCAACATTGCATTTGCACTGACTCAACCTGCAAGTTCACCTTGAGAGAGAGCTAGACCAGAACTTCCAAGTCTCTTTGCACTTTTGACTTCTGAATTTTCTCCCCATTTAGAAAATAGTCCATGCTTCTATTTTTCTTACCAAAGTACAAGACCTCACACTTTCTCACATTGTACTTCATCTGCCACATTTTTGCCTACTCTCTTAACCTGTCCAAATCTTTCTGCAACCTCCCCAACTCCTCAATACTACATGTCCCTCTACCTATCTTTGTATCATCTGCAAACTTAGCCAGAACGTCCTCAATTCCTTCATTTAGATCATTATTGTATAAAGTGATAAGTTGTGGTCCCAACATTGAGCCTTGCAGAACACCACTTGTCACTGGCTGCCATCCTGAGAAAGACCCTTTTGTCCCCACTCTGCTTTCTTCCAGACAGCCAACCTCTATCCATGCTAGTACCTTGCCTCTAACACCAAGGACCCTTACCTTACTCAGCAGCCTCCTGTGCAGCACCTTGTCAAAGGCTTCTTGAAGTCCAAGTAGATAACATCCATTGGGTCTCCATATTTGTAGTTAATTTAAGTCTTACAATTAAAGTTACATTGAACACTCCAGATCTTACACCAGTGCACAAATGTTGCTTATTTCTTGTTTGCATATCCAACCTGTTACATTCTCTTACTGTTTAATTTATAATAATATATCATCTACCATCTGTCAGATGACCTTTGTTTCATGTTGAAGCTAGGTGCCAGTTTAGAAAGAGAACCTCAAATATCATAATATTTCCATTATTACTTGAGCCACATGCAATTGGCATAGAGTACATCAGACTAGAAGTGTGGCTAAAAGATGAGTACGAGAGAACTGGGCTTTGGTTCATGGGAAAAGCAGCATCTGTACTGATGGGACGGTATATACCTGAACCATGCTGCAGCCAGTGTTCTTACCAACTACATAGCTGGGGAAGTAGTAGAATTTTAAACCGAATAGTGGAGCAAAGGATTAAACTTGGGAAGTGGTGTTAACCAAAGGATACAGACCAAAAGACCCTAAGACGTAGGAGCAGAGGTAGGCCATTGGGACCATTGAGTCTGCTCCACCATTCAATGAGATCATGGCTGATCTAATAATTTCTCAGGTATACTTTCCTGCATTTTCTCCATAACCCAGTTCAAATTGGTCCATCACAGTCTTGAATGTACTTAATAACACAACCTCAACAGTCTTCTGCAATAAAGAGCTCCACAGATTCACTAACCTCTGAGGCAAAGAAATCCTCCCCATCTGTCTCAAATGGGTGACCATTTACTCTGAGATTATGCCCTATGATCCTACACTCTAAAAGAGGAATACAACCTCTCAGCATTTACTTTGTCAAACCTGGTAAGAATTTTATATGTTTCAATAAGAATTCTCTCATGCTTCCACACTCCTGCCAGTACAAACACAGCCTCCTCAACGTCTCCGCATAAGAAAATTCCTCTATATCTGGAATTAACATAGTGAAGGTGTGACGATGCTGCTCCTTTGATGAGGTTATTCTGTCCTTGGTATTTTGTCAAGCGGGATCGTAAATGCAGAGGTTCTGATGTTGGTATGGGTTTTAGGGCCAATTTGATTATGACTAACAGATACTGCCTCAGGGAAAAAAGGCTTTCAAACAAACACTTGTACAAATAAAGGGGAGTGGCCAGTTCTCCCAGCTCACCTTTCTCTGGCTTGGTTTGGGGTTTTAGCAATCTGACAGTTTTTCAGCTGCTGGTCAAGTCTTAGCTGGGAACCTAGAGAAGCTGCTGGACCCAAAGAAACAGCTCCACGCTGATCCTCTCTCTCTCTCTCTCTCTGACATCTCTCCTGTAAGAATCTATGTTTGATTTTACTGTTTTTGCCAAGGGCATTTTTATGGCAATGTTGCAAGTATTTGGAACAGCATCATTAATTGCAATAGGGGGTGATTGTGTTTTCAGTTAAGTTATGTTACTCTATATTCTATTCTCTTTTATTCGTGTATAAATAAATTCCCTTTTGTTTAAAACTGACTGGTTAAGCCAGCTGCATCGCTCTTGTACATACACAATACACCTGCTTAAAACAACTAGAGAAGTTAGGGTCTAGGCTCCCTTCTTGAAATGTTTTGAGGGAGTCTGACCTGGTCCATAACAAACTTTCATGAACTATCTGAAATGCCAGCATGTTACCACTTAGATAAGGGGTCTAAGGCTTCACAGTATTCTATGTGTGATCTAACTATTGCCTTGGATAATTTCAGTGAGGCTTCCCTATTTTTACATTCCCATTCCCTTTGAAATAAAAGTGAATAGTCCATTTGCTTCTGTTACACCTGAATTTGAATGCTAACTTTTGTGATTCATGCATGAGGATCCTCAGATTCCCTCTGTGCTGCAGCTTTCTGTTTCTCCTTTATTCTTTATGTTACCAGTACTACATCACCAGCACCATCATGGGGAAATGAGATAATGGGATGATCTGTTTTAAACTGCTGTGTTGACAGAAATGATACATTTTTGGGGTGAGGATTGTGAGATCCCACACAAATCCTCATTGGCTCCTTGGAAACATCTAATTGCACAAAATGTAAGCATATCTGTCATGTTAATGGCCACCAGGATAAGGTGGTGACACACTGCTTCAGGTCATAGATCCCACTCCAGCAAATGGCACAGTTCTCTCATGATATCCTGGGACATCCTCAGTCTGTGATGGCATTGTGCCTTGCTCATCTGGAGGAAATAGTATTCAGGATGTTAGACTCTGGCACTCCTGTACCTCCACCGCCCATCGAGGGGAGATTTGCCTATGACCTTTTCCTGGAGAGGCTGTTCGGCTGCCACTGGGGTTGCAGTGGAGTGCTTGATGGTATATCTGTTCCTCCTCCATTTCTCTGCCCTTTATGTACCTTGGCCAGCAGCACTGATAACCCCTGCTGCAGCTGAATCCATCTGTCATGGCTCCAATTCAACCTTGTGTCTTCATATTAAATTAAAAGTCACACAACATCAGGTTATAGTCCAACAGGTTTATTTGAAAGTACAAGCTCTTCGTGTTAAAGTCAACTCAACCCTATCCTGCAGGTTCTTCTTCATGCAGAGAGTAATCAACATTTGGAAGTTTTTGGGGGGGAAGAGTGATGGAGGCAACAAGTTTGAAAATATTTAAAAATTAATCACATAAGCACAAAGACACTAGCTCATCAATGATTGTAGCTGGGCATAAAGTGTGTACCTGACTATTTGTTGGGTGAGGTAATTTAAATGGGTTAATGTTAAGAGTTAAACTCTTCCTAAACTGTTATCTAATTGGTGCCATTTAGTATTTAACTACAGTTTACTGTTAAAGTTAAGTTTCCTTCAATCTTAATCAGGGATAAATAAATTCCATGTTGCAGTTAGTTTGTTAGGTAGCTAGTTTGAACAGATTTTTCTAGCTAATGGTGCTGAATTATCTTTGTACATCTTCTGCTAGTATTGGACTTCCTAAGTCGACAAATTAAGGAAACAAGAAGACAGCAGTTCACCAATGAGTGCAATTGAACACAGTGTAATTGTAAATATCTGTGATTGCATGATTAAATGTTCAGGTCATGGGGAACTGGGTGCAGATTGGTTGTCTTCTACATTGTAACATCAATGTGATTCTGCAACTAATGGAGAGCCACAAGGATCAGTTCTGGGCTTCAGTTATTTAAAATCTATATGATGACTTGGATGAAGAAACAGAGAGTGACGAATCTAAGTTTGTTGATGGTACAAAGCTAGCTGAAAAGATAAGTTGTGAGGAGGACACTGAGGCTACATAGAGATGTAAACAAGTTAAGTGAGTGGGATGAAATGCTTTACAATGTAGGGAAGTGGGGAATTATGCACTTTGACTCGAAGAACAGAAAATGTCTCACTGATTCTTGTGCTCCCTCTCTCTGTGATTGATT
Source organism: Chiloscyllium plagiosum (assembly GCF_037043375.1). Taxonomy (NCBI): domain Eukaryota; kingdom Metazoa; phylum Chordata; class Chondrichthyes; order Orectolobiformes; family Hemiscylliidae; genus Chiloscyllium; species Chiloscyllium plagiosum. Next base: position 97,467,754 of record NW_028270140.1, read on the forward strand.
GACAGATTGTGGGTATTGTGGATTGAGATGGAATTTGCTACTCTACTGGGTTGTGAATGCACAGATGTTTTTGAATAATAGCATGCTCTATATGATCTAAACCTGATCCAATTTCTTGTGTTTCCTGTATACGTTGATACAGCAATTTTAGTGTATTTTTGTCAAGTTTGTTCTTTAACTGGGGAAGGTAAATAATTTCAAGTCTGATATGACTCTTCTCCAGAACTCTAGTAAAATGCATTCTTAAGAAGTCATATCAGAATTCAAATATTAACTTTGTTCACCTCTCTACCAATGATGTTGTTTGACTTGTTGAATTTGTCAGCACTTTGCTTTTTGTTAATTTCAGATTTCCAGCCTTTGCAGTATATTGCTTTTCTCAGATTTTAGTCTCTGGCAATCAAGAATATGGAAATAAGCAGGAAGATGGAATTGAAACCCAAGATCAGCCATGATTATATTAAATGTCTGAGCAGGCTCAATGAGCTGTGCTGTATGTTCTACACCTGCTCTTTATTTCTTGTGTTTCTTGCGTATATAGATACAGCAGTCTGGCTATAATAGTCTGTTATTCGTGTGTGTTTTTTGACTGGGAAATGCACAGTCTGGGAACATAGTTGAGGTAGGAAACCTCTCAACCTTTTTAAAAAGTACTTAAATAAACACTTGAAATGTCATAACATTCAAGACTATAGGGAAAATGCTGGAAAGTGGGATTAGTGTAGATAGGTCAGTACAGATACAATGTGCTGAAGGGCTTCTTCTGTGCTGTATGACTATGACTCTAATGTAAACAGTCAGAAGAGATTTGTGCTATCCAGGCTATAGTCATGGTTAGATCAAATATTGTAATAGTCAAGAGTTGTAGAGGTCTGCATCATCTACCTTTGTAATCCCACTTTCTGGCACTTGATCCAGAGCATTGTATGCCTTAGCATTGTAAATGCACATCTAAATGCTATTTAAATATGATGAGTATTTCTGCCTCTACTACCCATACAGGCAGTGAGATTACCCACCCTTTGGGTGGAGAGAAAAGGATCCATACACCGTCTATTCCTCTTCCCCCTTACCTTAAAATCTATGCTGCCCCTGGTCATTGATCTCTCCACCAAGGGGAAAAATTCCTTCCTGTCTCCCCTATCTATGCTCCTCATAATTTTATGCATCTCAGACATGGCCCCCTCAGCCTCCTCTGCTCCTCTGCACTTGTTCCAGTGCAATCACATAATGTGGATTCCAGAACTGCACGCAGCGTCTGGGCATAGCTTCTAACAAATCATATTTTAGCACAAACAAAAATGATTGCTCAACATTTTTTTCAAGATGCTATTGACCCTTTTGATACTTTTCTGTGTCTTTAATATCTTTGAGGAGAAAGTGAGGTCTGCAGGTGCTGGAGATCAGAGCTGGAAATGTGTTGCTGGAAAAGCGCAGCAGGTCAGGCAGCATCCAGGGAACAGGAGAATCGACGTTTCGGGCATAAGCCCTTCTTCAGGAATGAGGAAAGTTTGTCCAGCAGGCTAAGATAAAAGGTAGGGAGGAGGGACTTGGGGGAGGGGTGTCGGAAATGTGATAGGTGGAAAGAGGTCAAGGTGAAGGTGATAGGTCAGACTGGGGTGGGGGCGGAGAGGTCGGGAAGAAGATTGCAGGTTAGGAAGGCGGTGCTGAATTTGATGGATTTGACTGAGACAGGGTGGGGGGAGGAGAAATGAGGAAACTGGTGAAATCCGAGTTCATCCCTTGTGGTTGGAGGGTTCCTAGCCAGAAGATGAGGCGTTCTTCCTCCAACCGTCGTTTTGTTGTGGTCTGACGATGGAGGAGTCCAAAGACCTGCATATCCTTGGTGGAGTGGGAGGGGGAATTGAAATGTTGAGCTACAGGGTGGTTGGGTTGGTTGGTCCGGGTGTCCCAGAGGTGTTCTCTGAAACGCTCCGCAAGTAGCCGGCCTGTCTCCCCAATATAGAGGAGGCCACATCGGGTGCAGAGGATGCAATAGATGATATGTGTGGAGGTGCAGGTGAATCTGTGGCGGATATGGAAGTTTCCTTTGGGGCCTTGGAGGGAGGTGAGGGGGGAGGTGTGGGCGCAAGTCTTGCACCTCCTGCGGTTGCAGGGGAAGGTGCCGGGAGTGGAGGTTGGGTTGGTGGGGGGTGTGGATCTGACGAGGGAGTCACGGAGGGAGTGGTCTTTACGGATGAATTCGGATTTCACCAGTTTCCTCATTTCCCCTCCCCCCACCCTGTCTCAGTCAAATCCATCAAATTCAGCACCGCCTTCCTAACCTGCAATCTTCTTCCCGACCTCTCCGCCCCCACCCCAGTCTGACCTATCACCCTCACCTTGACCTCTTTCCACCTATCACATTTCCGACGCCCCTCCCCCAAGTCTCTCCTCCCTACCTTTTATCTTAGCCTGCTGGACAAACTTTCCTCATTCCTGAAGAAGGGCTTATGCCCAAAACGTCGATTCTCCTGTTCCCTGGATGCTGCCTGACCTGCTGCGCTCTTCCAGCAACACATTTCCATCTATAATATCTTTATTTGATTAACAAAGAGCATGATATAATCTTTGTTTCCTGTAGGTGGTAGTGTAGTTATGGGTTAGACTGTATCAGATCACTCACTACAGAGATCAGACCTTGCCTGTGGCAAAATGGACAGCAGAGGGCCTTGTTTGAAACCTGCTATTGTTGGAGTATTTTATTATTAAATGAGGTACACATAACTTTATGCAAATTGAATGATTAGAATAAACAGTGAATTAACAAAAGAGCACAATTTTAAATAATTGAGTTGGAAAAAACTGATTAAACTGTCCCTTTGTGAAAGATACAAACAAATAATTTACAGTGGATTTCTCAAGTTCATTTTGTTGACTCTGTCAAATTATCCACTGATCTGTACCATTTTGCATATTTTGATTGCTTTGATAACATTTGAAAGTGTCTTTTTAGTTTTAAAATTATCAAATTTCAAAAATAGGTTTTAATTGCAAAATTTCAAAAAACATCGAGTAAAACCATCATGCCTGAAATTCCATATGTGTAATTACTCAAAATGATTCAATCTACTTCTTAGGGTAAAAACATCAATAGATAATTTGGTCTATACCGAGATTTTGCATCGGCATTTCCAACAGGTCTTTCCTTAATTGAATTCTCCCCCCACCAAAACAGACCCCTCTAAGATTCACATACTGTGCATTCCAATGTAACAACTTAATAGAACACAAGTCATCACACAGCTGCCAATGTCTTTTTGTAATTATGACCCCTGTATATGAAAACATTTTTTTCTTTGCTGTGGTTTCCTGATGACCATCTGTTCTCTGATTTTTTTAAAACATGGTTCTGATTGTACAGGGCAGTTGGAAATAGTGCACGATACGCCATAAAGAAAGTGGAGCACTTCAAAAATTAAGTCAACAATTTCAGCATATTCCCGTCAGACCTCCGTCAAATCCAGTATTGAATCAATATACATGAAAAGGGAATTTGTCTGAATAAAGAGGGGTATTTAAAGGAGGTTCATAATTTCATTCTGGGGTAACTTTTGCCTCTGCCAGTGCTGAAAGAAAACTCAAACCCTTCTGGAAATATTATCGATCAGCTCCCCCGCAGGCCTCTGACTATAATTCCACTAATATGAAACATCTTTATGAACAGACATGGGGTAAATGATGGTATAGTGTTAACACCATTGGACTGGTAATCCAGAGCCAAACCTATGTCTCTGAGACCATGGATTCAAAATCCCAACACTACAGCTGGGGTTTAATTTAAATACAATCAATAAATCTGGAATTGAAAGTTAAGCCTCAGAAATCATAATCATGAAATTGACACCAATTGTTAGAGAAAAAAATCATTCATCTTGTTCACTCATTCTTAAGAAAATCTGCCATCTTCACTTGATCTGGAGTTCATGTGACTGATTCTTAAACCAAAAGAGAAAATGCTGGAAAATCTCAGCAGGTCTGGCAGCATCTGTAAGGAGAGAAAAAAGCTGATGTTTCGAGTCTAACTGACCCTTTGTCAAAGCTGATTCTTAACTGCCCTCTGAAATAATCTAGCCTGCCACTCCATTCAAGGACGGTTATGGATTGGCAACAATAGCAAGCCAGGAGAGATGATGAATGACAGCAGGATAGGTGGGTTACTCTTCAGAGAGTCAGTGTGGACTTGTTAGGCTGAAGGGCCTGTTTCCACACTATAAGGATTCTATGATTCTCTGAATAACATGCTCAGTGACGACCAGTTTGGGTTCTGCCAGGGCCACTCAGCTCCTTACAGCCTTGGTTCAAACATGGACAAAAGAACCAAATTCCAGAGTTGAGGTAAAAATGATGGCCCTTGACATCAAAGCCACATTTGACTGAGTGTGGCTTCAAAAAGCCGTAAAAAACTGGAATCAATGGGAATCAGAGGGAAAACTCTACATGTTTGGAGTCATACCTGGCACATAGAAAGATGGCCATAGTTGTTGGAGTTGCTCAGGATAGTGTCCTTGCCCAACCATCTTCAGCTGTTACATCAAAGACTTTCCATTCTTAAGGTCAGAAAGTGGATGGTTGCTGATGATTGCACAAAATTCAGCATGATTTGTGGCCCCTTTAGGATGTTGCATTCAGTACCAGACTGTGGTAAGATAATATTCAATGTTTGGCTGACAAGTGGCAAGTAACATTTGCGTTAAGTAAATGCCAGACAATCTCTCCATTACCCATTGACATTCAATGACATTACCATCATTGAATCTCCATGATCAACATTCTGGGGCTTACCATTGTCCAGAAACTGAACTGAACTCACCATATAAACACTGTTGCTACATGCGCAAGCATTGACAAATAGAGTTAAGGAAAATCCAAAGAGATTTTATAAGTACATTAAGGGCAAAAGAGTAATTAAGAAGAGAATAGGGCCCTTAAAATATTTATGTGGTCACCTGTGTGGAGCCACAGAAGATGGGTGAAATACTAAACAAATATTTCACATCAGTAGTTACTGTGGAGGAGGACATGGAAGCTAGGGTACTTGGGGAAATAAATAGTAATGTCTTGAAAAGAGTTCATATTCATGAAGAGGTGCTGGAGATCTTTAAATGTGTAAAGGTTATAAATCTGATCAGGTGTTTCCCAGAATTTTGTGGGAAGCCACAGAAGAGATTACTAGGACCCTTGTTGAGATATTTGTGTCAACAGCCATGGGTGAGGGGCCACGAGGCTGGAGGTTGGTTAATGTTGTGCCATTATTTAAGAAAGACTGCAAGGAAAAGCCAGGAAACTATGGACTGGTGAGCCTTAGGTCAATGGTGGGTATATTATTGGAGGGAATTCTGAAGGACAAAGTTTATGTGCACTTGGAAAAGCAAGGACTGATTAGGGATAATCAACATGATTTTTGCAGGTGGGAAATTGTGCCTCACTAACTGGAGTTTTTTGAAGTGGTGACAAAATAGATTGAAAGCAGGCTGTCTATATGGACTTCAGCAAAGTGTTTGACAAGGATCTGCATGGTAGTAAGATGAGATCACATGGAATCCAGGGGCAGCTAGCCAATTGGATACAAAATTGGCTTGAAGGTGGTAGTAAAGGGTTGCTTTTTGGACTGGAGACATGAGGTACGCCCCAAGGATCAATGCTGGGTCCACTGCTTTTCATTATTTATATAAGTGATTTGGATGTGAATATAAGAGGTATGGTTAGTAAGTTTTCAGATGACTCCAAAATATGTCATGTAGTGACAGTGAAGAAGATTATCTCAGAGTACAATGGAACCTTCATTAGATGGGACAATAGGCCAAGAAGTAGCAGATGCAGTTTAATTTAGATAAATGTATAATGTTCCATTTTGGTAAGGCAAACCAAGGCAGGACTTACACAGTTAATGGTCAAGACCTGGGGAGTGTTGATGAACAATAGAATCAATGGGAATCGGGGATGCAGGTGCATAGATCCTTGAAAGTGGAGTTGCAGGTAGACACGTTGGTGAAGAAGGGCTTATGCCTGAAACATCGATTCTCCTGCTCCTTGGATGCTGCCTGACCTGCTGCACTTTTCCAGCAACACATTTTTCAGCTCTGATCTCCAGCATCTGCAGTCCTCACTTTCTCCAGGTTGGTGAAGAAGACATTTAACATGTTTGCCTTTGTTGGTCAGAACATTGAGTATAGCAATTGGGAGATCATGTTGTGGCTTTACAGGTCATTGGTGAGGCTGTTTTTATAACACTGTGTACAATTCTGGTTGCCCTTCTATCGGAAAAATGTCATTAAACTTGAGAGGATGAGAACTGATTTACCAGGATGTTGCCGATATTTGAATGCTTGAAATATAGGGAGAGGTTTAATAGGCTTTTTTCCCTGGAGTATTGGAGGCTGAGGGGTGAACTTGTAGAGGTTTATAAAATTATAACGGACATGGACAGGGTGAATAGCCAAAGTCTTTTTTCTAGGGTGGACAAGTCCAAAACTAGAGGACCCAGGTTTAAGGCATGAAGAGAGAGATTTAAAAAGGACTTAAGGGGCAACTCTTTCACACAGAGGGTAGTGCATATATGGAGAGAGCTACCAGAAGAAATGGTGGAGGCTGGTACAATGACAACGTTTAAAAAGCGTCTGGATGCGGATATAAATAGAAAAGGTTTCGAGGGATATGGACCAAATGCGCAAATGGGACTCAGTCAGATTGGGATGTCTGGTCTTTGCGGACGAGTTGAACCAAAGGGTCTGCTTCCATGCTGTATGACTCTATGACTGTGTGCATTTAGAGTCAGAAATTACTGAAGAAACTCAGCTGATCTGGCAGGATGTTTGGAGGGAGAGAGTTAAAGTTTTGAATCCAGAGCCCCTCTTCATAAGGGTCACCAGATGTGAAAAGTTAATTCAGTTTCTCTCTCCACAGATACTGCCAGACCTGCTGAATTTCTCCAGCAATTTCTATTTTTGAACCTGAAACATTAACTTTGCTTTGCTACCATTCCTACCCTTCTTTGAACTATGTTTCTTTAATAACTATACAATCTTCCTTCAAAAGTTGTATCAATGTCCTTATTCACTAAACGCCTTGACTGAAATGTATACCACTAAATGTTCTCAAAATCCTTTGTCTATTTTCTTTGTTCTTTGCCCACTGCACTGATTTGCAAATATTCTGGCTGCTACTTCCAGTTTTGCCCCTCTCCATTTTGAATCTATACTCAAGCTCACATTCATCTGCTAAACTAATTGAAATCCTGCTGATATGAATAATATCCTATTTCCAGGATATTCAACATCATATAGGTCACTACTTTTGTGGTAATTTTCTAAATAAAAGTTAGTTGACTAAATTGAGTCATATTCCATGATGTATCTGAAATGACCATATTGTGTTGCAATTAACAATTAGTATGACTTTTCACTGCTATTAACATTGTAAAACAATGCAACACGCTTTCAGCTTATGGGAATGTAGAAGATGAGAATGACTAGAGAGTTGATCTAGGATGGAAGTATTTTTTTCTTCAGATTTCTTGTCCAATATGACAATAGGAAGAGGTTTAGAGGTGAGAGTGGAGTTTCTGCTCCATTTACCATCCCACAGGATCCATGCACTTGCTGCAGCTTGCTGCAACCTCCATAGTATGGAGAATGAATGAATGACTCTAAAAATAGGCAGTGAAAATAAGCAGCAGGGATTGTAGCATGACAAAGCCCAGCTGGAGGAAGACCACAAATACAATGACAGACCTTTCTCAGCTGCCAGTCAGATAAGGCACAATGCCGATAAAATAAAACCCTGCCAACCTAATCATTTGTTATATCTTCAGAGTAACACATTGCTACAGCCTCTCTGATCAAAATAAGCACGTGAGGCACTTCTGCAGACATCCAGTTACCGTAATTCAAGATAAGCACAATAATGTCATCCCAGGCATTGAAACAAATTCTGATACTATATCCTAAGTTATTATTTGTGTTTAACATGTGAATTGTGCCATTATTTCTTTCACTGTACCCTGTCCTTGTGACTACTTATTGATATGCTTCTTGCATAGTTCATTAAAACAAAGTAACCACAGTCCCAGAGAAAGCTCACTCATTAGGGAAAGACAACTAATGGTGGGTTTAACCTGCGAGTTACTAAACCTCAGATGAGGGGCAAGGTTGAGAAGGTGATAGCTTCATGATGGCCTTAGCTTTTTTTGAGAATTGAATCAGGAATAAAAGAATGACTAGGTCCAGTCAAGGATAGTAGTGGGAAGTTGCGTGTGGAGGCTGAAGAGATTGGGGAGACACTGAATGAATACTTTTCGTCAGTATTCAATCAGGAACAGGACATTGTTGTCAATGTGAGTACTGAGTCACAATTAAGTAGAATGGATGGCTTTGAGGTATGTAGAGAAGAGGTGTTGGAAATTCTGGAAAGGGTGAAAATAGATAAGTCCCCTGGGCCTGATGGCATTTATCCTAGCATTCTCTGGGAAGCAAGGGAGGAGATTGCAGAGCCATTGGCCTTGATTTTTATGTCCTCGTTGTCTACAGGAGTAGTGCCAGAAGATTGGAGGCTAGCAAATGTGGTTCCCTTGTTCAAGAAGGGGAGTAGGGATAACCCTAGTAACTGTAGGCCGGTGAGTCTCACTTCTGTTGTGGGCAAAATCTTAGAGAGAATTGTAAGGGATAGGATTTATGAACATCTGGATAGGAATAATGTGATCAAGGATAGTCAGCATGGTTTTGTGAAGGGCAGGTCGTGCCTCACAAACCTTATTGAATTCTTTGAGAAGGTGACTAAGGAGGTGGACGAGGGGAAAGCGGTAGATGTGGTGTATATGGATTTTAGTAAGGCGTTTGATAAGGTTCCCCATGGTAGACTACTGCAAAAAATATGGAGGTATGGCATTGAGGGTGAGTTGGAGGTTTGGATTAGGAGTTGGCTGGCTGGAAGAAGACAGAGGGTAGTAGTTGATGGCAAAGGTTCATCTTGGAGTGCCGTCACTAGCGGTGTTCCGCAAGGATCTGTTTTGGGACCATTGCTGTTTGTCATTTTTATAAATGACCTGGAGGAGGGGTTGGAAAGTTGGGTGAGCAAGTTTGCGGATGATACGAAAGTCAGAGGAGTTGTAGACAGTGAGGAAGGATGTGGCAGGTTACAGCGGGATATAGATAAGCTGCAGAACTGGGCAGAAAGGTGGCAAATGGAGTTCAATGTAGCTAAGTGTGAGGTGATTCACTTTGGTAAGAGTAATAAAAAGATGGGATACTGGACTAACGGTCGGATACTTGGTAGTGTGGATGAGCAGAGGGATCTTGGTGTCCATGTACACAAATCTTTGAAAGTTGCCACCCAGGTAAATAGTGCGGTGAAGAAGGCATATGGCGTACTGGCTTTTATTGGTAGAGGAATTGAGTTCCGGAGTACTGAGGTCATGTTGCAGTTGTATAAGACTCTGGTGCGGCCACATCTGGAGTATTGTGTGCAGTTTTGGTCGCCATACTATAGGAAGGATGTGGAGGCACTGAAACGGGTGCAGAGGAGGTTTACCAGGATGTTGCCTGGTATGGTAGAAAGATCGTATGAGGAAAGGCTGAGGCACTTGGGGTTGTTTTCATTGGAGAAAAGAAGGTTTAGGGGTGACTTGATAGAGGTGTATAAGATGATTAGGGGTTTAAATAGGGTCGACAGTGAGAATCTTTTTCCTCGTATGGAGTCGGGTATTACAAGGGGGCATAGCTTTAAATTAAGGGGTGGTAGGTATAGGACAGATGTTACGTGTAGGTTCATTACTCAGCGAGTCATGAGTTCATGGAATGCCCTGCCAGTAGCAGTGGTGGACTCTCCCTCATTATGGGCATTTAAGCGGGCATTGGATAGGCATATGGAGGATAGTGGGCTAGTGTAGGTTAGGTGGGCTTGGATCGGCGCAACATCGAGGGCAGAAGGGCCTGTACTGCGCTGTATTGTTCTATGTTCTATGTTCTATGTTCTATGTTCTATGTTCTATGTTCTATGTTCTATGTTCTATGTTCTATGCCGTTGATGTCATTCTGCATTGCAAGCCAGCCATCAAACCAACTGGGCTAATTTACTTACCCCAACTCCCAGCCTCTATGTGCGCACACACACATGCATGCACACACACACTCACATCATATGGCCCACTCCACCAGCTCCACCATTAAATATCATGATTAATCTTCGTTTTCCTCCGTGAATCATCTCCCTCTTGTTTATTATTTCATGGGATTTGGGCTTTGCTGGCTGGGTCAGATTGTATTATCTACCCTTAATTGCTTTGGAGGAAGTGGTAATGAGCTGCCATCTTGAATTGCTTCCAGCGTCAATATTTTCTTTCTTTAAAACAATGGCATCATTACGGCATTGCACCAGTTACTTATCGTCCAGACTGAAAAAAATGCATTAATCTTGACTCTATCTTCCGTGTGTTAACCAATCCTCAGTCCATGCTAATACATTAACCCCCATACTAAAAGCCCCTATCTTGTGCAATATCCTTTTCTCCATTGTCTGAACTTAAATTTCCTGCTTTCTTTTTCTTTCCTTTCTTGATCAGGGGCATCAAATTAACAGATTTTCAATCCATTCGAAATCTTCTGAAATCCAGTAAATGTATTAAATTTATCAACAGCCACTTCCTGTAAAGCCTCTCAATGTAAGCTGGTGACTTACTTGCCTTTCATCCCATTAGTTTGTCAAAAACGTTGCCCTTCGTGATAGGACTATTACAAGATCGTGCTTCCTATTAGTACTTTGCTTATCTAATATCTTTGGGATGGTTATCATGTTCTCCATCATGAAGACTAATGCAAGATTTTGGTTTAAATTACCTGCCCTTTTCCTGTTCCCTGTTATCAATTCTTATCCTGCAAACTATCCAAGCTACTTCATCAACCATCTCTCCGCCCAAGGTTCCAGCCTATCTATATCCTGCTGTATCTTCTGGCGATTCTCCTCATGATCCACAGCTCTGCTAATCTTTTTGTCACCCACAAACTTACTGATTAAGCACCTATATTCTTCTCTAAGTCATTTATATATGTTATAAACAATAAGGGTCCCAGCACTGATTCCTGCGGAACATCACTGGTCACAGATTTTCAATCAGAAAAACACCCTTCCACCTCTACTCTGCCTTTGATGACTAAGCCAGTTCTGTATCCATCTTGCCTGCTCACCAAGAATCTCATGTCACCTCATCTTCTGCATCTGTCTGTCATGAAGGTCCTCATGTCAAAGGCCTTGCTAAAGTCCATATAGACAATGTCTATTGCCCTGACCTCCTCAATCATCTTGGTCACTTCCACAAAAAACTCAGTCAAATTTGTGAGGTACAACCTTCCCTATACAAAGTCATGCTACCTGTCATTAATAAGCAAAGGTTTTTCCAAATGTCAGTAAATCATGTTCCTAAGAATCTTTTCCAAACATTTCCCTACCACTGATGTAAGGTTCACCAATCTGTAATTTCCTAGATTATCCTTGTTGAACTTCGTAAACAATGGAACAATGTTGGCTATTCTCCAGTCCTCTGGGACCTCCTCTGTGACTAAAGAGGATACAAAGATTTTGTACAGGATCACAGCAATTTCCTCACTTGCTTCCCTCAGCATTCTGGGATAGATCCCAGCAGGTCCTGGAGACTTCCATACATTAATGATTTTCAAAACACCCCAACATTACCTCCTTTTTTATATTGACATGCCCCAGAATATCACAAGACTCTTTCCTAAACTCACTGTCCACTATGTTTTTCTCCTTTGTGAGTACCAAAGCAAAGTACGCCAGGCATAAATTCCCTCCTTTGTCTTTGAATGTACCTGCCCTTTCCTTAGCTACCCTGTTGCTCCTTTATATAAATATAAAATACCTAATAATTTTCCTAATGATATTTGCCTTTTTACATTTTAACATTTTTACATTTCATGGCTCCTTTCAGGCTTCCTAATCTTTGTTTAAGTGCTTTTCTGCTTTCTTTGTATTCTTTGAGGGCTCCTTCTGTCTTCATTTTCCTAAACTTTATGTATGTTCCTTTTTCTTTTTGGCTAAGCTCTCAATTTCTTTTTGTCTAAGCTTTCCAGGTTTGCAAATCTTGCCATCCTTTTGCTTCATTTTCACATGAACATGCTGGTCCTGAACTTTAATAAATTGACCTTTAAAAAGTTTCCACATGTGGATTTACCCTCAAACAATCTACATTCCCCAGTTCTACCTAATACTGTGGGAGTTAGCCTTCTCCCAAGTTATTACTATCACCTGAGGACTAGTCTTTCCTTATCCATAAGTAACTTAAAACTCACAGAATTAATGTCACTCTTCCCAAAATTCTCTCCTATTGACATTTCAATCACCTGCCTGGGCTCATTCCCCGATACTAGCTCTAGTATGGGCCCTTCCCTAGTTGGACTACAGGTCATTCTGCTATAACGCGCATTTCGTTAACACAAATTTGTTATAATTTGATTGACGAACTGGGGACAATGTTTCTAAAGCCGGAACTTTTAAAATGTACATTGGCTGTAACATGATTCATCGCCAACACCTTAAGCGCTGTTTCTAAAAAGTGATTTTTCTATAATGTGGGTTTGCACAAGAACACAACCATCACATTGTAGAGAAACTACCTGTATATACATACTGTTTCAAAATACCATCCTAGACATACCTAACAAATCCCCCCTACCTCATTTGAGCTCCTGGCACAATGGGAGTCCCAGTCTACATCGGGGAAATTAAAACTACCCACCACAACAACACTGTAGCTTTTACATTTTCCATCATCTGTCCATGTATGTGTTCTGCTTTCACCCATTGGCTGTTGGGAAGCCTGTAGTGATTGCATTCTTTCTACCATATGGTCTCGATGAATGAGCCCTGCAAGGTGTCCTCCCTCTTTACAGTTGGGATATTCTCCACAGTCAGAAACGCAACTCCTCCACCTCTTTTACATTCCTCTCTATCTAAATCCTGGAATATTAAGCTTCCAGTCTTGTCCCTCTCTCAACTAAGTCATTATAATCACTACAACATCATAATTATATGTATTAATCCAAACTCTAAATACATCTGTTTATCTCTCATGTTTGTCGCATTAAAAATAATACATTTCAGGCAGCCAGTCCCACAATTCAGTAGCCTCTTCCTGTCTGTTCTTGCCCTTGGCCTTACTGGCCTTAATTTTGAACTCCTCAGTCACTTCACTTGCTGACCTGGTTCTCTGGTTTTCACCCCGTGCCACCTTTCGCTGCAACTTTCTCTTTTAGAACCCTAAGTGGAGGCTGGTATATCAAGAGGTATGAAGTTCAGAAGTCATTGATATGTATCCTGTGGGCCTGAGGTGCTCACTCTTGTAATGGCAAATGCCTGAAAGTTGTATGTCCCTTGCTGTTGAAAGATTACACTTGTACTTACTGTAGTACACAGAGGCAAAAGGAGGTTGGTTGAAAGATTTACAAAATTATTGCACTTTCATCCTCTGCCTTTACACCCTGATATTTCAATTGGATTTGGGATGTAAACAATGGTGATGAGACCTCAGTTAATACCCATATTTTGTTGGCCTAATATGAAGTGAATTCCAAAGAATATTGGTTTTATCAATTACTTGGCAGAGGACATAAATTCAATTGGGATTAAATTTCTAATAATGCCAATTTTAAATTAAATAGTGGTAATCTACAAATTGTATTTATTACTTTCATGTCCAGCATGGACACACTTTCCTTAAATCTACAAAGTTATTGGAAGTGTTCAATAAAAGGAAAGGAAGGATATAAAAGGATAAGGGAAAAATGCACGAAAATAGAATTAGAGCAAACAGTTCTATCTGAAAAGCTACGGCAAACAAAATTGACTGAATGGTTTCAGTTCGATCTGTAAATTTTATGGTACGGAAACTTGTCAGCCCCCAAACTGATTATATGATTGCAGCAAGAAGGATCTTATGACCTCTGTGATAAAGGTGTATAATTTATGTAGATTAATACAATTTTTGAAAGTTGGATTTCAAAATAGATGTGGGTACATGTTTGTTATTCATGTGAATAAGAATGAGATTTTTAGAAAAAGGCTGTCCTTTTGGTATAATTATTAAATCGAACATTTGACAGATATCAGGTAACTGTGGATGTCTGCGATGTTTATGGAAATGTCTTTATGCTTTTGGGTTTATGACAGAGAGAGTCTTAGTCCTTAACATTGTTTTCAGTTCATAAGAATCTTGGGGAAGCAAGTTTTTTTTAAGTATCCAGTTCAAAAGCAGGCTTTTCAATTCAGCTTAAAATTCACCAGAGTTGAATACAGAAGAATGTTCAGTTTCTCTCCTAGAAGAATTCAGGGTGCTTCAGGGAATAAGTTACATCAGCAAAAGATTTTAGTTTTTGAAACTTCCAAACCAGGAGAATTTGATTATAAAGCTGCAGGTTCTCAGAACTGACAGGGTTTAAGCTCTCAGATTAGTTGAAAAGTTAATGTCGGTCGATTTGGTAAAGACTTAATGGATTGGCCTCATATGCTACCACCAAGAAACTGCCAGAAATAAGTAAATTAGAGCTTCAAAGTTAGGGTGTAATTTTTTTTTACTTCTGTAATGGATAGTGTTGCAAAATAAGTTTCAACTTTGCTTTGTGTTTTAGGTCATGCTTACTGTCTTCAATACATACATAAATCAGTTTGTTTATTTCTAAATCATCTTTTGTGCAATAAACTCTGTTCAGTTGTTAAAGAAAGCTTGCAGCCTCATGTGAAGGTGCCTCAGTGACTAACCACCGCATTAATTAACTACACAAAAAAAAATCTATCAAACCAGGTTTCATTTTGGTTTTTGATTTGTCCTGTAGTACCATCAGCTGGAATCGTAAGAGCTGGGATAAGAAGAGCTTGACCCCCCCATCTCAGAGTCAGTTTATTTAAATAACAATAGAGACAGGAACCCCTTTAGCATGGGACACAAAATATTTGGTTTATGAGGATTGGAGGGGAGGGAGTTGGGGAAAACATATATGGCAACATTTTGGGATGGATACAAAAATTATGCCTTTATCTTGCATTTAAGGGCTCTATATAATTTCAGGGCTTAGCGACCTTTAAAAAATAGTTAACGTAATTGAAGGGAAAAGGTGAAGCCCATATCTCTGATTTTGATGCTCAAGTTCTTCTGATCCTCCTGAGAGAAATTTGGGCTGCAATATTTGGCATACCAGGAATGAAAGTATCACATATACTGTAATGACACTGTCCAGGTGATGGAATTTATTCTAGCTATAAGAGAGAGCTCTGTAATCTTAATATCTTTTTGAAGTGTTGTAATAAGTAAAGTTTCCTCATTTTTCCTACTACATGATTAATAATATTAGTGGACTATATTATTATCTTTTAAAACTCTCCTTTTAGTATCCACTTCTCCATTCAAAGTAATAATTAAATGGAAAATTCAATCATCAATCACTTCACAGATGGAAAAAGGAGATTGCAAAAAAAATCAAAGATGTAGCAACACAAAACAAATTAATTAAATTAATTATATTGATTTTAACAATGCTAATTTTATATGTAAATGTAATAAAATAAAGATCAGGGGTTAGTCATCTGGCACCCCTCTGATTTATTTATTGGGAGATTGAAAAACAAGCGAAAATTCTGTTCATTTTGTTTTATGTCTAAAAATACAATATCTGAAAAATGAGGAGACAACTGGAGGAGATATAATTGATCTAATTCAGGGTAATAATTAATATAACTGTCATGGGGACGTGCTTTTAATTTATTCTTTGTCTTCTGGGTTGATTCCTTTCTCCTCCTCATTAGCCAAAATCACAAACATGAAGAACCTGTTACTGTATCACATTAACAAATCATTAACTTTACACTAGCCACTGAATCAATGCACCAGAATTCATGTTGGACCCTGACCTTTAAGCAATCTTATTTAATTTGTATTATGTGGGCTTATTGGCGAAGAAGTGAATGGAACATGATTCTGTTCTGCATCCTGTGAAAGAAAACACCTAATGTTTAATTTGACTTGGATCAGAGGAAATGCTAGCACCTTCTAAATTGCCTCAAAGATACAGCTTAATAAATCTTTAAAGAATACCTCTTAATGTGTCACTATACCACGTCTACATAACAAGCTCTGGTCTCAGAATAAAAATGCTGCATTAGTACTAATACTAATTAATTCTGATTTTCTGACAGAAGATACTGTGAGACAGGAAAGGTTGAGCGCCATGAGAACTAGTTCCACTTTGCATTTCATTCTGAATGAGTTATTTTTAAAGAAACATTTTAATCCTTTGGACAGTATTGCATAAGATACAAATTTAACTCATATATTCAGGACTTAGGTGAAGATTTGTTTTCTTGTTTCAAGCTACTGTAAATAAAACTGATTGACCATTTACTGATTTTATTGATGGCATCACGCAATAGATTTTCCTCTGCAGTGCTCCCAATAGAGAATTTTATAAACCAAGGAGGATTCAGCCCTTCATATTGATTCATTTTAATGGACTGAAGGCCATATTGGTGTACAGCCAAAATATGGGTTTGGCACATGAAGAATAAAAACAGAAAATACTCAACAGGTCAGACATTATTTGTATAGTGAGTTGAGTAGGGGTTGGCATTGCATTCTGGTCAGTCAAAACAGAGCAGGACTTACGCAGTCAATGGTAGGGTCCTGGGGAGTGTTACAGAACAAAGAGATCTAGAGGTCCAGGTTCATAGCTCCTCAGAATTGGAGTCATAGATAGACAAGAGTGGTGAAGAAGACTTTCAGCATGCTTGCTTTCGTCAGTTAAAGAATTAAGTGCAGGAGTTGAGACATCTTCTTGCAGCTATACAAGACATTTGGAAGGCCACATTTGGACTGGTGCATGCAGTTCTGGTTGCCCTGATACAAAAGGATATTATTAAGCTAGAAAGAGTGCAAAAAAGATTTACTAGGATTCTATCCAACTGGGAGATTTGAGTTGTATGGATTGACAGGGACTTTTTCCCTTGAGTGTAGGAGACTGAGAGGTGACCTTACAGAGGTCTATAAAATTATGAGAGACATAGATATGTTGGATGGTCAATGACTTTTCCCTTTGGGAGGGGAGTCTAAATTAAAGGGCATAGGCTAAGGTGAGAGGTGAGACATATAAAAAGGTCTGGGGGCAGGTTTTTCAAACATATGGTGGGGGAACCTGGAACAGGCTATCAGAGGTAGTAGTGGAGGTGAGTGCAATTTTGGTATTTAAGAAACATTTGGACAGGTACATGGATGGGATCGATATGGAGGGATATGGATCAAATGCAGGCAAATTGGACTAGATTAATTGTGAAAACTGGGCACACGGACAAGTTGGAATGAAGGGCCTGTTTCTGTGCTGCAAACCTTTATGACTCTCAGAGATGGAATTGTGTAGACGTCACAGGGATCCCATCACCATGGTTCAAAACAGAATGTGAGGGGCAAAGTGATGGGAAATACAGTTACCATTTACTGACAACGGAGTAATGATTACTAGAAATGCTGCCCTATTGAAGGACAGCTTCGCATGCCAGCATTTAGTGGTGCCCACTGCTGGGACTACACTTGAATGATGAGGAAGCATCAATGGCATGTACCTTGAAGAAAGGTAAGAGGCCTAAGATGTCAGGGTCAGGAAGTCAGACCCAGGGCGATGAGTTACGGATGGTTGCTGAGGGCAAACGGAGGAAACAGTTGCAGAGTAGTGATGTCACTGGACTAATTGTCCACAGCTGCATGCTAATATATTGTGCCCATGGGTTCGAATCCCACCATGACAGATGAAAAAAATTGAATTTGTTTTTTTTTCAAAAACCTGGAGTTAAAAAGTTAGCCATGTTGTTAGAAATCCACTTGGTTTATTAATCCCCTTCAGAGAAGGGAATCTACCCTCGCTGAGCCTGTATGTGACTCCAGACCCACAGCAATGTTATTGACTCTTACCTGACTTTTAGTCAATAAATCCAGTCTTGCCAGTCATGCCAACATCCTGTGAATAAAAAATAACATTGCTAGAAGGAGGCTGTTGTTCATGACCCTAGAATGCTCTGAAAGGAAACTGATAACCTATTTGCCTCTGCCTTAAAAATATTCAAAAACTCTGCTTCCACCTCCTTTGAAAAAGAGAATTCTAATGAGTCATGCCTTTAAAAGAAGTCCATTCTAGATATTGGTTAAATAAGCTTCTCTGAATTACTTCTAATGCATTTGCATTCTTTTCTTAAAGAAGGAAACCAATACTGTACACTTTATTCCAATTGCAGTCTCGCCAATGCCCTGTAGAACTGAAATAAGCCTTCATACTTTTATATTTAATTCCTATTGCAATAAATCATAACATTCTATTAGATTCCTAATAACTTGATGTACCTGCATGCTTGACCTTTGATGATTCCTAGCCGGAAGATGAGGCGTTCTTCCTCCAACCGTCGTTTCGCTGTGGTCTGACGATGGAGGAGTCCAAAGACCTGCATATCCTTGGTGGAGTGGGAGGGGGAATTGAAATGTTGAGCCCCAGTGGGGTTCTGTCCCACCAGGACAGAACCCCACTGGTCCTCACCTACCATCCCACTAACCTCCATGTACAGCGCATCATCCGCCGTCATTTCCGCCACCTTCAAACGGACCCCACCACCAAGGATATATTTCCCTCCCCTCCCCTATCAACATTCCGTAAAGACCACTCCCTCCGTGACTCCCTCGTCAGATCCACACCCCCCACCAACCCAACCTCCACTCCCGGCACCTTCCCCTGCAACCGCAGGAGGTGCAAGACTTGCGCCCACACCTCCCCTCTCACCTCCCTCCAAGGCCCCAAAGGAAACTTCCATATCCGCCACAGATTCACCTGTACCTCCACACATATCATCTATTGCATCCTCTGTACCCGATGTGGCCTCCTCTATATTGGGGAGACAGGCCGCCTACTTGCAGAGCGTTTCAGAGAACACCTCTGGGACACCCGGACCAACCAACCCAACCACCCTGTAGCTCAACATTTCAATTCCCCCTCCCACTCCACCAAGGATATGCAGGTCTTTGGACTCCTCCATCGTCAGACCACAGCGAAACGACGGTTGGAGGAAGAACGCCTCATCTTCCGACTAGGAACCCTCCAACCACAAGGGATGAACTCGGATTTCACCAGTTTCCTCATTTCCCCTCCCCCCAGCCTGTCTCAGTCAAATCCATCAAATTCAGCACCGCCTCCCTAACCTGCAATCTTCTTCCCGACCTCTCCGCCCCCACCCCAATCTGTCCTATCACCCTCACCTTGACCTTTTTCCACCTATCACATTTCCGACGCCCCTCCCCCAAGTCCCTCCTCCCTATCTTTTATCTTAGCCTGCTGGACAAACTTTCCTCATTCCTGAAGAAGGGCTAATGCCCGAAACGTCGATTCTCCTGTTCCCTAGATGCTGCCTGACCTGCTACGCTTCTCCAGCAACACATTTCCATCTCTGATCACCAGCATCTGCAGACCTCATTTTCTCTTCTCAGTCAGTTATATAAATTATAAAAATGGAGGGCATTCAGAAATGTAACCATTTGATCAATTTATGTTTATTAATCACCTCCTGCAGGAGGAGCTTTTATTTTCAGCAATATCTTTTAATATGTTTCTTTATCGATGGTTTTCCAGAAATCTAGGTACATTATATCTGCCAATTCCCCTTTGACCATGGTACTTGGAACTTCCTCAAGAAATCCAATGAATTGGTTAAATATGATTTCTCTTTCAGAACACCATTTTACTCTGCTGATTACTTTGAGCTTATCTAAGTGCCTTTCTGTAACTTCTTTATTATTCCCTTCAAAAATCTTCCTCATGGCAGATGTTAAGCTAGCTGGCCAGTAGTTTCTTGCTTTCATTCCCTCTCCCTTTTTGATTACCGAAGGTACATTTGCTATTTTCTAATCAACAGAACCATCTCCAAACCTAGGGAAATTTTGGAAAATTACAGTACTTTTTTTTGTCTTCACTCTTTTATGGCAGGTGGCTTTTAATGTCAAAGCCAGAATTTCATGTCCAAGTGGCTTTTTTAGCCCATTTAAGAGGGCAATTAAGAGTCAACCACATTACTGTGGATCTGTAGTCATATACAGGCCAGATCAAGTATGGGCAGCAGTTTTCATAGAACAGAGAACATTACAAAGCAGTACAGACCCTTCGGCCCTCGATATTCCACCGACCTGTGAAACCAATCTGAAGTCCACCTAATCTACACTGTTCCATTTTCATCCACATATCTCTCCAATGACCCTTTAAATGTCCTTAAAGTTGGCGAGTCTACTACTATTGTAGGCAGGCTGTTCCATGCCCTTACTACTCTGAGTAAAGAAACTACCTCTGACATCTGCCCTTTCTCGATCAACCCTCAATTTAAAGCTATGTCCCCTCATGCTAGCCATCACCATTCGAGGAAAAAGGCTCTCACTGTCCACCCTATCTAACCCGCTGATGGTCTTTTATATGTCTCAATTAAGTCACCTCTCAACCTTCTTCTTTCTAACGAAAATAGCCTCACATCCCTCAGCCTTTCCTCAGTAAGACCTTCCCCTCCATACCAGGCAAACATTCCAGTAAATTTCCTCTGAACCCTTTCCTAAGCTTCCATATCCTTTCTATAACGCAGTGACCAGAACTGTATGCAATACTGCATGTACAGCTGCACCAGAGCTTTGTACAGCTGCAGCATGACCTCATGGCTTCGAAACTCGATCCCTCTACTAATAAAAGCTAACACACCATATGCCTTCTTAACAACACTATTAACCTGGGTGGCAACTTTCTGGGATCTATGTACATGGACACCGAGATCTCTCTGTTCATCTACACTACCAAGAATCTTACCATTAGCCCAGTACTCTGCATTCCCGTTACTCCTTCCAAAGTGAATCACCTCACACGTTTCCACATTAAACTTAATTTGCCTCCTCTCAGGCTGGCTCAGTAGCTTATCTATGTCCCTCTGTAACCCACAACATCGTTCGGCACTATTCACAACTCCACCGAACTTAGTGTCATCCGCAAATTTACGAATCCATCCTTCTACGCCCTCATCCATGTCATTTATAAAAATGACAAACAGCAGTGGCACAAAATTGATCCTTGCAGTACACCGCTAATAACTGAACTCTTCCCATCAATCACCACCTTCTGTCTTCTTTCAGCTAGCCAGTTTCTGATCCAAACCACTAAATCACCCTCAATCCCATGCCTCCATATTTTGTGCAATACCCTACTGTAGGGAACCTTATCAAATGCCTTAGTGAAATCCATATACACCACATCAACCGCTTTACCCTCATCCATCTGTTTGGTCACCTTCTCAAAGAACTCAATAAAGTTTGTGAGGCATGACCTACTCTTCACAAACCTATTTTGGCTATCCCTAATCAAATTATTCCTTTCTAGATGATTATAAAATCATATCTCTTATAACCTTTACCAACATTTTACCCACAATCAAAGGAAGGCTCACTGGTCTATAATTACCAGGGTTGTCTCTACTCCCCTTCTTGAACAAGGGAACAACATTTGCTATCCTCCAGTCTTCTGGCAGTATTCGTGAAGACAATGACAACATAAAGATCAAAGCCAAAGGCTTTGCAATCTCCTCCCTAGCTTCCCAGAGAATCGTAGGATCAATCCCATCCAAGATTTATCTATTTTCGCACTTTTCAGAATTGCTAACACCTCCTCTTTGTGCACCTCAATGCCACCTATTCTAGTATCTCAGTATTCTTGACTTATGCTTGGATGTCAAACTTGGTCTTCACCTAAGTTTTGCCTGAAGGCTTGTATTGTCTATCAGGTTTGTTGTGACCTTGTATTTTGCCAGACTTAGCTTCTTCTTGATGTGGTCAGTTATAATGTTTCTTGGGGTTTGCAGTCTTTCCTTTCTCCGTAGTCTCTCCACATACCCTGGATATTGGATCGGGGCTTATAAATATACCAATTGCATGGACTCCCAAATCTTTGTGCCAATCTCCAGGGTCCATTGTCTCATTGATGTTTTCTTGTGGGTTTGATTAGTCTAATTGAATTTCCGATGGTTAGAAGAGGAGTTAACGGTTTAGGATGGTTTTGAATATTGGGTGGTTGTTACAGTAGCCCTTTTGGTTTGGGGTTAATGGACTCAGATGCAAAGTTTTGTCACAAAGCTAGTCCCGTTTGTTTCTAAAAGCTGTTCCTTGGCTCAAGGATATTCTGTCCTTGATTTTTTTCAGAGGGGTAATAAACCAGGCCGGGCTCCAATCAGTCTGGTTTGGTAAAGAGGTGAAAAGGATTTTGAGAGGACTTCTGTTTATATGTAAACAGATGGGACTTCAGGCCAAAGTGGTCATGTTTTAGAAGTGACCTGTATAAAGAAAGGGGAGTGTTCAGCTCTCCAGCTGAGCTGAGCAGTTTAGTTCAGTCTGATTTGGTAAGGAGTTCAATAGTGAACTTTGTGAAAACTCTCTCTCTCTCTCTCTGCCCTTCAACTTCAATCTTTAAACATGTGTGTTCCATTTATAGTGGGATTTAAAGGGATTTTGCTTACTGGGACTGTCGTGTATGTTCGGAACAGAACAATTAAGTCTAGTTTGGATAGACTGAGCTCTGTAGGGGTTCCTTATTCTGTTCTTTGTGTTTCATTGTGTAATTTTGTGATTAATTTTTTGTCTGTTTTAAAACCTAGTAGTCAGCCTTGCTAACTTACTCCGGATAATTTTCACTGTACACTTACCGAAACAAATTACAAAGTTATGGTCTGGGTTGCCTGCTTAAGAATGTTTTGAGTAGTCTGGCCTAGTCCATAACAGTTTTAATTGCAAATGCAAAATGGTTGATTGAGTCAGTGTTGCCTGATGGATAGTCATTTCCTAATAATTGCGTTCAGAATACTCAAAACTCTGTGCGCAGGTCGATTTCACCAGCTATTTGCAGTCTACTCCTTTTGCAGACCTTGCAAAGTTTTAAAAGTTTTAAAAGTTCAAAACTTCATCCATTTATGCCCAACACTGGGGATGTTTGAGAAATACTACACCAGAGTCATAACAAAACTTAAAGATTTTAAAAAGTATTCAACGATTCTCCAACTTATTTGTTTACTTGACTTAAGTTGACAGAAAGTGTGGACCAGGTTTCTGTACTTAAGAGTTGCTGTTTATTGCAAGTAATTATATTTTATTTAAAGGTAAATAGCTATTAACTATTAATTTATAACTTCACAAATTAAAACATTCATCTTCTATAAATTCCCCTTTACACATGCAAATGGATAGATAGATATAGACAGGGAAATTTTTTAAAAACTGTTATGGAGAAAGGGAATATTGGGAAAGCTATTCATTGGTCATTGCCCAAAGGATTGTTGAGATGATTCTTCTAGGTTTTGTGCTGGTCAAAATGCTTTTTCTCAGTCGTCCAGCTACATTAGCTTGCAAGGGTTCACTGATAAAAGGCTTCTGACTTATCAATTAAATGTCACAGCTTACAGCAACTGCTCAAGAAAAGACGATCTGGATTTCTTCGGCTTAAAATGGTTTACTATAGTGAATAGAAACAAAGAGGTCCTTAGCTGATGGTAGTCAAAAGGCTTGTCTGTACGTTGATTTTGGCCCAAGATATTTTGCTACCTGAGAACAAATCGCTCAATTGATGGCAAACAGTAAGCCTTTGCCATCAATACCCAGTCACTAGTCTACAAATCAGCTACTAATTGCCAACCACAGCTCCATTTGTATACAACTCTATCTCCGGTTTATCTGCATACTAAAATTAATGCTTAAACAAGCAATTGCATAAACTGTGTTTACAATGTTACTAAGGTTTAAACATCCAGCAATCCTAGGCTTTTAAAAGTTTTTTTTATCATTTCAATCCACAATTAGAAATATAGGAAATATAAAAAGACACAATTTGAGACAATTGGGTTAACAGGTCAATCCTGTCTGTGAACTTTGATAAGGAAGTGGAGTCAGCATCTGCAGGATTAGAAATTAGAGCTGAAAAATGTGTTGCTGGAAAAGTGCAGCGTCAGGCAGCATCCAAGGAGCAGGAGAATCGAGGTTTCGGGCATAAGCCCTTCTTCAGCCTTTCTCCAAGGATTAGAAGATTAGTAGGCCATGGGGAGAAGATCATCAGAGGAAATCTTGAAGATAATGCCTTGATAGTCAATGGTGGCACCTTGCTCCAGAGGAGCTGTAAGTTGCATTTCAGCCTTTCAAAAGTAAAGGTTGGTTTGCTAAACAATAGCAGCACTACCTTCTGACAGAATAAATGACAATTCTTGGGTTATAGCTAAGAAAATTGAGCTTTTCAAATTCAAAAGGTGGTAGTTTAAAATGAATTATATGTACAGAAATTAAGACAACTGATGTCATAATTGCTGTTTCCAACCAGAAGTTTTGGAGACGGTAAAAACAGGATAAAGGGTAAAGAGAAAATAATTAAGATCTGGGATTGCTGAATATGAAAATTTACCTAACTTCGATACTTTGAAAATGGCTTAATTATTCAGATGTGCTTGTTATGTTTGATCACCCAAAAATTAAAGGAACAAAACGTTCAGTAAATGGAACTTAATGTTATGTGAGAGCAGGCTGTAAATGATTCTTTAGAGAAAGTAGATTGACTTTTGTGATCCGTGATAAGTTAATTCTTTAAAAGGTAAAAATTGCTGTTAGTGATGTTGGCAGATGATTGCTTAATGCAGGCATATCACATTCCACTCTACATTAGTGGAGGTAGTAACCCATTTAAAATAAATCAATTATCTCCTGTTTTAAAATGTGACATACATACTTTAAATGCCATTTACTACTGTTGCCAACACTAGTTCCTAAGCTATAATGTGCCTCTACATTCGGCTGCACAAAAGCGAAGAGGATGAAGTTAATGTTGCACTGAGAGTGTGATAGTAGTGGGGTCATTGAATAGGAAAAAAGTAGATCAAAGAGAGATACTAAATACGTTGGACAAATGCAAATTCATTGAGTCTCTTGATACAGATTCTGAGGTTGCTAAGAGATGCTAGGATGGAGAGAACAGAATCTTTGATTAGAATCTTCCAATCTTTCATGAATACAGAAGCAGGTTCCAAGGGCTTGAGATCTGCATTGTTTAAGCCACTGTTTAAGAAGTGGAGAGAGATCAATCTTGCAACTATAGCCTAGTTAGTCTAACATCAGTGTTGAGAAAACTACTAGAGACCATTATCAAACACAAAATTAATTTCCACTCAGCAAAACATAGATTGTTAAGCGACAAACACTTGGGATTTGTTAATGGCAAATCTTGCCTGACTAACTTGATTGGCTTCCTTGATATAGTGACACAGTTGGTGAGGGTTCTGCTATAAATATGTGAATACATTTGAAATGGAACCTTATTTAAAAAATAGAAGCACATCATATTAAAGGCTTTGTTGAGTTCAGTATAAAATTGGCTATGTGAACAAATTATGTGGAACTGCCAGAGTTGGACAGGCGTGGACAAGGTCACAAATCAAACAACACCAGCTTTATAGTCCAACAGATTTATTTGAAATTGCAAGCTTTCAGAGCTCAGCTCCTTTCTCAGGCATGAGGAAGGATCTGAGCTCCAAAAGCTTGCAATTTTAAATAAATCTGTTGGACTATAACCTGGTGTCATTTGATTTTTGACCTATATGAATAAAGGCATTAGTAATGGTGAAGAGTAGGCTTTCTGACTTCAGAAAAATGTGTTTTGCAGTCCTTGAACAATCATGGTTTGGGCTATTTTCTTTATTGTCTATAAGTGACATGAACTTAGGAATAGGACATAGTCCCAAATCAAAATATTACAAAACTTAATCTAGAAAATAGTGAATAGAGTAATTGTAGACATCAGGAGGTATTAAATTAAATGGGCAAAAACATGACCGAAGTATTTAATACTGATAAGTGATGCAGTTTGGGAGAAAAATATTAAATACTTGCATTGGATGTAAGTATTGCTGACTAAGCCAGCATTTATTGTCCATCCCTAATTCCTCTTGCAAAGGCTGAGGTGACCCTGAAACAACAAAAACCATGAGGTGTAGGTACACCCAGAATGATATTTGTGAGGGAGATCCAAGTTTCAGACTCAGCATTAGTGAAAGAGCACTGACATCACTCCAGATCAAAACATCATGTGGCTTCGAGGAAATCTGTGGTTGGTGGTTGGTATTCCCTTGCAACTGCTGCATCTAAATACAACAGGAAGAAAGTAGTAGGTAGGAAAAGGAATGAGGTCCAGGAAGCAAATTTCTGGGAGTTATGTAGGAAATTGGTGGGATGGTAAATAGTGAGGAGGAAAGCCTTCGATTACAGGAAGATATGGACAGGCTATATTGATATGGACAGATTAGTTGATCAGTGGCAAATGGAATTCAATCTGGGTAAGTGTGAAGTGACTCACTTGGGTAGGACAACATGGTGAATGATAGGAATCTGGGTAGCTCAAAGATCAGAGGGAACTTGGTGTGCATATCTACCAGTTCCTTATGGTAGCGGGACAGGTAGACAAAGTGGTTAAGATGGCATATGGGATACTTGCCTTTGGTTAACCAAATCATAGGTCTAAAAGCAGTGCAGGAACCTTATAAGACATTGGTTAGGCTGCAGCTGAAGTATTGAGTACAGTTCTGGAACCCACATTATTGAAGGGATGTGACTGCACTGGGGAAGGTACAGAGGAGATTTACCAAGGTGTCGGTGGGTTGGAGAGTTTCAGTTTGGTGTTACCCTTTACTTTCCTGATTAACCATGGTTAGTTTATCCCCCTTCTGGAATCCTTTTTCTCATTGGGAAAAATCTTTGCTGTGAGCCATGAATTATTTTCTTCAACATTTGCTTTGTCCCACAACTGTCCAGCTCTGTGACATTCCTTTTTATCCTTATTCATGTTGAACACAGTTGTTTCTGACCCAAGATATTTCCCCTCTCAAACTGAATGCTACATTCTAATGGTATTATGGTAACTCTTGCTTCGGGGATCTTTTGTTGAGATTATTTTGTAGAATCTGTCTCATTACACACCACCTGATCCCACATTGGGATCCACAACATCTAACAAACTGTCCCAAATATTCTCTCTGAAGTCTTCTTCCACCAATCTGACTGCCCCAATCTACATGAAGATTAGTAACCCAAGATTAACCCTTGTTTACTTGTCCTCATCTCTTGATGTACTCTTTGTTCTACCATATCAATACTGTTAGGAGGCCTCTAGAACATTCCTGCGAGTGTGCTATTGCCATTTTTCTTCTTTATTACCTCCAAATTCATATATCTGAGGATTTAGTTCCCAGTTTTGATCTCATTGTAACTATGTCTTTGTAATGGTTATAAGATCATACCCATGAACTTCTATTTGTGCTGTTAATTCTTTTTTATCCCGAATACAGGCAGTCTCTCGGTTGCGAATGGGTTCCACTTATGAGGTGATTTGTTCACAAGGTGAAGCACGTTGCAGAACAATGAAAAGCAGGCGTTTGTAAGTACGGGAGTTGTTCATATGTTGGGTCTTTAAATTTTAAAACCATGTATGAGATTGTGTTCATGAAAGAGTAATGAATTTTGCATTTTTACTGTTTTTCTCTCCTTTTAATCCTACTCATTGCTGTTGGTACACTATGTCCCTTGCTGTCTCAATCTGAGTATTAGCCAAATAGCTGCCCTATAACACGATCATATCCTCCTGCTTTGCAAACCTACATTTCCTCTCTCTCCAATCCTGACCCCCACCACGCCACCCAAATTAGTTTAAACCTATTCAACAGGTCCAGTTATTCAATTTTCTAGGACACTGGTCCCAGTGCCGTTTAACTGACTGGAATAGCTCACTTCTACCCAATGCTGGTGCCACTGCCACTTGAATTGAAACCCATTCTACTCATACCAACCCAGTGAGCCATGTAATTAACTCCTTGACTTTTATATATCTTCTAACATTTTGTCCTTGGCTCAGAGAGTAGAATTTAGTTTCTAATTGTTCCATCAGGGCCTCCTTTCTAGTTATATCAGTGTTTTGGTACCAACATAGATGCTGACTGCCAGATCTTCCTCTCCAACTTCTTCAGCCCTAAAGATATGTCCTTAACACTGGCACTGGACAGGCACCATGGCCTTTGGGACTCCCTGTTTTTGCTGCAGAGGACAGTATCTATTCTCCCATTGCTACTCAATTCTCACTTCTTCCTAAGTACCAAGGTATTGTGCACAGTTTGATCATCTTCCCTGTAGTCCCCACTTTACCTATACCACTTGCAAGAACCTTGAAACTGTTGGACAATTGCAGGGGCTGCTCAGACCCGCCCACCTGCATCCACACCCTCTTTGTCCCTGATCTCAGACCAGCTTCGAATGAACTTTTCTGAGGGATGTGACTACTCTCTGGAACAAAGTATCCGGGTGACTTTCCCAATCCGTGGTGTTGTACAAAGTGCAGCTCAGACTCAAGCTTGTCAACTTGGACCTGAAGTTCCTTGAGCTGCAACCACTTCCTACAGATGTATTGACTCTAGATCAAATTAGTGTCCAGCAGTTTCCACCTGTTGCAGCAACAACGCATCACCTCTCCTGCCATCATAATCATTTTGGGTTTAATTTATGAATTAGATTCCCTACTTTTTGCACTTTACTGTGATGATATTTTGATGATAAAAAATAGACTGTATCTATCTTAGACTTAATTAGTTCTTTTCAAGAAAAGAGAGGAAAAAAAAAACTTGTGGAGACCCAAACAGAATATGAAGATCTTCCTTTTACTTTAAAGGAAACACCTTCCAATCCCACTTGTAGTCAGAAGGACAGAGGTACCAGATACATAGGAACACCACCACCTGTAGGCTTTCTTTTAATCCACCCACTACCCTGACTTGGAAATATATTGCCGTTCCTTCACTGTCGCTAAGTCAAAATCCTGGAATTCTCTCCTTAACAGTACTTCAGATCCATCTATCCCCCAATCCCAACAACACCCACATCTTACCGGTGAAACAAAATAAAATACCTTCCATACGTGTTTCTGCAGGATGGTATCCTGGTGGCATGGATGGAGAGCTACTAATTTTCAGTGAAGGAGCCTGCAGATAATCTTTGAGGGTGATCCCTGACATTATTTGAGTTTAGAGAACCTAGCCTCAGACTACACTATTCTCAAATGGACGACAGTAGTTTTGTCGGCAGCACCAATTCCTCTTGTTTCTAAAATATCTCATTTGATAGAAGACAGCTAAATCAGATGTTAATCCTCATTTTTTGTGTATGAAATTGGCTTAAAACCAGTGGCTGACATGAACATCAATATAGACTGAGATTCTAAAATAATCCCTTGGAATTCTTCAACACTCCTCTTTATTGCTGAAAATGATACAAAAGAATAATTCAAAACATCATTTTATATATTATGCAGCCCCTTCAATATCATATTTAAATATTATGATAATTGATGTCCCTTTTCTCAACAGTGTCCGTGTTTTTGCTGAAACAGCAGAAATGCCGTTTATCATGGGCTAACTAATTCTATTATCTAATGATTTTCCTTCTCATTCCCTTCCCCTCACTTGTGCAAGTCAAAGCAGACCCCTTTTGGAGTCAGCGGAATGATTTCCCGTAACAGACCAAATAACATTTGAAACTGATTGCATTACGAGTTGATATCTGATGCCACTTTTCTATAGACGTAAAAGCAATTAAGAAGGTGTGCTGTTCTATCCCCAAGCAGATTTATTCAACTGCAGTATTTCTTATTATGTATCATTAGGAATTGAACTCACAGAAAGGAAAAAGAACAAAGTGCTTAACTAGGTCTTTTATTGTACTGGGTTATTAATCATGAAGCACAAGTTCCAAAATGTGCAGATCAAAAGGAAAGCAATGCAGAGAAATCTAGTTCAACTGTGTACATGGTAGTGTTATTTAAACAGTCTTGTCTAACAAATTTCAGCAACAAGCTAAGTAATACATCTTCAAATCCCTTTTGTGAATTCAATGTTTAATTTACTGTTATTCTAAAACAAAGAAAATTCTGCCCCGAGTTCAGTCATGAAACTTTATGTGAATTGTTAATCTTATCACAACCATTCAGTCATGTGTTACCAGCATAATGAAATACTGTACAATATGCAGTAAAACTGAATAATGAAGTTCATTAAGTTAATAAAAGGATAAGTTAGATGTGTCACGTGAATCTGTGGAAATATCAGTAGATTTGCAAAAAAGTCATCTTCTTCATGATTTTATGAAGTACACAAATTTATATGTTATTTACTTCCTCATTAGTCACCCAAATGCTTTAGTGTCATACATTTAACAATTTCCCACAATGATCTGGTGCTACCATTTACAAAATATTTTCATTGACTAGATTTAAAGTAACTTTCAAAGTGTTTGATAATGAACCTCCCCAGGTTTAGCCAGCATGGAGCCACCCTGTTCTATAGAATAGTTGTCAACCTGAAATGTTAAATATGGGCAGAAATTTGTGGCATGGAGGTCCAGACTACAAGAGACAACTTCCTCTCCATTGAGGAT
The DNA here is from genome assembly GCF_037043375.1 of Chiloscyllium plagiosum. Lineage (NCBI taxonomy): Eukaryota > Metazoa > Chordata > Chondrichthyes > Orectolobiformes > Hemiscylliidae > Chiloscyllium > Chiloscyllium plagiosum. The sequence goes on from NW_028270140.1 coordinate 97,498,301, forward strand.
GTGCAGTTTGACCTGCAGTGCCATGGCCCAGTGGCGTGTGCTACAAGTAGGCCTACAAATCTTCAATAACATTCGGGTCATTGCTTAGTCGGTATTGTCATCTATAGGATTGGGGATTGGATTGTAAAGGCTGTGCAGGAGGAAAGGAAAGCAGTGCATAATATTCTCATGGGGTACCTCCAATGGGAAAAGACCCTTCAAAGTTTTTACTCTCTTCCTTTCTGCCATTTTCTTTAAGAAACAGCCTCTCAACTCCTGCCTGTCTGCACATTTTGACATTGGGCAAGGTAATATTTCACATCAATTGCTCAATTTGTTCTTAATAATTAAGTACATTGGACAGATTACCAATGTTGGTGGCTGGCTACTATTGTACTATGGGGATGAGTCTGGAGGTAAAGGGGACATAGGGGTTGGGAATGTAATCAGCGAGACACCTGTCTATTTTACATACCCCCTCATCAAAAATATACCTGGTGTGTAAAATCCAATGCTCTGTTCTTTCTACTGATCTTGTCTACTACTTCCAGAATGTCCTCATTTTATTTCCAGTTTTCAAAATCTGCAGTATTTTGATTTTGTAAAATAGGTTCTACAGTTGGCTTTTTGACTCACCTGCCAAAACTGGAGTTCAAAGAGACTAATGTACAATAATATTATTAACAAGACTAAGATAAATATGGACAATATTAATGGATATTTATCAGAAAGAAAAATAAAGGAGATGGCACAGGACATGATTAATTACAAAGCATTTTCAAATACCAACTTCTTTATCTATCAGTGTACTGGAGGAAATGAATGAAACAAAACAAAAGGAGACCAAAGGTTAACCATGTGCTAGAACCACATTATTAACAGAAATATACAGGTTGTGAGTATTTCCAATCAAGTGCTTTGCTTTTCAAGTAATTTCAAGGAACATGTTTTATCAACAGTGCAAGGCTTTCAACACTCCTTTACTCAATTAAAATGCGAAAGGTTGATGAGGTGATATTCTGATATATTCGTCTTTAAGATGTTTAAACAATGCTCCCCTCTTTAATAGCTTTAGCTTGTATCCAAAGAAACCTACAGTAATTGAAAACCCACAGCTGAATTTACTGCCTCCAATTAAAATTTAATGGGGAAAGAAACAAAACTGATTGAAGGTCGAAAGCACATTACCATCTAGAATCACAGAAGGGTTATAGAGCACATGGAGGCATTTGGTTTATTGTATCTGCACTGGCTCTCCATGTGAGCATTGTGACCTAGCGTTACTCTCCTGCTTTTCCCTGTATCCCTGTGCATTGCTGTTATTGAAAGAATCATCTAATGCCGTCTTGAATACCTCAACTGAATCTGCCTTCACCACACACCCAGACAGTATATTCTTGATCCAAACAATTTGCTTCTTTTGCAAATTAGTTTACTTGCTCTTGGTCCAGTTACACTTCAAAAGTCTATTTACACCACAGAAACAGCATTAACTCTCACCACTTCAGTAATATCTATCAGTGCAAGAAAACACTCTGTTGATTTAAAACCTTCACATGGGGCTTACAGATTGATGGATCAGCAAAAGTTTATTAAGATCCATTCAAAATGATCATTGCTGACCTTCTGCCTCAACTTTGTTTTCCTATCTGTTGAGGTGCCTTCATTTTGTCCACTGTAGCCTTGAATATATGCAATGATAAAAGATTCACAATACTCTGGGATACAGAATTCCACAAACCTCTCAGTTAAGAACTTTCTCCTCAATTCTAAATGGTTGAACCCTTATTTTGATACTCTATTCTTAGCTTCTAGATTTAACAGTCACAGGAAACCCAAATATCTATCTTGAGTTAGCCAGTTCAGATTCTGAGTAATTTATGTTTTCCCTCGTGACAAGTTTGAAGATAGTGACAATGTTTAATTGGGCAAGATGGTGTTAGGTGGGTCTTGCTTCCCTAATAATTAGTCCTATGTGGGAAGGCATGGGGCAATTAAGTTATAATATCTATCTAATGAAATGCCTCTTCCCATCTGCACGTGGGCCTGTCACCACTTGAGGAGTACAACTGTGTGTATTCTTTGTGGCCTCCTGGTGTGCAGTCTCTCTTTCAAAGGCAAAGAATCCAGCTTTAGATTGGAAGACTGTTAGGAGCAACACCTATCTTTGCTGCGGATTCTCATTTGTTCCTTCCCCCTGACCTTTCATCTCATGAAACCACATCATTTTAACTCTGGCCCACGTTGCTCTACAACCCTGAGCCTCTACTGCTCGTTGTTCCTACAGCAGCCACCACCAACCTGCTGGCACTGTTGAGCAAGAGCTGCTCTGAGTGGGAGGGATTTCCTATCCCCAGGGTCAAATATAATGGAAGGCCTGCTATTGACTTCTTAATTGTTTTGATAGGCTTGTAATAGAGTGCAATATCTCCAGCCACTGACTGCAACCCACATTGTCTCTACCAAGTGCAGTAAACATTTTGTTACCTGGCACTTATGGGACCAAGAATGTGCCGGTTGATCAAATACTCCGGACAATCAAGAGATCCGTATAATTAACGTAAAAATATACAGTAAGCAATAAAAACATAATGCAGGGGTTATACACATCACTGTTACACTTTACAGCATAAGTCAATTAAATAATAACATAACATTGACTGAATAAAACTTACCTGCAGAGGGCCTTCTCACTCGCACCCTCCACTAACTACTTTGACATCACAGTATTTGAGTAGAAATTGACTCAAAATTAAATCAGCTGTTGATATTACATGTGGACATTTGATTGAACAAGTATATTTGCATTGAGTTAAATAAATGTTAAAAACTATAATAATTGGACAGAATAATCTTTGCAATATTTGAGATATATAATTTTGTTTGGTTTATTAAGGCAACCGGTTCACAAATTTTGTTGTACCTCCTGTATTTCTCAATAAGATCTCCAGTCATTCTGCTAGACTTTAGAATGTACACAACCAATTTACCCAGCCTCTCAACATGGGGCAACCTTCTTATTTCAAGGACTCATCTAATGAACCTTCACTATATCACCTCAAATGTAAGTGTATTTTTTTCTGAAATCAGAGATCAAAACTACACACAGTACTCGATGTTAGCTCATCAAAGCCCTATGCAGTAAGAAATCTATATTTTTGTACTTCAATCCACTTGCAATAAATCAGTAGAGGAACTTGTTTTCCTAACTGCTTGTTGGACCTGCACTCTTAATGTTTTGGGTTCCTTGCAAGAGTATACCCAATTCTGTATGTAAATCAGCATTTACAAGTTTCATACCCTTCAAAAGCTATTCTGTTTTTCTGCTCGTGCTATCAAATGGAATAATTTCTAATTTTCACACATTATGTTCTATCTGTCACTCTGTTGTCCATTCATTTAACCTGTTCATGTTCTTTTGCAGAACAGTCCATCTTCCGGAGTTACAGCGGCACCACTCCCCACCTCTTCCTCCGCTACATTGATGACTGCATCGACTCCACCTCGTGCTCCCATGAGGAGGTTGAGCAGTTCATCAACTTCACCAACACATTCCACCCCAACCTTAAGTTCACCTGGACTATCTTTGACACCTCCCTCCCCTTCCTGGACCTCTCCATCTCCATTAATGACGACCGACTTGACACTGACATTTTTTACAAGCCCATTGACTCCCACAGCTACCTGGATTACACCTCTTCCCACCCTACCTCCTGCAAAAATGCCATCCCGTATTCCCAATTCCTCTGCCTCTGCCGTATCTGCTCCCAGGAGGACCAGTTCCACCTCAAAGCAGACCAAATGGCCTCCTTCTTTAGAGATCGCAATTTCCCTTCTCACGTGTTTGTAGATGCCCTCCAATGCATCTCATCCACATCCCGCACCTTCGCCCTCAAACCCCACCCTTCCAACTGTAACAAGGACAGGACCCCCCTGGTCCTCACTTTCCACCCTACCAACCTTTGCATTAACCACATCATCCGCCGACATTTCCGCCACCTCCAAACGGACCCCACCACCAGTGATATATTTCCCTCCCCACCCCTTTGCACCTTCCGCAAAGACCGTTCCCTCCGTGACTAACTGGTCAGGTCCTCGCCCCCCCAACACCTACCCTCCTTCCTGGCACCCTCCCCTGCCACGCAGGAATTGCAAACCTGCACCCACACCTCCTCCCTCACCACCAACCAAGGCTCCAAAGGAGCCTTCCACATCCATCAGAGTTTCACTTGCACTTCCACCAATGTCATCTATTGCATCCTTTGCTCCCGATGCGGTCTTCTCTACATTGGGGAGTCTGGACGCCTCCTCGCAGAGCGCTTCAGGGAACATCTCTGGGACACCCGCACCAATCAACCCCACCGCCCTGTGGCCCAATGTTTCAACTCCCCTTCCCACTCTGCCGAGGACATGCAGGTTCTGGGCCTCCTCCACCGCTGCTCCCTCACCACTAGATGGCTGGAGGAAGAATCTTCATGTTCCCTCACCATTTTCTTCATTTCCCCCCCCATCTTACCCCAGGTCCAAACTTCCAGCTCAGCACTGTCCCCATGACCTGTGCTACCTGACAATCTCCCTTCCCACCTATCCGCTCCACCCTCCCCTCTGACCTATCATCTCCATCCCCACCCCCATTCACCTATTGTACTCTTTGATACCTTCTCCCCAGCATCACCCACCCCCAGTTATCTCTCCACCCTAGAGGCTTCCTGCCTCTATTTCTGATGAAGGGCTTTTGCCTGAAATGTTGATTTTCCTGCTCCTCAGATGCTGTTTGATCTGCTGTGCTTTCCCAGCACCACTCAGATCTAAACTTTGGTTTCCAAGCATCTGCATTTTACCATGTTCCTTTGCAGTATCTTTTTGTCCTCATCACATTTCCCATCTCAACCTAGCTTTGCATCATCAGCCAAGTTCGATAAGTTATTCTTGGTCTCTTAATCTAAGCTATTAATAAAGAGTGTAAATATCTGAGACACCAGCATTGGTCCTTGCAGCATTCCATGAAATACAGGCTGTCAACTTGAAAATTTGAAACTTCTATTTATTGTCCTCTTTGCTACCTGCCTGTTAACCAGTTCTCTGTTTGTACTTAAATATTGCCCCCAAATCTGAGCCCAAATAACACGTTAACCTTTTGCATTTGACTTCCTTTTGGAAATCCAATAAAGTTCCACCTGTTGACTTCATTTATCTGCCCTAACAACTTCATCCTCAAAGACTCTAATAAATTTCTCAAATACTATTTCTCTTTTGCCAGTTCCCATTCTCCCTTCAATAACCTTGTGAGAAAGTCAATATGACCATCCAAAGTAAGTAGATTCCTCATATATAAATAAATATTGGGGCCTGGTGAAGAAATTAATATAGGTAGTTCATCTATAACACAATAGTTGCATTCTTGTGCAGCTCCATGTTATAGAAAATCACACTTTAGAAACAGCACTTAAAGTGTTGGCGACATAATCGCATTACAGCTGACACACATATTAGAAGTTTGCGCTTTAGAAAGAGTGTCCGTAATTCATCAAGCATGTTACAGCAAATTCACGTTAACCAAACATATGTTAGAGCAGAACAACCTGCAGTACAAGACTCGATGGCATGAAATTGCAGGTAACCAGCAAAACCCAATGGAAGGTGAGAGCTTGGCAAGTGTTAAGAGACGGAGTTAGAAGGAAGGTCGTCTTCAGGAATCGATGTTCCAGTTGACACAGGACAGCGATTTCCAGTGATCAAATGGTAGGGAATGCATTCAGAAAGCATGATGGAACTAGTGAAAACCTCTGTAAAGACACACTGTACATAAAAGCAACTTGCACGCAATTTCTATTTGTTGATAAATTTTCTGTGCCATTAATGCATTGAAAGAGTGCTGTTTGTCTGATTTGTCCCTCTTTCCACTAAGGTCCCACATGCCCAATTGCCCTCACTGTGCCATTATCAGTTCGCATGTCCAGAAAATTATGACTTTTTAGCTAAAGGTACAGTCAAAAGTCCAATGTGATCTGACCAATTGAATTAATAACTATTATGACTATTGTATGTTTTTGTGGTGTTAAAGGAAATTTTACTTGCACTCAGTCGCAAGGTCTGAAGTCAGGCCCACTGTACATAATAAACAGTAGCACTTGTGTAATGACATCAAGGGGGTGACATGGCGGCTCAGTGGTTAGCCCTGCTGTCTCACAATGCCAGGGATGCAGATTCAATTCCAGCCTTGGTGAAATGTCCATGTGGAATTTGCATGTTTTACTCATGTCTGCGTAGGTTTCCTCCAGGTGCTCTGGTTTCCTCCCACTGTCCAAAGAGGTGCAGGTTAGTTGGATTGGTCATGTTAAAATTGCCAGTGGTATCCAGCAATGTGAAGGCTAGGTGGGTTAGCCATGGTAAATGTGATGTTACAGGATTAGGGTGGAGGGCTGGGTCTCGATGGAGGGTTGGTATGGACTGAATGGGCCTCTTTCTGTAGAGATTCTATGAATATGGGGAACATGTGAAAGTGCCACTGAGCTAAATGATCAGCCATGATCTAACTGAATGGCCTACACCTGCTTTTATGTTTTTCTGTTCTTTCCTCAGTGATGAGAGAATGAACTATGGGTATATCTTACCTCGCTGTGGAATCAATCAAAAAGCATTATTGCTGCAAAAACATATCTCAGCTAGAATCTGTAGAATTTTTACACAACATCAGCAAGATAGTATATCACAGGGATTAAATGTGTACATGTGTGTCTGTATATAATTGAATGTATTGATATCCATTATATTATAAAGTGTATCTCTGAGACAATCATTTTCATTTGTTGTCCCAAAAATAGTTTTGTTCAAATAAACAAATATCAGCACTGGCGATTCTATTTGGGAATTGCGATGCAAGACCATTTCGGTAGTCTCAAAGCCCCTGGGCAGCAATATATTTGCACTGATTCAACAATTCTTTATATGAAGCCATATCAACATGTTTCTCTTTAACTTATGTAATCAGACTTGAGGATATAGTCATCTTCACTGTTATTAAACAGTCACTGGCATAGATCTTGTTTGCAGTTAAATAACATTAACACTGTGTAAACCAATAGCAAACAATACTATTTTGATTTAATTCAGTAATATTACATGAACCACTGCAGTAGAGCACTCATTATTTACAAACACCAGTTGCCTTTGTACAAATGATGACTACAACACATAGATAAAATGCAGAGTGTATACATTTTGATGCAACATAAAAATTATACAATTATACCTCCTCTGTTTCAGGTATACAAAGACCAATTACACCAACAAGGAATATATGAAGAGACAATGGCTTACTGGTATTATCACTAGGCTATTATTCAGAGACCCAGATAATGCTTTGGGGACCCAGGTTAGACTCTCACCACAATGGGGGGGGGGGGGGGGGGTGTTAATTCAATAAAAATCTGCAATTAAGAGTCTCTTGATGGCCATAAACCCATTGTTGATTGTTGGAAAGTCCCACCTGCTTCACTAATATCCTTCAGGGAATGAACTGTGCTATCCTTACCTGGTCTGACCTACATTAGACTCCAGACCCACGGCAATGTGGTTGACTCTTAACTGCCCTCTGAGCAATTAGAGATGGCCAATAAGTTCTGGCCTAGCTATTGATGCCCGCATCCCATGCATGAATAAAAAAAATCTAAGATTATCAATTGGGCTGGCAAAGCATTATGTTTCTGCACACTGGGAGTTACATATATTAAGACATGGAATTTTGTTCTTTGCAGACAGAAAAAAAAGTGCCTTTTTATCTGAAAAAATAGCAAGTTGATACCCATTCTCTGCTTCATTCCTCAAGGCAATGCTTTGATGAATGAGTGTCCACTTAGCCAGTTTAAAATTTAAACAGAACTTGGCAGTTAAATATCATTAACCATTAAATAATATATTCTGTTTTCCATTTGCACTGATGTTCTTGTAAATTGTCTGATAAGTATAAGATGAAAAGCTTTGACAAAATGTGCAATTTTTCAGCGATTGTTAATAATATGATATCTTATGACATCAGTAAGACTATAAGACTATAATACTTTGGAGCAGAAGTAAGCTATTCTGTGTAGAGAGTCTGCTTCACCATTCAATGAAATCCTGGCTAACCTGATAATCCCACATTTTTCCCTTCACACGTGATTCCCTTACTGATTAAATGGTGTCCACCTCAGCCCTGAATATTCTTCCTGCACAGACAGTCAAGACTCCACCGTTAAAGAACTCTACAGATTCTCTAACCTCAGTGAGAAGAAGCTCCTCCTCATTTTTGTCTTAATTGTGTGACCACTTCTTTAAAGATTATGTGCTCTGGTCCTAGATTCTCCAACAAGGGGAAACAACCTTATTCATCTCCCCTCTAAAGGCTCCTAAACCATATATTTCAATAAATTCACCTCTCTTTCATCTATATTCTAATGAATAGGGAAAAACATATTCAACGTCTCCTCATAAGACAATCCCTCCATACCTAGTAGCCAAGAGAAAGTGAGGGCTGGAGATGCTGGAGATCAGAGTCGAGAATGTGGTGCTGGAAAAGTACAGTAGGTCAGGCAGCATCTGAGGAGCAGGAGAGTTGATGTTTTGGGCATAAGCCCTTCATCAGGAATGAGGCTTGTGGGTTGGGGGGCTGAGAGGTAAATGGGAGGGGGGTGGGTCTGGGGGAAAAGTAGCTGAGAATGCGATAGATAGATGAAGGTGAAGGAGAAGAGGGTGGTACCAAGTTGGAGGCTTGGGACTGGGATAATGTGGGGGGAGGGGAAATGAGGAAACTGTTGAAATCCACATTTATCCCGTGTGGTTGCAGGGTCCCAAGGCAGGATGTTTCTCCTCCAGGCTTCGGGTGGTAAGGCTTTGGCAATAGAGGAAGGCCAAGACCTGCATATCCTCAGTGGAGTGGGAGGGGGTGTTAAAGTGTTCAGCCATAGGGCGGTGGGGTTGGTGGGTGCGGGTATCCAGGGATGTTCTCTGAAATGACTCACAAGTTGCCGTCCTGTCTCCCCAATGTAGAGGAGACCACATCGGGTGCAATGTATACAGTAGATGACATTTGTGGAGGTACAGGTAAATTTCTGTTGAATGTGGAAGGATCCTTTGGGGCCTTGGATGGAGGTGAGGGGGGAGGGGTGGGCACAGGTTTTACACTTCCTGCTGTGGCAGGAGAAGGTGCTGGGAGTGGGGTGAGAGCTGGTGGGGGGCGTGGATCTGACAAGGGATCCTGGAGGGAATGATCTCTCTGGAATGCTGATAGGGGTGAGGTGGGAAGGAAATATATCCCTAGTGGTGGGGTCTGTTTGTAGGTGTTGGACATGGTGGAGGATGATGTGATGTATCCTAAGGTTGGTGGGATAGAAGTTAAGGACCAGGAAGATTCTGTCCTTGTTGCTTTGGGAGGGGTAGGGTTCAAGGGTGGAGGTGCGGGAAGTGGAGGAAATATGCTGGAGGGCATCGTCCACCATATGAGAAGGGAAGTTGCGATTGTGGAAGAAAGCGGCCATCTGGGACTTTCTGAGGTGGAATTGGTCATCCTGGGAACAAGATGCGGCAGAGACAGAGGACTTGGGAATAAGTGATGGCATTTTACAGGAGGTAGGGTGGGACGAGGTGTGGTCATTGTAGCTGTGGGAGTCTGTGGGCTTGTAGTAGATGTCTGTCATTAGTCGGTTGCCGGAGATAGATATGGACAAGGTCCATTCGCTCCACCCTCATCGCCGACCTATCACCTTCTCCTCCACCTTCATTGAGGTATTGCATTCCCAGCTCTACCTTTTCCCTAGCCCCATCCCCCTCCCACTTATCTCTCAGCCTCCCCCTGCTGCCCACAAGACTCATTCCTGATGAAGGGCTTTTGCCTGAAATGTTGATTTTCCTGCTTCTCAGAAGCTGCCTGACCTGTTGGTCTTTTCAGCAGCACATTCTCATACTTAGCAGCAGCCAATGACCTTTTCTAGACTGCCTCAAGTAAGGCGATGCCTCTTGTTTTGAAGGAGCCCAAATATATAAACATTATTCTTGCTGAGATATAACTAATGCCTTTTATAGTTTTAAAAAACCTTCCCATTTTTATATTCCATTCCCTTTGAAATATAGGCCAACATTCCATTTACTTTCCCATTACATGCTGAACCTGGATGCTAGCTTTTTGTGATTTGTGGTGAGGATTCATAAATCAATCTGTTCTATAGCTTTCTGCAGTTTTTCTCATTTTAAATAATTTCAGCTCCTCTATTCTTCCTGCCAAAGTGCAGAGCCTCACATTTTCCCTCGTTATATTCCCTCTCTCAAGACTTTCCCACTCATTTAATCTGATTATATCCCTCTGCAGACACATTGTGTCATCCTTCCCATTTGTCTTGCCACCTACTTTTGTGTCATTTGTATATATTCCTTTCACTTTCCTCATCCAAGCCATTAATACATATGATAAATTGTCATGGCCTCATCACTGATCTATGTGCCACTTCACTAGTAACACGTTGCTATCATGAAAATGTTCCCCTATTCCAACTCTCTGTCTTCTATTAGTTAGCCAATCCTCTGCCCATGCTCATGTACTACCTCCAACACAATGTGCTGTTATCATTTTAAGTGGGCAAACATATGGCACCTTATCATGCACCTACTGAAAATTCTATTGCACCCACTGGTTCTTTTTTATCTGTCCTGCTTATTGCCTTCTCAAAGAATTATTGTAAATTTGTCAGGCATAATTCACTCTTCACAAGGATTTTAAAACTATATTATTAGGTGCACCAATGATAACAAAGAATTACTTTTTCCATGCAATATAATGAAATTATAATGTGTCAAAGTTAGCTGAGATGAAAACCTAGGTTATGTTAAAGCCATGTACCATTCCAAATGATGGAGTAGTCAATACTAATGAAAGATGTTGCCACAAGCAAATATTTGATGTTAAATTTGTTTGATTAGCTAAAATTGTCCAAACTTTACATAACACCTGATTTCACCTGACAAAGGAAAGCTTGTGATTTCAAATTAACCTATTGGACTATAACCACATGTGACTTCTGAGCTTGTCCACACCAGTCCAAAACCGGCATCTCCATATCTTGTCCAAACTTGTTATATGACCATCCCGATCAATCAAAATGGAGTTGGACACCATGTAAGTGCACAAAATCATGGATTACTGGGCAAGCCATCAGTTGACTTTGAGATGTCCCTGTGAAAACACTTTCAGAATCTGAGTCTGTCATTTTTACCTTTTACAGCATTGTTGATTGAAGAGAAGTTGAAGTTGATAAGGCAAGTAGAAAACCCTGGCATGATGCACAATTGCCAACCACTTCCACTACTGCTAAATTCAAACAGGTTATGACTACAAAAGACTATAAGAATGAGGTGGAGCAGTCTGAGACCAATAAATCTAATGATGCAGCAATTTTTGCTTGGTTACTGGAGGCTGCATGGAAACACATGGCAAGTAATGTCCTGATGGCCAATGTTGTGAAATGTACAATAGAGTTGACAGATGATGCTATTATGAGTGCAATATATTCTTCAAACAAAGAGCCAGAGGTGACTGATGAGACTGAAGAGTTTGATGAATCTTATTTGTTGCCTTCCTGTTTCGCTGGCCAATGCTGCAAAGACTGTAGAGATGAACCAAGATTTCACACTGCTGCTTGATAACACTGAAAACATATTTGACTACAATGTCAAATTGGTCAGCATTGTGGTGCACACAAAAACAGCACACAAAGCAGAAAAAGACTTTAGAACTTTTCCGGAGCTAATTCCCAGACTTATCAGTGCAAAGTCCCATCTTTTGACAAGGTCAGGTCAGTGTAAAGTGTGAACAAATTGATTAAAGCCTTTCTCATGCACCTCCTGCTTTAATTTGGTTTTATTTCAGCATTTGAATATGTTGTTTTTAACATTAATACGATTTATATGCATACTGAAAAACAAAGAGTCACATTCACAAGGGAACTAGATCTTGCTTAAATTTTATTTTGTATAAATTTGAATGCTGTTCTCCTGATATTCAATTCATCAAGATTTTATACCGAAATCAGCTAGGTACTTTATCACTTTAGCTTCAGTTAGACAACACTTTTTAAAATAATTACATTTTAAAACTGATGATTCAAAATACACAAATACTCCCCCAATGCAATTATGTACAACCTCCTAATTATCTTTTGTAGTACAACTGTATTAGAAGAAATGCACTAATTCAATCATATTTCCCATGATATTTGAAGAGAACAGTCATGTAATATAACTTGAGGGGAAAGAGGTTTAATGATAATTTTAGCATACTTATAATATCTGTAGGATCTTACAATAAGCAAACATTGAAAAATCACTGAATGACGGAACTAATATAGTGCACAGGGAGGCCATTTTTCTCCCCGTGTTTGCACTAACTCTTTCATTTTAACTTAGTGTCAATTTGCTGCCTTTTCCCTGTAAGCCTGAAAAATGGACTGAAACTTACTTTTTTGGTTAAATGTCATTTTCATTGAATTTCATGGAGGGTTTCTTGCTGTGAGGCCAAATGAGATCCCTCACCCTATCATACTAAACTCTTCTCATTAACCACAAGGCCTGACTCCATGGGGCTGCTCCCGCTCAATTCTAGCCCCATCTTACTACTTTCTGTACCAGGAAGAACTCATCCAGCTATACAGTGCCTTGGTGAGGCCACATCTTGAGTATTTTGTGCAGTTTTGGTCTCCTAGTCTGAGGAAGAACATTTTTGATATCCAGGGAGTCCAACAAAGGAACACTAAGACTGATTCACAGGGAGGCAGGACTGACATATGAAGAAAGACTGGAACGATTGGGATGGTATTCACTGAAACTTAGAAGAATGATGGGTATCTCATAGAAACATATAAAATCCTGATGGGACTGTACAGTTAGATGTGGGAAGAATGCTGCCAACATTGGCTTGGTCCAGAACTATGGGTCACTGCCTAAGAATAAGGGGGAAGGCATTCAGGACTAAGATGAGGAAGAATTTCTTCACTCAGAGAGTTGTGAACCTGTGGATTTCTCTCCCACAGGCAGCTGTTGGCCAGTTTATTAGATATACTCAAGAGGGAACTGGACGTGGTCCTTGCAGCTCAAGGGATCAAGAAGTATGGAGAGAAATTGGGAGTGGGCTACTGAGATGGTATGCTCATGTTGGAAGATATTCACCAAAGGACCACCATTCCCACTGCTAACACCAAACTTAAAAAATGTCAGGTATTCCAAAATTGCACTGCTTGGTGACAGACAGATTTTCAGAATATGTCATGGAGCCCAGAATTCATAGACGTATCCTAAATTAATCGCGTCTCATTTGCCAGCACTTGGTACATATCCCTCTGACCCATTTCTACTCATGTACTCATCCAGATGCCTTTTAAATGTTATAATTGTACCAGCCTCCACCACTTCTTCTGGCAGCTCATTCCACACACACACACACTACCTTCTGTGTGAAAAGTTGCCCCTTAGGTCCCTTTTAAATTTTTCCCCCAAATCTCTAGTTCTGCACTCCTCCACCCCAGGGAAAAGACTTTGTCTAGTTACCTTCTCCATACGCCTCATGATTTATAAACCTCTATAAGGTCACCCCTCAGCCTCCGACGCCCAAGGGAAAACAGCCCCAGCCTCTCCCTATAGCTCAAACCCTCCAATCTTGGCAAATCCTTGTGAATCTTTTCTGACCCCTTTCAAGTTTCACAACATTCTTCAGAGAAGGGGAAAAGGGCATCTTGATTCTCTAATGGGGATCTTGAGGTACTGCTGGAGGGTGTTGCAGAGGAGGGGAGCTCTATTCCAGTAGGACCAGCAGACACACTAGTACACCTTGCAACCTGATCTGAGGGCAGTCTCCCAGGACTGGAGGAATGATCAGCTGTGCTGCATGAAGGTCAATGAGCTTTTCCACTCTCCTTGGTAAGTGTCATAATCTGCTTTCTGCTACCACACACTCCTTTTATCTCGGCTACTGCACTACCTCTCATTCATGTCCAAACTCTGATATTTTCCCTCCTGCCTGTTACATCTTCCGTCACTGGCTTTTGTTCATCCCACAAACTCCCACAACACCTTCTGTATGGTGTCTGCACTCTGGCGAATGGCAGTGACTGGAGGAGCAGAGAGAGTGAAAGCCATGGAGAGGGAAATATAAACTTCTGAAGCTGCTTCCGTTTTAGTAATATCAATTTAATATTAATTTATTCACTATTTTACCATTTGTACAATTTATTCAGTAATTTATTCTGCAATCCAGGGTGGTGCTGGAATATGGTGACATCATACACTTTTCACGGTACCTAGGTACAAGTGACAATATTAAATAAGTCTAAATCTAAATCTAACCCTGAGCAGCTCATCACATTTTGCCCACTTGTGCCAGCAAGAATAGCTGTGGCACTCACTTTCACCTCACTCAGTCCCTCTACCTCTCTCATTTCAGGAGGTGACAGCTCACACAAAGGCAGAAAGGTCTCAGACAGCTAGAGGGTTGCCTGATATCTGTCCTCACTCACTATGAGGAGAGAATGCTGGCTCTTGCAGGAGAAGATGGGGTCTGCTTCTGCAGTAATGAACATCCATATCCTACTCACCAAGTAAGTCCCACTCTTCATTCCAGTGCAACTCCCACATTAACTCCAGCATCAGTATCATTCATTGCACACTACTTTTAACCAATGGCTGTGACACCTTCTCCTTTGTGTCTTGCAAATGCCAATGGGATGCTCATATCCTTTGGTAGACACGGGCTGTTCTTTCAGAAGCCAACTCCTCAAGCAAGAGAATTCTGAAGCTCAGACAAGGTAGCGGCAAGACTGCCCTGCTCATCACACCAGTTCAGATTCTGACACCTCAATGGGAACATCACACTTAAAGGTTTGGGACCACAAAGGATGCCATGTAACATAATCAGCACTTTAGCTTGCTGTGTTTGGTATTCATTACAAAGCGCTACAATGGCTAACATGGTCCTTAATCTCATTGCTCACGTTTGACCAGTGAAGCACTTCTTTTTCCTTATTCAACTGTGCCTCAAGCCAGTTGTGGTTTGCACGGATGTACCTCAGTGTCTCTTTTCTCATCCTCTTGAGGATAATGAATATATTTCCTTTGCACGATGCCCATCTATTTTTATCATCTCAATGTGCCGAATACTCTGTTAGAGTGACAAGCTGTGTTCCTTTCATCACCACTCCCTTGGAGACTTATATCTTGTTGAGTAGTTTGCTTGATTTGAGGTAAATGCTTATCTTTTAGAATCAATGTCTCTGACTTCCAGAGCGTGTTGAGTTGTTATTTCTCATTGAAACTGGAGAATTTCACACTTCCAGTGCCCTTAACTTTCTTTATGTTCTGCCTGAACAGCAGTTTGACAAAGTACATCTGTTTCCTTTGTTTGTATTTCACATTCAGATAATAGGTCTGCAAATGAAGTGACATTCTTTGGAGCAGATAGTGCTTTGAAGAGGATGCTTTGAAGTGGCTTTGAAGTGGCCAGGTTCCACTGCCTGTTTGTATCTCCCAAACAAGCATTGATTACATTTTCACAAGCAAATACCCTTTCACTCAATCTGAACATAACATTTTTCAGCTTATCTTAACATCCTGGAATCAAATACAATTGGTTGACCTTGCTGCACAATAGTTACTTCAGGACTCGTCTTAATGGCATGAAGCTGTAAGCTGACTTTATCATTGATGTTTAATTCCCCACAAGCAGCATTGCCATCTCTAGTTATTTTTTAGTGAAATCTGCTCTGTGCCCTAGTACCATGCTCACCTTCAGAACTAAACCCACACGGGAGTTCACATTTTGATGACAAATTTGGTCAGAGACATTTTTTAGATAATTCATGAATTCAACAAGTTGGTGCATTGCTTTCAAATCTGTCGGTCACTGCATCTCTTTTACATCTCTCACCTTGTCAGGATCCAGGTGGAGCCCTTTCAATATCAGTATGTGACCAGTGCACTTGACTTTAGGCACCTTCAATTGTGTCACTTTGTATTTCAGCTTCAAGTGCAGCTCTCTCTAGAAGTTGCACTAGATTGTGATCATAGTCTGCAAAAGTTTCCTCCATTGTGTCCTCAAATCTGTTGACTAGCAAATCATTCACATTAGCTTCCACTGTGGGTAGATCACTGTTTATCTCATATTTTCAATGTTAATACACTCTGGAGTACTGGAAATGCCAAATGGCATTCAGAGGCTTTGCATCTCTTGAATGTTGTCTGGAAAGTAGTGAGAATACTATTATTTTCATTCAGCTATGCTTGCCAGTAAGCATTCTTTGCATCAACGATAGGAAAGCTTTGGCAAGTTATGGCAAAATTTCTTCATGGGGTAGTGAAACCTCTTCATAATGTTATTGAGAACCTGCATCCTTTCACTTTTCCCTTTCACTTAAATGAAACTATCATGGTATTCAAACATATGAAAGACTCAACAGACAATCCATTTTTCAATATATAATTTCAGTTACATCACACTGTAAATGTTTGCTATAAATTCTGTGTGTTAGGATTGAGCCCTCCACTATCACCTGATGAAGGAAGCTAGTGTTCTTCCAATTAAACCTGTTGGACTATAACCTGGTGTTATGTGATTTTTAACTTTGTACACCCCAGTCCAACACCGGCATCTCCAAATCTTCACTTTTGCTGGTTTTGTCATGGCAACATGCTGCTAACCCAGTCTGCAGGAATTCTCATTTTCCTCATTACTCCCTTTTTTTCCAGCTCTTCTATTTTGTCCTTCAGGCTGGACTTGAGGGTAGCCTGAACTGTCCTTGGAAGATGTTGAGATTGTGTTTTCACTTTCATTTACTTCACCAACAAGACATCTGAGACCTGCAAAGACATCTTTGTAACCTCCCAGGATCTATATGGCAGTCAATGACTTCAAAGCCTGTGAAATGCTTTAGTCTTACTTCAGATGAGGGTTCTATACCTAACCGCTACTATCAGAAACTCCAGACCTTCATTCTTCCCATTGCATTGGGGCAGGGATCATCAGGTTTCTGGGATTGTGATTCCTGTGGCGGAAGTGTAGAGTTCCTGGAGTGTGTCACATTCCAGGCAGGGTAAAGAGTGTGAAAGGAATATCTGTGTTCGATTGGGAAACTTGGTTTCCTTGTATACTGGTCACAGAAAGCAAGCATACAACTGTGGCAAACCGTTAGAAAGACAAATAGAATTGAGCGCCATATGGTTGCTCACACAGTTGCCTCTCAATGCTCAGGACCTTGGTTCGATTACAGCATTTGGGTGACTGTGTGGATTTTGCACATTCTCCCCATGTCAGCGTAAGTTTTCTCCGGGTGCTCCAGTTTCCCCCTCAGGTATACGCGATAGGCAGATTGGCCAAGCTAACATTGCCCTGTAGTGTTCAGGGATGTATGGGTTAGGTATGTTAGCCATGGTTAAAAATGCAATGCGGGGTTACTGGGATGGTGTGAGTGTGTGGATGAGATGCTTTTTGGAGGACTGGTACATACTTAGTGGGATGAATGGCCTCTTTCTGAAATGTAAGGATTGTTTGATGAGAATGTTGGTCCTCATAGCAAGAGGGTCTGAGTACAAGGATGCCTTACTGCAGCTAAAAACCACACTGAAACTATGCTGAGAGTACTGTGCAGTTTTGGTCTCATTACCTAAGAAAAGACTTACTTGCCACAGACAGTGCAGCAAATATTCACCAGACTGTTTCCTGGATGGCAGATTTATTGCATGAGGTGACACAAGGTCAACTGGGACTGAATTCTGTGAAGCTTA
Organism: Chiloscyllium plagiosum; assembly: GCF_037043375.1. Classification (NCBI taxonomy): domain Eukaryota; kingdom Metazoa; phylum Chordata; class Chondrichthyes; order Orectolobiformes; family Hemiscylliidae; genus Chiloscyllium; species Chiloscyllium plagiosum. Next base: position 97,516,073 of record NW_028270140.1, read on the forward strand.
GAAGAGAAAGAGTGGGGGATTGCCTAAGACGTAGAAACTTCTGGCAGAGCTGAATAGTTTGGATGCAGAGATGATGTTTCCCCTGGCTGGGTATCTAGAATGAGGGATCATGGTCTCAGGATAAACATTGGGCCATTTTGGATTGAGATGAGGATAAATTTCTTCACTCAAAGGTTGGTGAAATATGCAATTCTGCTTGACAGAACACTTTGGATGCCAAACTGCTGAATATATTCAAAAGAGAAATAGATTTCTAGATGCTAAAGGTGTGAACTCAGATAGATGATGAAAAATGACTATTAAACTTCCATAACAGCTGTCACCTTTTCAATTTTTGATCCCAACTAGCTGTCACTAACTAGATTTTAATGCCTCCTTGATGCTACCCTTAGATAGTTTCTTGGTTGAAACACACTGCCTGTATAATATGGCTTGAATGCTGTTCTATATATTAGTTCTTGTAAAACATTATATAAAACTGGGTTCTTGTTGAGACAAGATATCTTGATGTTTATTAACAACTATTTACATTTCTAAGAGCACCACGGTGCAAACTATTGTCTCATGAGGCTGATAATTGCCAATTACAGAGAGCTTGAAGGTAATAGACAGCATTTTTCCAGAAGTTAACTGAATGAATAATGCTTTGACTTCAGTGAGGATTTCATGGAAGGAAAAGCTACTTTGTAATTTATCAGAACATTTGGAATTCTGCAGAGAAAATTTGCACGCTTGGTGTAGTCTTGAAAATTTCTAGAATTGGCTTCTGTGGCTAAATTAGGCTTTGCATCATGAAATATGGTTGTGCTTTTCAAGTACTGCACTGGACATTAGTTTAACAAATCATTTCAGTCACTGAGCCTTTTCAGACTACCTACAGCTGTGTAACCAAATTCTAAACTTTTGTTATTATGTGTTCTATTACTCTTTCCCATCTCTCTCACGGTGTCAGTTTAGAACAAGAATACAAGTTTCCTTCTGGATTTAATTTTGTGGAACTTCTAACATCAACTTTTCATGATATTTTTAGTTACCTATAATATATCACATGAGAAGGATGGCTGAGACAGTAGATTTAAATAATGGCAGCCAGTTTTTGACTACTCTCTGGACACATCATTTCTGGAAACTTAATACACAGAGGTGTATGAATTCCTGCCTTCATGCTTGAGTAATGACAATGACTTGCTACCACTAGCTCCTCAAAACATAAATGTCTCTAATTTGAACTATTATCCCTAAAAGATCTTGCAATATTAAAATTTCCTATGTTCATCAAATCCATTACATGAAATCAAAAGATAAAATACATAGCTAACTATAAAACTATCCATTGGGCTTGCTGGAACAAATGAACTTCTCTTTTCTTATATTCTAATTGGTATATAATATATAACTTTAAATATTCCTTATTATGGAAGAGCTTGCCAACGATTATATCCTGCTAATTTTCGCTCAAGGAAGCCTTTGATCATTTTGTTTTCAAAACAGTTTGCATAATTATGACAGATATGTTTATTCTCTTTGAGGAAATGTAAACTAATACTGATTCATCTCCTCTGGCTGAAAATATACATGGTATTTATTTAAATATCAGTAAAAGAGAAAGTGAGTTTCTGTAGAAGTGTGTGATAAAATTAGAGCTTAGCCTAGTCTCAGGTGAGTGTTGAATTACAGTCATGTGAAAATGATACTGAAATGCATCACTGCTTTAATACAAATTCAATTTGATACCATTCAGGAGTTATTATTCACAATTTCAATCTGATTTACTTCTTCCAGAGAGAAAAGAAATGAGCACCTGGTTTCTGTGGAAGATAATTCCATGGGGACAAAATTAAATGATGCAAATTGTCTGCTTTCCAGTGAAAGAAGATGAACTCAGACAGCAATTAGAAATATATTCTCTTAAAAAATGTTATGAAAGGTCTCAATATGGATGTAGTTTCTTTGAATGTTTATTGGAATAACCTTGAATGAAAAGTTTCTTATGCTTTGCAGTGTGCACTGGCACTGACAGGGACAGCTTGACAGAAAACTGCAAAGTGCAGCCCTTGACTTTTCTTTCACGAAGCTGTGTGCAAGATTGCCCTGACTAATGCTCTCTGCAATCACTGATTTCAAATGAGAGCACAGAATCAGCCATTACGTTTTCATCTAAGTTGAACTTCGCAATCAGTAAATAGGTAAGCAAGACTATGAGAAAGTGGCAATAGGCCTTTTATCTGCCACTACTGGGAGACAATTCCATAAAATGAGAACAGATGAAAGTAAATGGAATGGATGTAGAGACTGGTGATGATTTAATTGAATTAAAGAAATGCTTTACTTCTGAATATGTTACTCATTTATATGTTTCTATGTACAAAACGTATCAATCAGTTCACAAAGAACTATGGACACAGACAAGCATTCACATTCTACTGACTGTAGTAATGCTGTTTGCCACTTACCTCATGTCAGTGGTACCCGAGAGACAACCATTGTGAACATCTCAGGATTCACAAGAATACAAGGGATAGGAGCAGGAGTGGACCGTATGGTTCTTTGCTCCTACTCCACCAGTTTGTTGCCATCTGATCTGAAGTAGGTAAAGTAGAGAAAATCTACTTTTCAGAAGGACATACAGATGTACATTTCTGCTGTAACTAACATCACCAGAAACAGAGACAGCAAAGTCTCCATCATATAAACTTAATTGACTGTGCAACAGTTAATTTCTCACAAAACTCGGTAAGAAGGACATTTAGAGAGAGTAACACTTAATAGTATAATTGGGGAGTGTTGCTGAATAAGGAGATCTTGGAGACCAAGTTCGTAGTTCCTTGAAAGTAGAGTTGTAGGTAGATAGAAAGTGAAGAAGGTGTTTGGTATGCTTGCCTTTATTGAACAGTGCATTGAGTGTAGGAGTTGGGAGGTTATATTGCGGTTGCACAGGACATTGATTAGGCCACTTTTGGAAAACTGCATTCAATTCTGGTCTTTCTGCTATCGGAAGATGTAATGAAACTTGAAAGGGTTCAATAAAGATCTATGACGATGTTGCTGGGGTTGGAAAGCTTGAGCTACAGAGAGAGGGTGAATAGGCTGGTATTACTTTCCCTGGAGTGACAGAGGCTGGGGAGTGACCTTATAGAGGTTTATAAAATCATGAGGGGCATAGACAGGGTGAATAGTCAAGGAATTTTCCACAGGGTAGGGGAGTCCAAAAGTAAAGAGCATAGGTTTAAGGTGAGAGGGAAAGAATTTAAAAGGGGCCTAAGAGGCAACTTCTTCACAGAGGGTGGTACGTGTATGGAATGAGCTGCCAGCAGAGGTAGTGGAGGCTAGTACAATTATAACATTTAAAAGGCATCTGGATGTGTATATGAATAAGAAGGGTTTAGAGAGATATGGACCAAAAGCTGGCAAATGGGACTAAATTAATGTAGAATATCTGGTCGTCATGGATGAATTGGACCAAAGAGCTCTTTGACTCTTTGACTGTATGATGTAGTTAGAGACAAAAAAAAACTGCAGATGCTGGAATCCAACGTAGACAGGCAGGAGGCTGGAAGAACACAGGAAGCCAGGCCTCCCAGCCATCTGCCTGTCTACTTCAGAGCAGCCTGGTTTGCTGTGTTCTTCCAGCATCCTGCCTGTATGACATAGTAGCATGCACCCAGCTAATTTCTGACTGTTGAATAACAGAGTAAATAAAGGAATGTTCATTAAGGAGATTGGATCAACTTAAAAACAAACATAAGTAAATTATATGAAAGCTCTATTTCACCTGCATTTATGACAGCTTTTGGACTTCTCAACATCTACTGTGTAAAACCATCATAAATAATGAAAAAGCTAATGATAACTTTGCAGAAAACACCAGTAGTTGTATTAAGCTTGACTTATTTTGCTGGTTTTGTAGTTACATACTATCTATCATGACCACAATATTGAGATATTGTACAGCAAATCCCTTGCAATATTTCTGGCTTTTGATTGATTGTTTGGATAAACCAGATGATTATCAAAAGGTGCAAATGATAACGGTTGCAAAATTCAACAATGTAGCACCTTTATTTTCAACACCATGTGTGCTGTTTCAGATTCAAAATGGCAGCCTTGTCATGTGTACACAATGTGTTGGAGCTTGCTCTTCTGGATAATATTTTAGTAAAGATGGAGACAACAAAACAATCAGGTGTAGGAGCAGGCATAAGCCAGCTGGCTCATTGAGGCACCTCTGTCATTCAGTCCTGAGTGGTCTAATAATTCACAATTTGACTTTCCTGCCTTGTCCCCATAAACCCTAATACCTTTATTGATTAAAAAATTGTCTGTCTCAGCATTAAATATACATAATGACAGAGCTTCCACAACCCTCTGCAGTAAAGAATTCCACAGATTCACTACCATCTAAGAGGAAAAACCTTCCTCCTCATTTCTATCTTAAGTGGGTGAACCCATACTCTCATAAAGTGAAAGAACCTCTCCACATCTAACCTATCAAGCCCGCTAAGAATGTTAGACATTTCAATAAGGTCACCTGTACTCCAAGAAGGACAGGTGCGATCTACTCAACCACTACCTTATAAGAATATTCCACCATACCTGGGATCAACTGAGTGAAGTCTCATGGATATTTGGTGGAGGCAGGTTCAATTGAGGCATCCAAGGAGTTTTGGATGATTATTTGGATAGAAATAGTGTGCAGGGCTACAGAGAAAAGGCAGGAAATTGACACCGGGTAATAGAATCTGCACTGCCCCAATAGATCTAATAGCCACCTTTAGTACCATAAATATTGTGTGATTCTATGATTTTGTTTCTACAGATTGGGAGGTGGAAAATGTACCTTCACTATTTGAAAAGGGAAGAAGAGAGAAAAGAAAAAAACAGAAAATTAGAGACCATTTAGCTTAGTATCAATTGTTAAGAAATTTCTAGAAATTAAATAATTAGGCAAAGTCTGCAAGGGTTTATGAAAGTGAAATCATCTTAAATAATGAATTTTTTTGATGTAATTAGCAAAATAGATAAAAGAGAACCTATGGATGTGGTGTATTTGGATTTCAAGACAGCTCTTGATAAGGACACACAAAAGGCGAGTGGGCAAAGTCAAAGCACGTGAGATTAGAGGTTGTTTGCTGGCATGGTTCAAGAATTGGTTGACAGACAGGAAACAGAGAGTGGCTGGCAGGCAGTGATGAATGATGCACCACAGGGATCAATGCCCGGGCCCCAGGTATTCACGCTATCTGAAAATGACTTGACTGAGAGAATCAAATACAACATTCCCAAATTTGCTGATGACACAATACTGGCTGGGGCTGTAAGTTGTGATGAGAATACAAGGAGGCTTTGGGGTGAGTCGAGAGTGTGATAATCACATGGCAGATGCAGGACAATGTGGATAAATGTATAATTACATACTTTGGTGTTACAAACGGAAAGGCAGCATTATTAAAGTAATGATATATTGGGAAGTGTTGATGACATTGTACACCAGTCAATGAACATGCACAGCAGATGCAGCAAGCAATTAAGAACATTGGCCTTCATTGCAAGGGGATTTGAGTTCAGAAATAGGGAGGTCTTAATGCTGCTGTACATAGTCTTGGTAAGACCATGGCTAGAGTATTGTGAGCAGTCTTGGTTGCCTTGCCTACTTCGAAAAGATATACTGACCACAGAGGGAGGTCACTAGGCTGATTCTGGACAGGACTGTTGTATGTGCAGAGATTGATTTGATTCACTAAAATTTAAAAGAATAAGAGAAGATCTGGTTGAAACACAATTGGACTAAACAGGCTAGATGCAAGGAGTCCCTGGTTCAGGAGTCGAGACCCAATCTCATGATTTGGGATAGACATTTAGGACTCAAATTAGGAAATATTTCTTCACTCAGAGGGTAGTCTTGTATGTACTCCAGGAATTAATACACCACAATATCATTGCTAATGTGGTTTGCCAAGTCTATCTGTCAATGAAAGTCACTCGTGATTACCACAGCACCTTAATTCCACCCGTCTCTAATCACCCAGACTGATTTTACATCTAGGTTCCCTATCCTTTCTCCAATTCACTGCTTTCAGCTTTGATGAACAATGCCAACCCATCACCTTTTCTGTTTTGCCTGTCCTTCTGAAATACTCTTGGGTGTTTGGTTCCCAGCCTGGGTCACTCCACAGCTGTGGCTCCTATATTGCAATCATACAGTGCAACTGTTTGCATTGATAATTTATCTACCTGATTGCAAATGCTCCTAGTTTAAACTTCCCCTACAATATTAATAAGCAAGTTGTTGTCTTTCTGTTTTATCTAATAACTGCCATCATATTTTTACTTAGTAAAATCCGGCAATCATTATGCAATAAACAAAACTTTGATTTTGATAAAAACTAAACCTTTGCTGCTGTTTATTTTTAAATCAGATTACAAATCAAATTAAAAGGTGCCCAAATTAGCCATGTTTACAAAACAGATGTGCTCATGACAAATGTTATATTCTGTGAGCAATGTAAAATAAAAGATAAGAAACTAGAAATTCCTTCAACAATGAAGTTGACAATGAACACCAGAAAATGTGTTGTCTTGCATAAAAGTCCTTCTCCTGCAAAATTACCCCAAAATGTGTTTATTTTTGGTTTAAAGTACACCCCAAGGACTTGAGCAGAAAAAAAATCCTAAGCTAGAGGTTTTGAGGATAATGTCCATTATTTATCAGCTTTTAGTCCTTGCGAGAGATCTGAAACTAGAATATAAGTATTTGAGCTTAATGAAAGAATGGAAACAACTGGAAATATATAGGTTAACTCAATCTTCTCTGAATATATAATTGTGGCAATATTTCAGATCCATCATGCACCTAGTAAGTTGCCATTGGACCCTTAATCTATTTAGGGGATGTAAATGCACCTCAAAATGCTGCTAGCTATTTGAATGGAGACCAAGTGATGCAGTTACAATCAAAGGTCACTGCTGGAATTGTGCCTTTGCAGCATGCTGAGTGGGGTCAGGAATGGTTATATACTGTAAGGCAGACTCCAACAGGTTTTCTTTGGCTTGAGAGGATGGGAAGGTGATGTATTGCTGCAGGAGCAATCTTTATGTGCTTTATGAGGAATGTTCCCTTTCCAAACCTAAGACCCACCAAGACCCACGCTCCGCCAATCTCCGTAACCCTGCATTTCCTATAGGTAATCCATCTAGCCTGCACTTCCTGGATACAATAAGACAATATCACTACGGCCAATCCATCTAATCTGCCCATTTTTGGACGTGGTAGGAAACCAGAGGAAACCCATGCCCATGGGGAGAATGCAAACTCCACTCAGACAGTCACCGAAGGCTGGAATCAAACCCAGTTCACCAGCACTGTGAGGCAGCAGTGCTAGCCACTGAGCCACCATGTCGCCCCATAATAAGACAACAAATGAAGTGGAAGTGGGAAGCAGGATAGCTCTGAGGCAGGAAAAGGTGGGTGATGATGGAGAGAGGCAATGAGAGTGTGCATGACACTGAGTGTCGGTCTCAGTATGCAGCAGGAACAGTTGTCTCCAAGATACCTGTGATCCTGTTTGGGTTTGACAGATGTAATATCAGTTGGAATCTACATGAGCTGGAGACACCTGCTGAGGAAGGAGATGTGGCTGTGAAAGTGAGTTTTGGCAAATGCTTTATCAGACAACCAGGAAGAAGGCAGAAAACACTGAAGGTGAGCAAGTCGAAAGATTTAAGTGGAAATCCTATCAAAGAGAAGTACCATAAGAGAAAAGACAGTGAAGTAAATATCAAATAAAAGCAAATTACCGCGGTTATAAAGAAGTGTCAGACCAAACCGAAATGTTCACTCTGTCTTTCGTTCTTTACAGATGCAGGCAGACCTGTTTAGTTTCTTCAACACTTTCTATTTATGTTTCAGGTTCTCATCTGCAGTATTTTGATTTCAAGCAAAAATAAGGGATCTGGAAAGTTGAGCTCACTGAGTGCAATAAGTGATCTTCAATAGCAAGGCAACAAGATGTGTTCTGCAGTGCTGGCTGTAAGAATTCATTTAGCTCTTAATGAATATTTCAATGTTTGTATCCCACATTTGGAAGCTATTGTTGGAACCTAAACAGGGAGTTAAGTCTCTGTCTATCCCTTTACCTATACTGAAGAAGATTGTTAAGAGTACTTGCTGTAATTTCACTTGAATTCTCTTTCTTCAAGGACATGGCATTAATAATGATGTAGAATTGCAGCATTTGAAATTACCTGCTAATAAATTCTTGACTGCATTTAGTGTGCTTATATATAGTGGGAGAATCTCAGCACAAACACTTGAGATTTAATACGGTGCTTTACTGTAGTGCAGAGTGAATGATATGTCATTTGTAAATTTAATGCTAATATGACTTTGGGCATAAGCAGATGCTGAAACAGATGTTGAGCTTGGTTTAAGGAAGGGGTAAATATGGATAATAATCAGTACTTACACGGCCATTAACCTTTTTAACATATTTAAATAAAGATCTCATTTGAAAATAATACTTTGTAGAGGTGCAGTTTTGACATTTTCATCTTCATACTTGGGAGCTGGAGGTATAGCATCACTGGAAATAGGAGAACTGTCAACTTTCCAATGAGTGACAGGGGAAGTGACCTCATCATGCAACAGAGGTACCTCTGTGTTCAGAGTCATTCCCTTTGCCTCTAATTCCTCCTCTTTTAACTTCAGCACCGCCTTGATGAGCATCACCTTCCTGGATCTCAATGTTCTCCAAGGAAGAGCCCAAACAATTGCTGAGTCATACTTTTAACAAGGCTTTACAAATTTAATTTTGTTGACCTCAGGACCTCATTTTGTCAGATCACCCACTCTGTTCCTGCCCAAATCTGGTATCATGCATATGGGCAAAGTTTCCTTGTCTCAGAGTTTTTGCAGCCAAACAATTACAGAATGGCAGTGACCAAGTGAAAGCATTTAGGAAATTGAAAAGCTCTTTTATGAATTCATGTCTGTCCACATTGCATAATCAGTGCACACAAGTGTGTGATACATGCAGGAAGGGTGTACATTGGCCATTTGAATAGCATTGGCTCGGAAATTCAGTGGCACTAGGCCAATCTTTCAGGCACAATGCAGACAGCTAAAAAAATGGTGGATGGAATGTGTGTGTTACCTGACATGTTTGCAAAGGAGGGAAACTCAGTGTCTGATCTTGTGTCTGAAACAGACATCAAGTCTTTTGGAAACACAAATAGAAGGCTTATTGCCTGCTTAGGTCTCTTTTTGTAAAATTAGCCTGCCCTGAATGCAGCTATACTCAGGAAAATATCACACAGATCCATACTAATTGCCTCTCTTTGAAAGAACAGTTATCAGGCACTTGAGTGCCATGGCGGTGTCCCTACTTCTGGGTTAGAACATCTGGCTTCAAGTCCCACCTTCCACAGTGGTGTGTTGTAACATGTCCAAAAGATTTGATTAAAACTTCTTGAAACCGTTGGAAGCTCCCACCAAATGCTTTTCAACAATGGTACTTGTCAGATTTTGGAACTCGGAGAAGAGGGAAGGCATGTCCTGGATCTACCGTACGCTCACAGTCAACTGCTAGACATTCTTTGGTCATTTCCTGATCACCTTTCCTGCTACCCATACGTTTCCATGTGTAATACATTTAATGTCCTTGCTGTTTGGTAAATTGCAATACACTTCATGGATTTTTCCCTCAAGAGAAAACATTTCTGAACCCACCTCTGAAGGGAGAAACTGATGATTTCGGTTAGGGCAGCCAATTAAAGGCCAAAGATCTGGTTCTTTTTCCATCATGAAAGATGGCTCGGCTCTTGAAGCTAGAGAACCAATCAAAGGCTTTAAAATATGAGGAGCAGCAAACATTAATGGAAGGTAACAAAGAGAAAAGGTGCCCCAAAATCCAAATACTTTGAATCTTTTCTTTAACATAGATTCAGTAGTTAGGTTAAAGCTTTTTCCCAACTTAGCCCACAATCCAAAACAAAGAAAAATAAAATGATGTAGTCTTAGTGAAAGGGAGTTGATGTTTGCTTAAATTTCATCACCTTATAAACATTAGTGCATCCTCAAAGAGATGGAATATAACTCTACAGACAGCACTGATTTCTGGTCCTCTTTCCCTTCTAATAATAATATACTTCTTTGCAATAACAAGATCGTTGATCACACATCATCCTGACAATGTGAAATCTGTGGATTTTGCAGAATAGACCTTGTATCAATATGCTCAGTGTCATTTAATTCTTACAATGCCTAGTCCGTTATAAATCACAGTCCTGATTGCACTTTGCCTCTCAATCTCCTCTCCATTTCCACTGATCATTCCCCTCTCTCTCAAATCATTTTACCTCTTCTCAGGATTCTTGACCATTGCACACCTGCTCAATATCCCCATCTCCTCTCAGGACCTGCCTGAGGGCTTTTGCTTTGAAATTCTAAACACCTTCCTCAGTAAGCTACCTTGGGGATGCCTAATAGGCTTCTGCAGTGCTTGAACTCATATGAATGAGGCTGGAGGCTAAATATCAAGTGCCTTAAGCCTAAATGTTCCATTTCACTGATTGTACCATGCAGGCTGATGTGAGTTCGCTTCCAGCTTGTTGTATGCATCCAAAATCATCCAAATCCCAACAATACTTTGCGGATATCAGAACAAAATTAATATGATAAAACAAAGAAAATGATGTACTGTTGCTGGAGACTTCCCCCATCTAGGGCTAGCACCATCTGTTCTTTTGTTATTTATTTCTGCGCACACTCATGCAACCCACTACTGACATTTAAAAAAGGGATGTTAAACACAGTTAGCATTTTAATGTATGTGGTACTTTATTCCTGCAGGACTGAAGAAACTGCAGACAATCACTTTTTTCCCATGTGATTCGGCTTTCCACTGCAAACAGAAGTCTGTAAACATCTATCTAAACAGCTTTAGTTGGACACACACAGAATGAGTGAGGAAGAGAATATGCTGGTCATAACGAATGAGGCCAAACATGTTGGCTAGAATAACTATTTATCTATATTCTCAGCTTGGAATTCTGGTCTCACAGCCACTTCACACAAAATAATGCTAACTTCTGTTTAATTCAGTAAGCTCAGTATGTGCAATATACTCTGATGGTCGATTGGCAAATATCCACGATATACAACTCCTGTCTGTGCTGTTGTGAACAACAGTTTATTGGAACTGCATTCCAAGCTCAATAACATTTGCCATGATATTCTTTATGATAGATGTCCTTCATACTAGGTGGGTTAATATATAATGAGATGAGTACTTTGGGGATATTTTCAATTTTGAACAACAATATAAATTAGGACATATTGAATCAGCTAGCCATTATATATTCTGACATTGTAAATGCTGTATAATGTCTCAGTCAGTATTTCAGTTTATCTTCAAGATACAGGTTCATGATATGATCATGATAATTCATTAACACCCCAGCACCCTGGAAGTATGTTCACAGGCAGAACCTTGTTAGACTACAACTGTTTTCACAAACATGACTACATATCTATAAGAGGTACTATCCATATATACCTGAAACAGGGTAGATTTCTTCCTCCAAGCTTAAGTGAGTCCAAATTTCTTCTTGAACTTGCTTTTTCAGAACCAAGCCTTTTCTTCGGGCTGACTCTTACAACGTAAGGGATGGTGCCTGACAGAGTCAACCAGCTCATGAGAAGTCTTAGTCATTTGCAGGCTTGCTTGTAGTTCTGAAAGGTGTGCAGAACAAACCTGGTCAAAACGCCTGTCTGCACAAAGCAGGCACAATTGCTGATGTTAGTCAACTTAACCAGAACAGGCAAGCAAAAGGGGTTTCATTTCAAAAGATTGAGGAAAAGGTGATTTTGCTGTAAAAGAAGGGATGGAGAAGGAATTTAAGGGGGACATGTTGGAGACACTGGAAGGATCCTTGCTGATGGAGGGGCAAAACTGAGATACAAAGGGAAGAATCACAACAAAAAGGGCAAGGAGGCAAGGAAGGGCAGGAGCTGTACATTTCCGGTGGTCAATGCAATAGGATCATTGGATGTGCTGAGGTAGAGATGGTGAATTAGTAAAGAAAGGAAAGTCTAAAGATGGGGCTGGGCATGGAGATGTGGATGGGAGTGGGATCAGGAGCAAGAGTGGGAATATCAAGGAGCTAGTGAAACAGATGAGACAGCTGATTGTCACAGGGAGTTTGATGAAAGACAGTGGAGATGTCAGAGGAACTTAGAAGACCATCGACAGTGATGGGGGAAGAATATAGGACAGAGGAGGAGGGTAGAGAATGAATGACTCAAATGAAAAATGTACAACCAGCATCTCTTTCCCAAACTGTTTCCCAAAAGAAAGCTTCACAGAGAATATGCAGTAAAACACAAAGAGCCTGAAATCTGTTTGTAGATTTTCCTGCATGACACAAACATACCCAATTAAGGGGATTGAAATAGAATCAGAAAAATACTATTGCATAAGCACATTGTAAAGGGTTTAGTATGGAAGAGACACATTCAGTGAAGAATGAACATTTATAGGCTCTGTCAATTCCTAACAGCAACATCCCTATTGTGTCCTGTCATTTATTTAGCTGGGATGAAAGGCACCAAAGACTAACCAACTGGGGTTATTGTGGTTGGGGTTAATGTACATACTGCTGTGAATGCATACACAGGACCATGTATCTTAATGTTAAGGACAAGGGGATACAGGCTGTAGATTACAGTGTGGTGGGGCTATATCTTTGGGGATAATGAAGACCAGCAAGAATCAGATTGAACCGTTTTCAGCATGCAAAGAAAGGAATGAAAAACCTTAAAGCTGCTAATACTTTGCATTGGCAGAATGAGGAAGATGAGGAAGAAAAAAAACAGTTATGGATCATTGAAGATGATCATCACCTCACCATGTAGAAGTGGCAGGAAGGCAAGTTTTCATCCAATACAGGAGCAGCCTGATAATGACCAAAGGGTAACTTGACTTTGTCAAAAGTCTCAAATAGACAAACAGACATCTCATTCAGATCTCCAGCCGGGCAGCTTGGGAGGCAGCATCATGTCTGTACTGCTGAAGATCTCAGAGACACTGAACTTTCTGGCCACCAGGTCCCTTCAAGCCACTATGGAGATGTATAGTCTTGAAACGGCAACCTACAACTGCATTTGGAGTTCACTGTCAACCCAAGCAGTCTAGCTATCAAATTACAGCCATTACTGAGTTCTCTCAGGTACAAAGGGTTCAAAGCTCGATGGTATGGTCCAACCAGATTCCTGAACAGGAAAGATTTTCCCTCCTTCACAAGTGTCTATCTCATTTGTGACAGTAGGCAATAATTCCTGCAGATATCTAGGTGCTATCAAAACATTTACATTCCATTAACTCTTTAGGCTCCTCACTTTTTCTCAATCATCATCTCCAGAGCTGGCTCATGGGTGACAAGGTGATATC